>NW_006799532.1:2231475-2254365 GCF_000442215.2 Lipotes vexillifer
GGGGGGAGGGGCAGTGGGTGGGGGAGGGGGGAATGGAGCAGGGTTTATGTTAACATTATTGATGCATTATTATTATTAATGATAATATTATTTTATCAATCTTGACATGCAGTTTTGAGTACTTTCCTTTCCAGACGCTCAGAGAGTTATTATCTTTGGTATATTCCTGAAGAGAGATTCACAGCTCCAAAAGTAGAGGCTCGCTCTTTGCTTCATGCATATAAGTCAAAGAAGAGACTTAAGGGTCATAACTCTAGATATCAGTCTTCCTTGACTTTGGTTCATTCTACTTTCATACAATCCATTCGTTTGCACATTATACATCAACAGCCCTAACTAGGTTTCATAAGCTCAATTTGGCCTTCTCTGCATAGCTGATAAGCTGAAATGTGCAGGTAGTACATAACGCTTCTGACAGTGGTACAATTTTGGCAGCATATTTGTACAGCGGTGTTTGTATGTCTTGAATATTTTATTGCCTTCTGTCTTCATTATTTTATAAAAACAAATGGAAGATGCAAATTCTGATACAAGAAGTATAGATCTCATAAACCTAATATAGTTGAGACAAAGATGGCAATCACTCTGAGTGCCAAAAGTGGTAAGTCAACAAGACACTCATTGGGCTTATGCCAGTCAACTGTTTGTTCAGTTGTGAATAGAACGAACAAGAACATATTCAAAATTCCAGAGATAAATCATAGAGATCTGTGTGAAAGACAAAATATAAATGAGGACATTTTAGCTCTCTGTGCCTGGGTCCACAGCCCCCACTCTTACAATATGTAAGTTTATTACTGGCCTTTAAACAATAAACTTTGATACACATTATTAAGAGTGCATTATGTACTAAAACAGGATATTTCCTGGATATCTCTTATAAACCAAAAACAATCCATTCCACAATCACAAATATGTTTTTCTGAATGCTGGGATAATGGTAAAATAACAATTCTTCTTGGCTTATAAAATCACTCACACACACAGTTGTGTGCACATACAAGCATGACCCTTGTCCTATCTTATACCAATGTAAGGCCAGTCCATATAGCAATAATGTGTTGCAAAGGAGTATGACTGGCATACATGATATAAGTCCCAACAATGAAGAGATGACCCTCCAGAATCCTCATTTCTTCTATGATTCATTATGAATGCTTCATTGATCACAGTCATATTTTTAAACACTCTCTTCTCATCTGAGGAAATCATACATACACCCCCTTGACCACACACTCCATGTTATAGAATTAAAGGGCACCTCCTCTCCTTA
Source organism: Lipotes vexillifer (assembly GCF_000442215.2). NCBI lineage: Eukaryota > Metazoa > Chordata > Mammalia > Artiodactyla > Lipotidae > Lipotes > Lipotes vexillifer. Next base: position 2,232,749 of record NW_006799532.1, read on the forward strand.
AGGAATTTGTTTCATTTGTTTCAACTTATTTAGCCCTTAGCACCATGCATGACATATATTAGGAGCTCAATACACCTCCCGAACTGAATTTCCTCTGCTAATGCCAAATCTATGTTTGTATTCATTCATCAAATCATTTACTTATTCAACATATATTAAATACTTAATGTGTGCCATTCTCTTGGCCGAGAGAAAGATGACTTAAAACATAGCTTCCTGCCTTCAAGAGTGAGTCTATCCAGAAGTAGATATTAACGTATAAACCACAAGTTTGACTGTAAGGCAGACAACTGTAAATAATACAATTAAGAGAAATATACTATTTAGAAGATAGAGAAAAAATAACTCTGACTACAGGTAAAAGAATGAAATTCACAGAAGAGGTAGCATTTGAACTGCACCTTCAAACAATGAGTAGAATTTTGAATAAGCAAGGAGAAGGAGGCTTCTTTTACTGGTAATATGGATATTAGAGGTTTAGAGAAGTCATTCTCAGTTCAGCATCAAAAAAATCTTTAAATATATATATATATATATTTTTGGCCATGCCATGTTCTATGCAGGATCTTAGTTCCCTGACCAGGGATTGAACGTGTGTCCCCTGCAGTGGAAGCAAGGAGTCTTAACCGCTGGACCACCAAGGGAGTCCATGTATACACTGCTATATTTAAAAAGGATAACCAACAAGGACCTACTGTATAGCACAGGGAACTCTGCTCAATGTTATGTGACAGCCAGGATGGGAGGGGGGGTCTGGGGGAGAATGGATACATGTATATGTATGGCTGAGTCGCTTTGCTATGCACCTGAAACTATCACAACATGGTTAAATGGCTATACTCGAATATAAAATAAAAAGTTAAAAAAAATAAAAAATATATTTTTGACATATGAATGGACTAGGGATAAAATATGGGAATATCATAGCAGCAAAAAAAAAAAAGAAAAAATGAATCTGTATAAGATAGTGAAATTGAAGTAGAAATTATTCCCTGACCAAATGATGTTCCAGAGTCATGAGGTTTAAAGAAGGCTAGAGTAATGAAGAATGGAGGGTACACACGTTTGGGAGCCTAGTTAAGATGCAAGACTGCATTAAAAGAAAAAATCCTCCATAAAGTAGGTTTCCTAAAGGACAATAAACTCATCACATATACAAGAAAACTGCTGTACCGCAGGGGCTACTGGGATATTTGTGTTTTGGATTTGATTTTAAGTATAAAAGAAGAAATGGGGGAAAGATTCTAATGAAGATTCCCAATTAAAAGCCTGCAAGCAGGCTTGAGGCTAGAATTCACACTTCCTCTATGGCCTCCAAAAGTACAAACTGGAAATTTAAAGTAATTTGGGATTAGTAGACCCCCCAGGTGACTGAACTGACTGACCCACATGCAAATCCATTCTGGAGCAATTAAGTTTCAACCCAGGCTGTGTATGCATCTATATTTATATATCTCTAACTCTGTCTAATTAGTGGAGTAGATTAAAAAGCAAAATTAGGTGCAACAAAGTTAAATCTAACAAAATCACCAAAATGCATTACAAAATCCCTCAAAAGATGTGAAAAGAAATTATAAAAGAAAAGTTATAAGGCAAAGAGAATAGGCAATACTGCAATATTGTCTTTGGCAATATTGAATATTGAAATAGATGTAATATTCAAATAGAAGATAATGGATGAGAGTTTTTCAGAGTTGATGCAACACACACAACTCTGAAATTTTCACTGGAGAGATAAAATTAAATTTATAAGTAGATATAAAACAATGAAACTGCAGAATGTGAAAAGCAATCAAGTAATCTTAAAGAACAACCAAAGGGAAAAGATTACCTCAAATAATAACGGTTATACTGACAGCTAGTTTCTCAGCAGTAATCTTCAAAACTGTAAGAAATAGAATTGTAACTACAAAGAACTATGATAAATTAACTGCCATCCTAGATTTCTCTGTACAACAAAACTATCTTTTCAAGAATGAAGGTGGGACTTCAGACTTCTGCTTACTAGGTAGAAATCTGGGAAAAGGTGTCATTCTCATTTTTACTCCAATAATAAAACTCACTGGATAAGGGCAAATTTACAACTTTGCTCAAAGTGATCAGAGAGCTGATATTGCAGGACAACCCACTAGTCAAAAATCTAAGGAAAGCAGGCACCTGCCAGCAGAAATGGAACACAAGGACGTGCCTGCCTGGGTTCAGTGCCTCAGGATGCCATACATGCTAGTAAGAAGAATTCAACTAAAATATATTTAATGAACTGATAAAGGCCAAGAGTGGGCCAGCATGAGAAAAACATCAGAAAAGCAGGGGTTACCAAGAGCAGCCATACAGTGGGCTCAATCACAGTTTGTAGTGACCTCCTCATCAGACAAATCCAACAGATTTTGCAACTGAACAACAGCCATATAGCTGTGGCACACTGCTGCATATTTCACCAGCTTTTGCCACACAAGTATTCACATTTGCTAATGCCAGTCACCAGAGAGCTTCCCTGCTCCCATCCCACCCCCAATAACCCCTGCCAGAACTCTGAAACTGCACCAGCAACTAGCATAGGCTTCTGCAGCTATGTGAGTGCAAGACACCACCAGTCAGACCCCCATGGATGAGCCCAATCAACATGCGAACACCCAGGGAGAGCCCCTCTAGCTATATTACTTGCATGCCTCAGGTCTGACACTCATCACCAGTCTCCAATGAAGTGTGCATGCCCAAAGGGAAACTGTACAGCTATGGGAGAGTAAATCAACAGCCATTATTCTTTACCCAAGCCTTTCTTAAACCTCAGTTCATAGAGTCTGCAAGAGGTGCAAGGCTACACGGATCATGAAGAAAAAGGGGAATATGAATCCACAAAAGGAACACAGTTAACCTTCAGTAACTGGCTGCAAAGAAATGGAGATCTAGAAACTGTCCAACAAAGAATTCAAAATAACTGTTCTAAAGATGCTCAGAGAGCTACAAGGGAATACAGATAAATAATTTAATGACATCAAGAAAAAAATACAAGAACAAAATAAGTTCAAAAAAGAGATAGAAACATAAAAAAGAAATGAACAGACATTTCTGGAGCAGAAGAACACAACAACTGAACTGAAAAAATGAATAGAGAGCTTCAAGAGTGGATCTGACCAACCAGAAGAAAGACTCAGCGAGTTCAGAGACAGCTCAGTTGAAATTATCCAGAGGAGCAAAAAGAAAATAAGAATGAAAATGAATGAACAAAGTCTACAGGACTTATGGGAAACCACTAAAGGAACAAGGTATGTATTGTGGAGGCCCAAAAGGAGGAGAGAGAGAGAAAGGAGTAGGAAGTTTATTTAAAGAAAGAATGGCCTCGAACTTTCCAAATCTGGAGAGAGATCTGTATATCCACGTTCATGAAGCTAACAGCCCACTGCAAAATTTCAATCCAAAATGATCGACTCTAAGACACATTGTAACTATCTAAAATCAAAGACTGAGGTAATTTTCAAAGGAGTAAGAGAAAAAAATTTTTTTCCTCATAAAAGGGAACCCCTACAAGGTCATCAGTAGATTTCTAAGCAGAGACCTTGCAGAGCAAAAGAGAACAAGATGATGTATTCAAAGTGCTGAAAGAAAGTGACAACCAAGAATACTTTATCCAGCAAAGAGCTGTCCTTCCAACACAACAAAAATATCTGATAAACCCACAGCTAACATTATATTCAATGGTGAAAGGTTGACAGCTTTTCCCAAAAGATCAGTAATAAGACCAGGGTGGCTGCTCTCACCATTCCTACTCATCAGAGTCCTGGAAGTCCTAACCAGAGCAATCAGGCAATTTACACACACACACACACACACACACACACACACACACACACACACACACAAACTGGAAAGGAAGAAGTAAAATTGTCTTTGTACATGATATGATCTTATATATGAAAAATCCTAAAGATTCGACAAAAAAACTGTTAGATTTATTCAACAAATTTAGCAAAGTGGTAGGATACCAAGTCAACATACAGAATTCAGTTGAAATCAGTTGCACTTTTATACACCACCAAAAAAATAGCTGAAAAAGAAATAAAGCAGCCAATTCCATTCACAACAGTATCAAAATCAATAAAATCTCTAGAAACAAATTTAACCAAGGAGGTGAAAAATCTATATACTGAAATCTATAAGACTTTGATGAAAACATAGTTATGCATCTATCCATTTATTCATTCATTTCTTTGATCAAGAGAAATGCTGGGAGACAGGGTTAGCAAGGTCGACTGGGTTAGTTTACTAGTTTACCATGCTGGGCGAAGCTTCTGCACTTAATTCTAGAAGTAATGCAGGCTCATTAAAGAGATCTGAGGGAATTCCCTGGTGGTCCAGTGGTTAGGACTCTGTGCTTTCACTGCTGAGGGCCCGGGTTCAATTCCTGGTCTGGGAACTAAGATGCAAGTCATGTGGTGCAGCCAAAAAAAAAAAAGAGAGAGAGAGAGAGAGAGAGAGAGATTTGAAATTTTCAACAAAAAAAAAAGAAATTAAAGAAAATAACAAACGAAAAGACAGCCAATGTTTATGCATTGAAAGAATATTGTTAAAATGTTCATACTACCCAAAGCCACTTACATACTCATTGTAATCCCTATCAAAATTGCAATCGCATTTTTTACAGAAATAGAAAAACCAATCCTAAAAGTTTTATGGAACCACAAGACACTGAATAGCCAAAGCAATCCTGAGAAAGAAGAAAAAAGCTAGAGTCATCACACGTCCTGATTTCAAACCATACTACAAAGGTATAGTAATCAGAGCAGTATGGTACAGGAATAAAAAGAGATATATAGACCAATGAAACAGAATTAAAAACCCCAAGATAAACGCTCACAAATATTGTGGTTAACTATATTTGACAAGTGAGTAAAGAATATTCAACGGGGAAAGGATTGTCTCTTCAAGAAATGCCGCTAGGAAAACTGTATAATCACATGCAAAAGAATAAGATTGGACCCCTATCTTACACCACTCACAAAAAACTCCTTAACTTTGGTCTTGGCAATGATTTTTTTGGCTATGACACCAAAATCACAAGCAACAAAAGCAAAAATTAATACGTGGGACTACAACAGACTAAAAAGGTTTTGCACAGAAAAAGAAATAATCAACAAAAAGAAAATGCAACCTAAAGAATAGGAGAAAATATGTGCAAATCATAAATCTGATAAGGGCTTAATATTCAAAAAAAAAAAAAAATATATATATATATATTTTTTTACAAGAAAAAACTAACTTTTATTTGAAACAGGTCATTTATGCCAAAATGTCTTCTCTATTGAAGCTTTCCAGATAGGTATTTTGATTTCAGTTCACACATAATTGTGAGATAAGCACAGACTGGAAAATTACATAAAAACAGACTGTTAGAAGCCTCGTTTCTAACATTATGTAAATACAAATATATTTTAAAAAACCTCATAAGACTCAATGGGAAAAAAAAAACATTAAAAAAGTGGAGAGAGGATCTGAATACATATTTTTCCAAAGACATACAAATGGCCAACAGGTAAATGAAAAGGTGCTCAATATCACTAATAATCATGGAAATGCAAATCGAAACCATAATGAGATACTACCTCAAACCTGTTAGAAAAGCTATCATCAACAAGACAAGAGATGGGCTTCCCTGGTGGCACAGTGGTTGAGAGTCTGCCTGCCAATGCAGGGGACACAGGTCCGTGCCCCAGTCCGGGAAGATCCCACATGCCACGGAGCACCTGGGCCCGTGAGCCATGGCCGCTGAGCCTGAGCGTCCGGAGCCTGTGCTCCGCAACAGCAGAGGCCACAACAGTAAGAGGCCCCACGTACCACCAAAAAAAAAAAGACAAGAGATAACAGGTGTTGGTGAGAATGCATAGAATTCTTGTGCACTTAAGTGAAAATTAGTACAGCCACTATAGAAGACAGTATGGAGGTTTTTCAAAAATTAAAAATAGAACTATCATATGATCCAGCTATCCCATTTCTGGGTAATATCCAAAGGAAAGGTAAACAGGATCCTGAAGAGATATCTGCACTCCCATGTTCATGCAAGCATTATTCAAAATTTCCAAGATATGGAAACAATCTAAGTGCCCAAGATTAACATATGGATAAGGAAGATATCATACGTGTATATACACACATACAACGGAATATTATTCACATGAAAATGAAGGAAATCCTTCCATTTACAAAAACATGGATGAAACTTGAGAGCATTATGCTAAGTGAAATTAATCAGACAGAGAAGGGCACATTAAAAAGCTGAACACATAGAAACAGTAGAGTTGTGGTTTCTGGGCTGAGGGTGAGGGAAATGTGTTGATGTTGATCAAAGGTTGCAAACTTCCAATTATAAGATGAATAAATTCTGGGAATTTAATGTACAACATTGTAATTATAGTTAATAATACTGTATTCTACACCTAAAAAAAAATAGGTTAACAAATGAGTTGAGACAGTGTTCAAAATTCCCGAGCAAATAGAGAATAGGATTTCAAATGAGAAGAAGAGTGAAATTCAAAAGGCAGCCTATGTGATAGAGACTGGGTATATATTTAGTAAATACTGGAATGTCTGGACAAACAGGTATATTACATTTTCTAACCTCCCTTATAGTTAGGTGTGGCCATGTGACTGAGTTCTGGTCAGTTTGGTGGACATGATGAACCACTTCCTAGTCTCATTCAAAACACCTGTCATGCCTAATTTCTCCATGCCTTTGCCCTTCCCTGGTAACACTGAGTCATAGATATTCATAGAAACACAATCCTACAATCCTTACTTGGAAGAAAGCCCACAAACCAGGAACACCTGTTTTTAGGCTTTACACGGGGGACAAACGTCTATTATACTGACCTACGGAGACTTTGGGATTTATATATTACATAAACTAGTGTTGCCTTAATTAATACAAGAAAGGAGAAAAACAAGGACAGTGATACATTCAAAAACAATACAAATTGAAATGAGATATATTTTAGATTGTAGAGCCAAAAATATCAATACTCACATTGTAAAAATTTAATCGCTCTAGTTAGATTAGATTACAAAAATCATAACTGATAACATAAGGACAGTGGACATTTGAAAAGATTAAAACTATATGTGTACCAGTCAAACACTATTCAAAAAGTCTAGTATAGCTATGTCAACATCAATCACAATTGTCCTGAAGACAATATAAATTACTAAAAATACAGAAGGTCATAATATTGATAAGAGGTTTCATATTAAGGAAGATATAAATTTTAAATTCCACACAGGTAATCAAACTTTATAAAATGTATATAGTAAAAACTGACATAACTACCAGGAGAAATTGTCAAAGCCAGCATTTTAATGAGAGAGTTTAAGAACCCTCTCGCTAGAATTGATAAAGTAAAGAAAATCAGTAAGGATGCCAAAGATTTGAACTCAATTATATATAGATACAGTTATAGACATAGATTTAGACATAGATATCAAATTATGTTATATATATATATATACACACACACACACACACACACACACACACACACACACACATGCATATATATACCCCAAAACGAGAAATTATACATCATTTACATGCAAACGTGGGATATTTACTAAAACTGATTATGTACAAAACCATAAGGACAGGAGGGGCTGGAGGAAGTTGCTGCTGCTGCTGCAGGCAGCCCAGCTTTAGGAAGAGCAGTATAAACTCCATGAAGCCAGACATTTTTGACTGCTTTTTACTACTGAAATCAACAGACCAAGACTAGCTCCTGGTTCATAATTTTTAGAAGGACTGGAGAAGAGCAGAGATGAGACGGACTCAGAATTATAGCAGCTTGGAAATCCGGAACAGAAGACAGTCTGATAAGGTAGAAAGATTTTTGGGGGCTCACCCTACTTGGAATTTACTCTTCTTTTGGATCAACAGCCATGTGGCTGACAGGGTCTAGTTGCACCAGCCGGGTGTCAGGCCTGAGGCTGTGAGGTGGGAGAGCCGAGTTCAGGACACTGGTCCACCGGAGACCTCGCAGCTCCATGTAATATCAAACAGCAAAGATTCTCCCAATGATCTCCAATTCAACAGCAAGACCCAGCTCCACTCAACGACCAGCAAGCGACAGTGCTGGACACCTTGTGCCAAACAACTAGCAAGACAGGAACACAAACCCACCCATTAGCAGAGAGGCTGCTGAAAATCATAAGGTCACAGACACCCCAAAACACACAACCAGACGTGGTCCTGCCCACCAGAAAGACAAGATCCAGCCTCTTCCACCAGAACACAGGCACTAGTCCCCTCCACCAGGAAGCCTACACAACCCACTGAACCAACCTTACACACTGGGGGCAGACACCAAAAACAACGGGAACTAACAACCTTCAGCCTGCAAAAATGAGACCCCAAACACAGTAAGTTAAGCAAACTGAGAAGACAGAGAAATACACAGCAGATGAAGGAGCAAGGTAAAAACCCACCAGACCAAACAAATGAAGGGGAAATAGGCAGTCTACCTTTAAAAGAATTCAGAGTAATGATAGTAAAGATGATCCAAAGTCTTGGAAATAGAATGAAGAAATTACAAGAAACATTTAACAAGGACCAAGAAGAACTAAAGAACAAACAATGATGAACAGCACAATAAATGAAATTAAAAATTTTCTAGAAGGAATCAATAGCAGAATAACTGAGACAGAAGAATGGATAATTGACCTGTAAGATAAAATAGCAGAAATAACTACCACAGAGCAGAATAAAGAAAAAAGAATGAAAAGAATTGAGGATAGTCTCAGCCTCTGGGACAACACTAAATGCACCAACATTCGAATTATAGGGGTCCCAGAAGAAGAGGAGAAAAAGAAAGGGACTGAGAAAATATTTGAAGAGATTACAGTTGAAAACTTCCCTACCATGGGAAAGGAAATAATCAAGTCCAGGAAGCTCAGAGAGTCCCATACAGGATAAATCCAAGGAGAAACATGCCAAGACACATATTTATCAAACTATCAAAAATTAAATACAAAGAAAAAATATTAAAAGTAGCAAGGGAAAAAGAACAAATAACATACAAGGGAATCACCATAAGGTTAACAGCTGATCTTTCAGCAGACACTCTGCAAGCCAAAGGGAGTAGCAGCACATACTTAAAGTGATGAAAGGGAAAAACCTACAACCAACATTACTCTACCCAGCAAGGATCTCATTCAGATTTGACAGAGAAATTAAAAACTTTACAGACAAGCAAAAGCTAAGAGAATTCAGAACCACCAAACCAGCTTTACAACAAATGCTAAGGGAACTTCTCTAGGCAGCAAACACAGGAGGAGGAAAAGAATTACACTAACAAACCCAAAGCAATTAAGAATATGGTAATTGCAACATACATATCAATAACTACGTTAAATGTAAATGAATTAAATGTGCCAACCAAAAGACATAAACTGGTTGAATGGATACAAAAACAAGACCCGTATTTATGCTATCTACAAGAGACCAATTTCAGACTAGGGGCATATACAGAGTGAAAGTGAGGGGATAGAAAAAGATACTCCATGCAAATGGAAGTCAAAAGAAACCTGGAGTAGGAATTCTCATATCAGACAAAATAGACTTTAAAATAAAGACTATTACAAGAGACAAAGGAGGACACTACATAATGATCAAGGGATCAATCCAAGAAGAAGATATAACAATTGTAAATATTTATGCACCCGACATAGGAGCACCTCAATATATAAGACAAACACTAAAAGCCATAAAAGGGGAAATCGACAGTAACACAATCATAGTAGGGGACTTTAACACCCCACTTTCACCAATGGACAGATCATCCAAAATGAAAATAAATAAGGAAACACAAGCTTTAAATGATACATTAAACAAGATGGACTTAATTGATATTTATAGGACATTCCATCCAAAAACAACAGAATACATTTTCTTCTCAAGTGCTCATGGAACATTCTCCAGGACAGATCATATCCTGGGTCACAAATCAAGCCTCAGTAAATTTAACAAAATGGAAATCGTATCAAGTATCTTTTCCGACCACAACGCTATGAGTCTAGATATCAATTACAGGAAAAAAATGCGTAAGAAATAAAAACACATGGAAAAAACAATTTGCTACTAAATAACCAAGAGATCACTGAAGAAATCAAAGAGGAAATCAAAAATTACCCAAAAACAAATGACAGTGAAAACACAATGACCCAAAACCTATGGGATGCAGCAAAAGCAATTTTAAGAGGGAAGTATATAGCAATAAAATCCCACCTCAAGAAACAAAAAACATCTCAAATAAACAACCTAACCTTACACCAAAAACAATTAGAGGAAAAAGAACTAAAAATCCCCAAAGTTAGCAGAAGGAAAGAAATCATAAAGATCAGATCAGAAATAAATGAAAAAGAAATGAAGGAAACAACAGCAAAGATGAATAAAACTAAAAGCTGGTTTTTTGAGAAGATAAACAAAATTGAAAAATCATTAGCCACACTCATCAAGAAGAAAAGGGAGAAGATTCAAATCGATGGAATTAGAAGGAAAAAGGAGAAGTAACAACTGACACTGCAGAAATACAAAGGATCATGAGAGATTACTACAAGCAACTCTATGCCAATAAAATGGACAACCTGGAAGAAATGGACAAATTCTTCAAAAAGCACAACCTTCCGAGACTGAATCAGGAAGAAATAGCAAATATGAACAGACCAATCACAAGCACTGAAATTGAGACTGTGATTAAAAATCTTCCAACAAACAAAAGCACAGGACCAGATGGCTTCACAGGCTAATCATATCAAACATTTAGAGAAGAGCTAACACCTATCCTTCTCAAATTCTTCCAAAATACAGCAGAGGGAAGAACACTCCCAAACTCACTCTATGAGGCCACCATCATCCTGATAGCAAAACCAGACAAAGATGTCACAAAAAAAGAAAACTACAGGCCAATATCTCTGATGAGCATAGATGCAAAAATCCTCAACAAAATACTAGCAAATAGAATCCAACATCACATTAAAAGGATCACACAACATGTTCAAGTGGGGTTTATCCCAGGAATGCGAGGATTCTTCAATGTACGCAAATCAATCAATGTGATAAACCATATTAACAAACTGAAGGATGAAAACCGTATCATAATCTCAAGAGATCTAGAAAAAGCTTTTGACAAAATTCAACACCCATTTATGATAAAAACCCTCCAGAAAGTAGGCAGAGAGGGAACTTACCTCAACATTAACAAAGGCTATATATGACAAACCCAGCACCAACATCATTGTCAATGGTGGAAAACTGAAAACATTTCCACTAAGATAAGGAACAGGACAAGACTGCCCACTCTCGCCACTATTATTCAACAACGTTTTGAAAGTTTTTGCCACAGCAATCACAGAGGATAAAGAAATAAAAGGAATACAAATCGGAAAAGAAGAAGTAAAGCTGTCACTGTTTGCAGATGACAGGATACTATACGCAAAGAATCCTAATGATGCTACCAGAAAACTAGCAGAGCTAATCAATGAATCTGGCAGAGTAGCAGGATACAAAATTAATGCATAGAAATCTCTTGCATTCCTATACACCAATGATGAGAAATCTGAAAGAGAAATTAAGGACACACTCCCATTTACCACTGCAACAAAAAGAATAAAATACCTAGGAATAAACCTACCTAAGGAGGTAAAAGACCTGTACTCAGAAAACTATAAGACACTGATGAAAGAAATCAAAGATGACACAAACAGATGGAGAGATATACCATGTTCCTGGATTGGAAGAATCAACATTGTGAAAATGACTATACTACCCAAAGCAATCTACAGATTCAATGCAATCCCTATCAAACTACCAAGGGCATTTTTCACAGAACTAGAACAAAAAATTTCACAATTTGTATGGAGACACAAAAGACCACGAAGAGCCAAAAGAGTCTTGAGGGAAAAAAATGGAGCTGGAGGAATCAGACTCCCTGACTTCAGACTATACTACAAAGCTACAGTAATCAAGACAATATGGTACTGGCACAAAAACAGAAATATAGAACAATGGAACAGAATAGAAAGCCCAGAGATAAACCCACACACATATGGTCAACTAATCTATGACAAAGGAGGCAAGGATATACAATGGAGAAAAGACAGTCTCTTCAATAAGTGGTGCTGGGAAAAGTGGACAGCTACGTGTAAAAGAATGAAATTAGAATACTCCCTAACACTATATACAAAAATAAACTCAAAATGGATTAGAGACCTAAATATAAGACCGGACACTATAAAACTCTTAGAGGAAAACATAGGAAGAACACACTTTGACATAAATCATAGCAAGATCTTTTTTGATCCACCTCCTAGAGTAATGGAAATAAAAACAAAAATAAACAAATGTGACTTAATGAAAATTAAAAGCTTTTGCACAGCAAAGGAAACCATAAACAAGATGAAAAGACAACCCTCAGAATGGGAGAAAATATTTGCAAACAAAGCAACTGACAAAGGATTAATCTCCAAAATTTACAAGCAGCTCATGCAGCTCAATATCAAAAAAACAACTGAATCCATAAATGGGCAGAAGACCTAAATAGACATTTCTCCAAACAAGATATACAGATTGCCAACAAACACATGAATGGATGCTCAACATCCCTAATGCAAATGAAAGCTACAATGAAGTATCACCTCACACCAGTCAGAATGGCCATCATCAAAAAATCTAGAAACTATAAATGCTGCAGAGGGTGTGGAGAAAAGGGAACCCTCTTGCCCTACTGGTGGGAATGTAAATTGATACAGCCACTATGGAGAACAGTAATGGACGCTCCTTAAAAATCTAAATATAGAACTACCATACAACCCAGCAATCCCACTCCTGGGCATATACTCTGAGAAAACCATAATTCAAAAAGAGTCATGTACCAAAATGTTCATTGAAGCTCTATTTACAATAACCAGAACATGGAAGCAACCTAAGTGTGCAGTGAAAGGTGAATGGATAAAGAAGATGTGGCACATATATATAATGGAATGTTACTCAGCCATAAAAAAGAAATGAAATTGAGTTATTTGTAGTGAGGTGGATGGACGTAGAGACTGTCATACAGAGTGAAGTAAGTCAGAAAGAGAAAAACAAATACCGTATGTGAATACATATATATGGAATCTAAAAAAAAAAAAAAAAGTTCTGAATAACCTAGGGACAGGACAGGAATAAAGACACAGACATAGAGAATGGACTTGATGACACGGGGAGGTGGAAGGGTAAGCTGGGACGAAGGGCGAGTGTGGCATGGACATATATACACTACCAAATGTAAAACAGATGGCTAGTGGGAAGCAGGCACATAGCACAGGGAGATCGGCTCAGTGCTTTGTGTCCACCTAGAGGGGTGAGTAGGAAGGGTGTGAGGGAGATGCAAAAGGGAGGAGATATGGGGATATATGTATATGTATAGCTGATTCACTTTGTTATAAAGCAGAAACTAATGCACCGTTGTAAAGTAATTATACTCCAATAAAGGTGTTAAAAAAAAATAAATAAAAAATAAAGCAACACTAGTCTTTATAAAAACCAACCAACAAACAAACAAACCATAAGGACAGTTTCAAACTTTAAAGAAAGGTGAGACACGGGAAGTCTACATCATGTTCAGAACATTACTAAAAGTATAGAGACAGGAAATGCCACGTACGTTTCAAGCAATGAAACTAGTAGTCCTAAATGACTGATGCTAAAATTAGGAGGAGATTTTCCTAAATTCCAAGCCAATAAAGAAGAAATCGCTGAACACAAAAAAGGTTTGAGCTTTTTGTCCAGGTCTTATTAAGCATTCGTTTCTTTTAGGTCCTGGCCACATGAAATAGGTTAAACATTTGAATTAGAGGCAAGAGGTTCTATACTCCATCTCAACCATAAGTTATTAACTTCCATCAGGAGGATAATTCAGCCCATAAGGAGACAGCCACCATGGCCTGATGAATGTCTTTCTTCTCTATCTCTTGCTTCATAATAATAAAACAAAATCCAGTCATGCATCAGACTCATAGACATGTAAAAACAGACATGACAGCCATCGAGACTCACAGACAATTTCTTGACCATTCAAGCTTCTTGATTTGTATAAATTCAATCTCCTTTTATCTCCCAATGTAAATGTGACTCTGATCTGAAAGGTCAAACACAATTGGGTTCTATTCCTCTTCCTAACTTGAAGTTCAGCACTGGCCTTCCCTTCACATCTTCTCAATTCTTTTATGCAATGGCAAAAGTGAGGTCAGCTGCTTCCCAGCAACAACACAGTGACCATCATAGATCAAGACTTTTGACCGGAATGTTATGCTAGCCAAGTCTTTGTCATGCCAATCAAGTTGAAATTGTGCTGCTCGGATATCAGGCCAAAGGTAAAACAGCTGGTTTTACTTATTTGTTAGACTTAAAAAAATATAGGGCATAAATATTTGTAATCTGTGACTCAACCTTTTAACTTTACCGGAGGTAGAGTTTGAGAAAGCTTACTACTACACTTACAAGGCTGATCTTTCATTTCATATTGGTGTTTACGTGGAGATGTCTCATCATATGCAAAAGATCCTCTAACCAAAGAAGTCACATTCCTATCCTCTCCTCAACTTAGAGCAAATGGTCTTTTGTTTCCACCATTCAACTGAAACTGCTTTTGTCAGTTATCCTTGTTCTCTGTGCTGCTATATGCAACATCCTCTCAACAAATTTTACCATTCTTCACTTCTTGAAACACTTTTTTTCTTGCGACTTCCTGATACCACCTTTGTTTTCCTTCTACCTCTCTGGGCCTGCCTTATCAGTCTTCCATGTTCCTATTCCACTACTCCACTGCCAAATATTGGAATAACCAGCATCTGTTAGTAAGCTTCCCTCGACCCCGCATTTCTAAGCTCTCTCCAGTGTGATTTTATTCAATCCCATGGTTTTGTATATAGTTGCCAAATTATGTCTAGCCCTGATCTCTTCCCTTGAACTTAAGAGGCAGATATCCATGACATCTTTACTTGATGGTATAATGGGCATCTCAAAATCGGCATGTCCAAGGTATTACTCTTGGTTCTGTTTTGTTCCCCCACAATACTCTTATTCCCTCTGTTTTCCTATCTTACTAAGTGGTCCCAATGGCCACGTCCAAAAATATGTCTTTAATCCTTGGTTCCCCTCCTTCTACAAATCAACATATCAAATCTCAATGGCTATTCCTATTAGTTCTGCCTCCAAAATTCATTCACTTCTGCTGATATCCACTGTTCCACTAAAAGTTTCTACTACACTACCCCATTTGCCATGAGACTGAATACTATACTGATGAATGATGAATCAGCGACTAAAGAAATGCTCTAGACTCACGTATGCGTGATCTGTCATACAAGGTCAGTATGACTCACAGTTGATGAAGGACACTTAGCAACACAGTGGAGAAGACAGGAGAGAAAGAAGAGAATGAAACTAATATTCGTTGCACAGATATCATTGCGCATCACCAGGAAATGTTTTATCTCCTTATATCCCACACCAACTCCTAAAGAAAAATGGAGTTACTTTAACAGAGGAAACTGATGTACACACGATCACTAAGTGGCATGAGTAAAATTTATACTCTCGTCTTTTGGGCTCCATTGCGTCTCCCCTTTCCATACTCGATGGGACTCTGAATGGTACCTATGTCTTAAACATGTGAAGAGAAAAACAGAGAAACTCTTCTATCTCCCACTCTATATCTCCCAGGGATTAGAAAAATCAACCTGTCAATACAGTGACAAACCTTCAGAACTGATTAGCTGCCTGACAGCTGGAAAGAAACCAATGAAAGGAGTTCCAGAATCACTGTGGGGCAATATTTCAAAACCTACAATAAACCAGACTTCATTCACCAGGGACAACAGACTGAAAAAAGAAGCTGCTCTCCATTTGGCTGTCAAAGTCTAGGGCTAAACTTTTATCAATAAATTTTGATTGAAAGTCTATTATCCCAGACAAAAAAATATTCTGCCCCATTGTCAAGTCACCCATCTGACCACGTGACTGATTTTCACTTGTAAAATACTATCACTGTGTCCTGATGTGAATCAGACTTAGTAGATTTAGATCTTGCTAGAGCTCACGGTCTAGCGCAATGTTGCTCACTCTAGAGGTTCTTGCAGCAGAATCCTTTGGCAACACATCATTTTAAAAACCCTGAGTTCAATCTTCTGAGTAATAATTTCTTAGGGTGTTCACTGGAAATTTTCATGTTTAAAACAAATAAGCATGTTGGAGAAAACAACGTGTGCTATGGAGATGTCGCTTGCCCCACAAACAAGAGAACCCATGAAGAAGCCCTTTTCATTGTAAAGAAAATTGGAGGTTAATCTGATGAAACGAAGGAAGACAAGACTAGAGATTTTTCTTTTTCAGTTTTTAGAATTATAAGTAGTCTCTCGTCTGATTTTGAGGAACTGCTGAAGTTTTCAGTTTTGTTTTGTTTTTCTTTGAACAAGTATTGCCATTTTGATATATATCAAGAGTAGAGCCAGCTGGTGGGGATTCTAGTTACAAGCCTGCCCTTAGAATCCAGTACAAAGTACATACCCTCTTTATGCTTCAGCTTCCTCATCTGTAAAATGAGGCAATTAGACCACATGACCACTCACATTCCATGAGGTGGAGCAGTATATGCATTTCCTAAAGACAGTGGAAGTGTTACATCATGGGGGCTTATACTTGCGCTTTTTTAAACATTAGGTTACAATTAGGAACTGAGAGGACAGCTACAGTAAGAGGAAGGTGGTATCTGTGAAAACTCTAACCCTGACTGTGAAAGACAAGAGGATTCTTCTGATAATATTAATGAAAGAACTTGAAAATTGCCTTTGCATCACCAACTAGATTATCTCAGCTCTAGACCTCCTTGGTGTCACCTCCATCTCTTACCCAGTGGAATAAAAATGGGTAATGAGACACAAACATCACTTTCCAAGCATATGGGGTTTTGTAGAGCTCCTGGCAGGCAGGGCAATAAACAACAGCAGGTCTAGAAGCTGTAAATCAGGAGTCACAAGCATTGGTTACCCAAGGAATAGGGATAAGAGTCAGCTGAGGGCAACTGGAGGATTATCAAGGGATTCTATTGTTTTATTGGGTCAGAGACCAAGAAATATCCTCGTTTAACTATGACCTAACCACTCTTCCTTTTGACAAGGAAACCAAGTCTGCAGGAAACAAGGATATGAAAGGGCAAAGCAAGTCCAAGTCTTGATTATTAGCTTGGGCCCCATATATCGCTGCAGAACTATCATGAGTTGGTCTGGACACCTTGGACAATTTATTTACTCCAGCTTGGCCTTCACAGCTTGATACAAATATATATAACGCAGTCAAAGGAAAAAAATTAATCCAGGAAGGCAGCCAAAATAAGTAC
This sequence comes from Lipotes vexillifer, assembly GCF_000442215.2. NCBI lineage: Eukaryota > Metazoa > Chordata > Mammalia > Artiodactyla > Lipotidae > Lipotes > Lipotes vexillifer. Next base: position 2,250,163 of record NW_006799532.1, read on the forward strand.
CTCCATGTTCTCTACATGCCGCCACCCACAACCTCCCCAGACCTCAGGACAGAGCTAGTCAAAGCTAACAACTCCAGACCTTCTCAGAGGGGACAAAAACTTCAGATCTTACTGCCCTTTGGATGAAAGGAGGATCTGAGAATGAATGGAGAGAGGGAGGGAGGAGACATGAACAAGAGAGTCAGAGAGGAATTGACAAAGGAGATGTGGTACATAAATTCAATTAAAAAGAAGAAAATAATGTCGTTTGCAGCAATATGGATAGACCTAGAGATTGTCATACTAAGTGAAGTAAGTCAGAAAGAGACAAATATCATATGATAATACTTTTCCGTGGAATCTTAAAAAATGATTCAAATGAACTTATTTACAAAACAGAAATAGATTCACAGACGTTTTGGTTACCAAAGGGGATAGCTGGAGGGCATGGGGCAGAGATAAATTAGGAGTTTGGGACTGACATATACACACTACTATATGTAAAATAGATCACTTATAAGAACCTACTGTATAGAACAGGGAACTCTACTCAATACTCTGTAATGGCCTACATGGGAAAAGAATCTAAAAAAAGAGTAGATATATGTATATGTATAACTGATTCACTTTGCTGTATACCTGAAACTAACACAACATTGTAAATCAACTACACTCCAACAAAAATTTTAAATAAAGTAAAATAAAAAACAGAGTCAGGGCTTCCCTGGTGGCACAGTGGTTGAGAGTCCGCCTGCCGATGCAGGGGACACGGGTTCGTGCCCCGGTCCAGGAAGATCCCACGTGCCGCGGAGCAGCTGGGCCCGTGAGCCATGGCTGCTGAGCCTGCGCGTCTGGAGCCTGTGCTCCTCAACGGGAGAGGCCACGACAGTGAGGGGCCCACGTACCGCAAAAAAAAAAAAAAAAGAGTCAGAGAGAGATAGAAACAGAGAACATGAGTGGACCAGACAAGAGCTGGGACTGCTGGTAAAACTCCACAGTTGTAGGAAAAGAAAAGAGAAGGCAGAGTCATAATTATGGCCCCTGTGACTTTATCTCTTCGTGTTTGAAAAGTTTACTTCCTGATTTGTGATTTGTTTATAGAATAACTCCAAAATTTGACAGCCAATGAACAATGCTTACATTATTAAAACTAAATCATTTTAATGTCTGACAAAACAGTGTTCTCCTCTTCCATGGACATATTTCATGTTTCCTTTTTCTTTCAACTTTCTGATCTAAGTTTTTCAACTCTATCTTCAAACCTATCTATGATTATTTTTATGTTGAAATATACTTCTATACAATGTGGGGGAGTTCTTTCTTACTTCAAATTGATTTTCGGGACTTTTTAAACTGTTTATTTTGAAATCATTGCAGATTCACATTACAGAAGTGGCAAAGTTAGTACAGAGAAGTCCTGTGCAGCCTTTGCCTCGTTTCCCCCAATGGTTACCTTTTAAGTAACTGTAATAGATCTAATTGTTCATTTTTTTTTAAAGCTACTTCCTGTTTTATGGCTCTAATATCTTAAATCTCTCTGAGATACTAATTATAACTGCTTTAGTTGTTTTAATTTATTTTCTTTTGATCTCCTATGTGCCTGCTTCCTATAGGGTTATTTTGCTCTATCTTGGTCTCTCTCTTTCTTTGATGCAGAATTTTCTCAAATATCTGGTGACCCTTGATTGTTAATTATATTTTAAACAATTATTCCTTAGTAGAGCTGACAGGGATGTCTGCGTACATCAGCAGTCAGTCAATTGCAGACTTTGATTTGGGGTGAGTGGGCTGCCAAGTAGCAGTTATGCTGGGAAAACTCTAAATTGCAGGATGGAGAGGGCTTTATCCCATGGCCTTGTTTCCTATACCAGTTCCTCTAGTGCACCCTGACACAGTTTTTTAGAATATAAGTGTCTTTCTCACCACTAACCCTAGGATACATACTTGGCAGTTCTGGCTGCTCTAGTTGCAGGGGGGATGGGAACTGAGGGATAGAAACAGCCAACATTACCTTATCTAGACATCAAAATTGCCCCCCCCCCCAGTTATGAATGCCTTCTCATCTTCGCTCTCCTTCACATCATTTATCACAGATACATGAATTTCTTTGGGGACCTTCAAAAGCCCTTCTGCACATCTGGACAAGTGCAGAACTATCCAATAAAAATACAATGAGAGTTATAAATGAGAGCACCTTGTATAATTTAACATTTTCTAGAAGCCACATTAAAAAGTTTAAAAGGAGGAAATTAGTTTTAGTAACATTTTAGTTACTTAAAATATCCAAAATGTTATTTCAAAATATAATGAGTATAAAAAAATACTGAGATATTTTACATTCATTTCTTCATACTAAATCTTCAAAATCTGGTGTTTATTTCACACTTCTTACGGTCCATCCAGACCAGCCACACTTCAGGGGCTCAGTAGCTACATATGGCTGGTGGCTACTGTTTTGGATATAGCACAACTTTTATTGTGACTCCAGTCATTCTACTTCTTCCATTATCACTGCTTCATCTATTTTTAATCATCTAGAAAATGTATGAAATCTCTAATCCACTGACGGTCACCCTCTTACTCTCATTATTATTGTGGATTTAACCTAACTTTAAAATTTCATTTCATTTTAGTATAGTATCAGGAGGAAAACTAAATAAATGTGTGAACTCTGCCATTGAGAAACCCACAAAAGAACCAAAATCCCAACATAACCTCCAACAAAAGGAACTCCAACATGCAGGCTTTGTGGGTGTAAAATAAACAACAGTGACAACAAAGTATAACTCCTGGCATTTCCTCACACTTCTATTTTATACAACTCAAGGGTTATATTCCTGTTTAATTACTTTGGTCCACTAGCATGTGACTATTCAGCATTGTTGGTTCCTTTGTAATTTAACAAAAACTAGTACTTACTGCTTACTAAGTCTCAAGAATTCTTATGCTTTATATGCATTATCTCATTTAATCCTCTCGATAACCTCAGGCAGAAGGTGCTATTATCATCTCCTTTTTATATTATCATCTCCTTTTTATATATGAGGAAACTGAGGCACAGAGAGGCTAAGTAAGTTGTCCAAGGTTACACAGACCCCAGAACTGTGATTCCAAAACACATGTTCTTAATCACTATGTCCTATGCTTCTTCCAGAGTTCATGTCTAGAGCTGGACCACTTGGGTTTGACTCTTAAGTCTCTCCACTTGCTAGCTTTATAACCCTGAGGTTGCTACACACCCCCTCTGTGCTTGAATTTGTCATTAGGGTAGTAACGTTATAGTATTCACCACAGTGCTTTTCACATATACAGTAGAGTAGAAAGATGGTAGCTGTGGTCATTATGGGACCAGACAGCAGTTCTGGGTGTGCCCAGTACTACCTACAGACGGGCTTCTCTGCTGAATGCTGGCCTTACCTCTAGATTTGGACTCCATTTTAATTTTCACCAATATTCATTAAGTTACGGTCTCCCTTCCACAGAGTGATTTTCATCTCTCTGATCCTGGCACCCTTCTCCATAGAATGGCAATCAGTACCGGAGACCTGGCTATATTCTCTCTTTTCCTTTAGGTCTAAATAAACTGCTGACCGTCTTTGATTTGGAGAGCCCCACTGCTCACCAAGCACAATTATGGCATTGTAAGTCATTAACTCCTTGGGCCTATGAAGAACAACTCAAAAGACACAGATTGACTCTCGGTGAGCCTATATTCACTATTAGAAAAATAATATAAAAAGAAATGGCTTGAGATAAAGATAACTTTTAAAATAATAATTAAGAGTTTTTACCTTAGACCTAAGTTTGATCACTAGACTAAAATAGTTCATAACAAAGGCATGTTAAAAACAAAAGCTTTACGTGACTATAATATCCAGGAAACTGCAAAGCACTTGGTTTAAAATGTGCCGTTCCCAAAGACCCATACGGAATAGATGGTATTTGCACATCAACTGGCATTTTGGGTAGGAAATGCTTTCTTAGGAAGCTTGGCTCTGCTGTATACAAAGAAGAAGCCACCATTTCTCTGTTAAGTAATGGGCTATGACCATGCTAAAAGTATGCCTTCAATTGAAAGTTTCCAAAACTTTCAGGTGAGAAGGTTGAGAAAGGTGAGAAAACTGATTAGAAATGGTTTGGGAGCCGAATTCTGTTAGTGGAAATGAAAATTGATAAACAACATCAGGTGATCTGCTGGAACAAATAGATTCTTGATTCAGCAGG
>NW_006799532.1:2254408-2268708 GCF_000442215.2 Lipotes vexillifer
TCAGCAGGAATCCAGCTGCTATTATGTTCCAGGTGAACAAGCATCATTTAAACAAATAAATCCCTTCTTTTTTCTGTACATGCTTTCCAGGTTTGCCACATTTATTAAGTTAGAAGCAAATGCAGGTTGCAGAGGCACAGAATGCTTCTCTGCGAGACACCACGGAATTAGTAACATAGCCAGAAAGGTCACTGAGTTCCAGAGAGGGGAAAGGTCATGTTTAGCAGCTTTCTCATAACTGAGCCTGCTATTAACATAGTGGTATTTTGAATTTATAAAGCGTCTTGCTGCTCTGAGCTTCCATGTGTACTGCAAACATTAATTAATCCTCACAACATCCCCTAGAATGTGAGGAGGTTCAGTCTGCATCTCACAAAGGATGCAACCCAAAAGCAGAGAAGTTAAGCCAGTGGCCAAAGGACACTCAGGTCACTCAGGAGACTGACTTGCAGGGATTGCAAATTCCCAGCCCCTGGGAAGAAAGTGCAATCATGTGGACTTTAGCAGGTTAAGCAAAAGGAAAATAAAAGCGTTTCCCAAGGCTTACGGAAAGGTAGGGAAGGAATCAACTACAGAGGAGTTTGTAAACACGTGCTTGCACTGGGAAGGCAACTTTTGCTCCATGAGGTATTTTTTCAAAGAAAAAAGAAATATAATCAATTTTATGATTGCAATAAAATGGTATCCTATCCCAAGGTAAAAACATAAAAGAAGTCCAATGCTGTCTAATTCTGTTGCACTGAAATAACTGCTATGTAGTAGCTCTAACATATAGAAAGTAATTTCCCAATCCTGTGGTAAAAATAAGAATCCAAGTATCTCTTTTCTTTAAATTTAGATTTCTTTCTCTGAGGGAAAAAAAGAGTGAAAAGTTTCACCCAAAAGAAGTGGGAGATGTCACTTATTGAAAAGGCAGATTTCAGGCAGATTTGACAAATGAGAGCAGTGACATTTTCAGAATCACAAAAGCTGGAGCAGTGTGCTCACTCGCCTTCTGAGGTAACAACTCTCCAAGTTGCAAATAGGATTATAAATAAAGTGCTGTTCAAAGACCAATCGCAAAACCATTTTCCATGAGAAACTTAAAACAGAAAAAAAATATCCCATTTACATTGGCATATGATACATTTTACTACCTGCCACTTTAATCTCCAGAAGAGTCAAGCTTAACAATAATATCAAAGACAGGTTTATTATCAGGGTCCACATGTCCTATTTTCCTTAGTAACAACCTAACACAAATGCCAGACACAGGAGTTAATTCGTGGTGCAACAAATCATTTAATTCCCTTTGACAGGTTTACTCTTCTTGGAAACTGTAAATTCATTCATTAGATGGAAGAGACTTGTTAAGCTCTCATATTTTTTTGTTTGTTTCAAGGACAGGCATTATCTCTTTGATGTATTGCTGAAAGGTAGTATTAATGGGGGGGAAATATTGATGACAGTCAAAAAATTAAGTGCTTGGTCTCGTGTTTCTGATTGAAACCACTAAAATCAGTAGCGCAAATAAGCAGCAGGACAGATTAGAAGTTCTGGTGTGGAATAAAGGATTCAAGGTTTAGAGATGCATACTTTACCATAACATATATATGGGATTTTGAAGCTCACTCCTAGTTTTCTTAGAGAATATACCTCTTACCTGGATCTCCAGATCTCTTCTCTTGTTGGTATTCATTTCTAGGTGAAATTTATCGAAAACTGCCTTACCTCATTTGCCAGCATAAAGAGAACCATGTTGGAAAGCATCACATGGGTAGAAAAGCTAAAGGGAAGATGGCATTAGGGAAAAAGAGAATGGGATTCATCAGCAGTTTTGACACCTCTGGAATGTGTCACATCAACTTAAGAAACTTGCTGAAGTTTACAGAACTCATAAGAAACAGATCTAATAGCTGATTCAAATTTGTGTCATTCCAAAGCCCACACTCTTTCCACAACAACATAAAGTCTCCCTAAAGCACTGTGGTTACAACTTCTTTATTATTTACAACCAGCCTTGTTCCAAAAAGAACATCAGGCTAACTTACAAATATGCAAACATCACAAGAGGATTCAAGTTGATATAAGGAAGCACAATGACACAGGAAACTGAGGACAGAGAAATAAGACAATCTGAAGTCAGTTTAGGGCACACCACGATGCCAGGAAGTCCCTTTGGAGATGAGCCTCAAACGTGGCCTGGAGTTTTCCAGCAATAAACAAGAAGACATATATAGACCTCCACTGAAACCAACCAGTTATTCAGAAAACTTAGACTGATTTTCCGCGGCTCCAAGTTCTTATACAGGTATGAACAACGTGCTCAACAACACATTTTCAGAAAACATGGTGTCAAGTTTAATTAGGCTCCTGAAGTTAGATTAATGGTGCCACATCAAAACACAACTCAGTAAAAGCAGCCCTGAACACAGGATTCTGGAGATTGGGAAGGGCAGGGGCAGAAACAATATTTAATCCAAGTTCATGGCTTCTTAATTATCTGGTATAATTCAGAGCTAGATGTTGAAATATTGGGAAGAATAGATGGGCTATCCTCCTCTTCCCTCACTCCCCCCCCCCCCTGCAAAATCCTAAATAAATATTGCTTCTCTTAGTTGAGTTTTTAAATGTATTCAGCAGGGTAAATTTAAGATGATAATCCCTGATCAGCAGCTGCAGCTCAGCAATGCTCTGCGGCCAGTTAAGTGTGAATCTACATGTTTCAACAAGCATAGAGTTACAACCTAGTGTTAGGCATTAAAAAAAAAGATCTTGTTAAATCAAAGTGCATTATCTGGAATTAAGATATTATCAGGATTAACAATTTAGCCTGAGTTAGTTCTGCCAATTAGTTATCAGACATCAGGGACCCTAAAGAATAGGATGAAGGAGACCTACTCCCTTTTGAAGTGCCAGAAATGTTTTTCATCTCTACACCCAATGCTACAACAGTGGCAGAAAACGAGTTTGAATGCTGATTGGCAATCTGCTCCTGCATGATTCTGGTGGGAGTTGGAGGTCTAGGGTCAGCGCGGGGGCACTGCCTGTCTCTTGAACTGGGGACAGGCAGGGCCGCTCTTAGAGCCGACAAGCAGAAGTCTCTGCCCGAGGTGCCCACCTCTGACAGCCCCGCGTTTTGGAGGGTCTTTGTGGACATCATCTACCTCCGTCTTTCCAGTGGCTTGGAACGAGCTCAGTGCCAGACTCCCCGGCCCCTGCTTTTCTCATTCAGAAGTCTCTCTGGTCCTCCACCACCAACTCTGCTGTGCACGGGGTCATCTACATGCCCCAGGACTGACCTGCGCTCATGTGGTCATCCCAGGGCCCTGTGGGTGAGCCCTGGTCTAGGACGGGGAGCCGACCACTCTCGCTGGCTGATAAGAGATTTCTTTGGGGGATGATGTGAGACTGAGCTGCCAGAATGGCACTGACACACTAACTGGGAGTGACTCTCACTCAGGACCCTGGACAAGTTCAGGACTCCAAGCTGCTGACCATCTCCCACAGGTCCTCGGGCCTGCTCTCCATCCTCTATCTTCCAACCACAGGGCTGTCTCTGACCTTAGCACCTGCGGGCTGTGAGGGGAGCAGCACACGGGAATGGCGGCAGAGGCTCCTTCTGGCAGCAATGCTTCCCACGCTGTGATGTTTTTCAATCACCCAGGGAAGCCTGACACTCCCTCCACAGACTCTGCGCCATGACTGAGGAAGACTCCTTGGAAATGGTCACACATTTCCTCTGAGGGATCCTGAAACTATGGCTCCCTGATGTCAACTGGCCCATTTAATCTGTGTCCTCTTTTGCCTTTGACCAATATGGTGACATTGTGCTTTCCTAAACTGGTCTTAAACCATGCTGGAGGAAGAAATGACACTCCTTGTGCAAATGGGAATGCCTTTCCCGCTCTGTCCATAGGGCCACTGCCTCTCCCCCAGCTGGTGGCCACACATGTGAAGCAGGTGTGCAGCCAACACTGAAAGAGCTCATACTCTAGGGATGTAGCAAGGACACAACCTGAAGAGTCCAAGACAACACATGATTGTAAGGTATGCTATCCAAACTTTATACTATAAAACTCTACAGTCAAACTAGCGTGTCTAGAAAATTAATTGTTCATCACTTTTCCTGCATACTCTAAGACTTCTATTTGAGGTTGTCATCAATAAGCTTTAAGACAGTCATCAGAAGCCAATATTCAAAGGTGGCTCAATGGATGATGCAGTCCTAAGTAAATGGTACTAGGAATTGGCAAAGGCAAAGAGATCTATATGTTTCAATAAAACAGGTTGTAAGAAGCCATGACATTGTGGGTAAAAACATCATACTAACTTGGTTTCATGGGGAAAGATGAAATTAGCCGAGGATGGTGTATTTGATAACCATAAAAGAGAAGGAATGGTTCTTGGACCTGAAGAAGAAATGGTGCCTGGACACTAGGAATAATCGACATGTGTGCTGATATGCGCTTTCTAACTTGCTGGCACGGCAAGATGCTATAAAAGCTCATCTTGAATATATACTACATTTTAAAATCAAATTGTTTATTTAGATGAGGGTTTTCAAAAAATATATGCATGGGTCTCCACACACTCGAGCCCAAGTTGTGCTCCAGGGTCTGCAGCTCTAAGGAGAGCAATGGGGAAGATAGTAGCAAGCAGAAATTTGAAGGGAGGAGCCAGATGTAATTTTCTTTTTCACAATTTTACTGCAAACCAGTCCTGCTCCAGAAACCTATTCAGCTGTATTAGAAATCCTTTAAACCTTTGGGCTTGCTGATAACATACAGGCTGATATAAACATTACATGACCCCATAACCCAATATTATTCATCCAAGTTATGTGAGACAGCTCACTGAAAGGTGGTTTTAGAATTTTAAATAAAGCAATTTTTACAAAGAATAATTTGGATATATCTAAGAAATAATACCATCATGCATTGCAACAAGTAGTGCTGTTTGATAACATTGCCATATGGATATTTTACTTACCATTCAAAGTGTAGCCTGGCATTTACTTTTACAAATTCCAAGGCTTTTATAAAAAAAAAAAAAATGTGTCTACACTACGCCCACAATTCGTCATCCTCTTGCTTTTCGGAATTAAAACTTATACTTTGGATAAAAATTAAGAAGCAGAACTAAAAATAAGAAACCAGGTTTACTGAATAGGGCTGTGGTTCAACATGGTAAGACTTTCCAAGGTGGTATGAAGAAGCCAGGTTAAGTGGCTCTCAGTGTGATTCTGTTATATTAAAAAGTCACATTATTAAGGGGGTTGTTTTCTGGGATTATGGCATAAGCATACATTCTAATGAGAATTTCTACACCTAAACACCCTAAATCAAGACTTTTGATGGCTTTTGGTCATGTCTAAAAAAAGTAACTCTAAGTTAAAACAATGAAAATTTGCCAATGATGAAGAGCCCTAATAGGAAATCTCAAAAAAAAAGTCTGAAAGTATTTGAAACAACAATGAATCACTGAGATAATTATATTACTTTTTGTATTAATTACAGATGCATGAACTAATGTAACAAAACCCCCAAAGTCTCAGTGGCTCAACACAACAGAAATTTATCCATGGCTATACAACCCACCAGTGCAGGCATTCCTAATCACTGGATAGCCTTCCATGCAGTGATACAGGGACACAGCCTCCTTTATCTTGCCACACTGGCACCCTTTAAGCCCAAGTCTCCTGTATCCAGTTGACAGGGAAAAGAAGGGAGAAAACTTAACACTTGCTTCTTCTCAGCTCATCCTAGAATTTACACACATTCCTTGCACTCACCCTCCATTTGTACAAACTTATTACTTTGTTTAGAATGGAAGGAGTCTGGGAAATTTCCAGAGAAACAGCTCTGCAAGATGGAGGAAGGGAGCATGGCTTATTGGTGGCAATTCCAACCTAACAGCTTCAGGAAAGATAACCAACACTGGCATGTCCAAGTTCAGCTTCAGTCATATTAATTTTTTTTAACACCTTATTGAAGTATAATTGCTTTACAATGGTGTGTTAGTTTCTGCTGTATCACAAAGTGAATCAGCTATACGTATACATATATCCCCATATCTCCTCCCTCTTGTGTCTCCCTCCCACCCTCCCTACTCCACCCCTCTAGGTGGTCACAAAGCACTGAGCTGATCTCCCTGTGCTATGCAACTGCTTCCCACTAGCTATCTATTTTACATTTGTTAGTATATATAAGGCCATGCCACTCTCTCACTTCATCCCAGCTAACACTTCCCCCTCCCCATGTCCTCAAGTCCATTCTCTACGCCTGCGTCTTTATTCCTATCCTGCCCCTAGGTTCTTCAGAATAATTTTTTTCTTTGTATATTCCATATATATGCATTAGCATATGGTATTTGTTTCCCTCTTTCTGACTTACTTCAGGTAAGTAAGTCTAGGTCCATCCATCACACTATAAATAACTCAATTTCGTTTCTTTTTATGGCTGAGTAATATTCCATTGTATATATGTGCCACATGGTCTTTATCCATTCATCTGTCAATGGACACTTAGGTTGCTTCCATGTACTGGCTACTGTAAACAGAGCTGCAATGAACATTGCTGTACATGACTCTTTTTGAATTATGGTTTTCTCAGGGTATATTTCCAGTAGTGGGATTGCTGGGTCGTATGGTAGTTCTATTTTTAGTTTTTTAAGGAACCTCCATACTGTTCTCCATAGTGGCTGTATCAATTTGCATTCCCACCAACAGTGCAAGAAGGCTCCCTTTTCTCCACACCCACTCCAGGACGTATTCTTTGTAGACTTTTTGAAGATGGCCATTCTGACCAGTATGAGGTGATACCGCATTGCAGTTGTTGTTGTTTTTTTTAACATCTTTATTGGAGTATAATTGCTTTACAACGGTATGTTAGCTTCAGCTTTATAACAAAGTGAATCAGCTATGCATATACATATATCCCCATATCTCCTCCCTCTTGCGTCTCCCTCCCACCCTCCATATCCCACCCTTCTAGGTGGTCACAAAGCACTGAGTTGATCTCCCTGTGCTATGCGGCTGCTTCCCACTAGCTATCTATTTTACATTTGGTGGTGTATATATGTTCATGCCACTCTCTCACTTCATACCAGCTTACCCTCCCCCTCCCAGTGTCCTCAAGTGCATTCTCTATGTCTGTGTCTTTATTCCTGACCTGCCCCTAGGTTCTTCAGAACTTTTTTTTTTTTTAGATTCCATATATATGTGTTAGCATACAGTATTCGTTTTTCTCTTTCTGACTTACTTCACTCTGTATGACAGACTCTAGATCCATCCACCTCACTACAAATAACTCAATTTCATTTCTTTTTATGGCTGAGTAATACTCCATTGTATATATGTGCCACATCATCTTTATCCATTCATCTGTCGATGGACACTTAGGTTGCTTCCATGTCCTGGCTATCGTAAATAGAACTGCAATGAACATTTTGGTACATGACTCTTTTTGAATTATGGTTTTCTCAGGGTATATGCGCAGTAGTGGGATTGCTGGGTCACATGGTAATTCTACTTTTAGTTTTTTAAGGACCCTCCATACTGCTCTCCATAGTGGCTGGTATCCCTCACTGTAGTTTCGATTTGCATGACTCTAATGATTAGTGATGTTGAGCATCCATTCATATGTTTGTTGGCAATCTGTATATCTTCTTTGGAGAAATGTCTATTTAGGTCTTCTGCCCATTTTTGGGTTGGGCAGAAGATTGTTTTTTTTGCTATTGAGCTGCTTGTAAATATTGGAGATTAATCCTTTGTCAGTTGCTTCATTTGCAAATATTTTCTCCCATTCTGACAGTTGTCTTTTCATTTTGTTTACGGTTTCCTTTGCTGTGCAAAAGCTTTTAAGTTTCATTAACTCACATTTGTTTATTTTTGCTTTTATTTCCATCTCTTTGGGAGGTTGATGAAAAAGGATCTTGCTGTGATTTATCTCATAGAGTGTTCTGCCTATGTTCTCCTCTAAGAGTTTTATAGTGTCTGGCCTTACATTTAGGTCTTTAATCCATTGTGAGTTTATTTTCGTGTATGGTGTTAGGGAGTGTTCTCATTTCATTCTTTTACATGTAGCTGTCCAGTTTTCCCAAAACCACTTATGGAAGAGGCTGTCTTTCCTCCATTGTATATTCTTGCCTCCTTTATCAAAAATAAGGTGACCATAAGTGTGTGGGTTTATCTCTGGGCTTTCTATCCTGTTCCATTGTTCTATATTTCTGTTTTTGTGCCAGTACCATACTGCCTTGATTATTGTAGCTTTGTAGTATAGTCTGAAGTCAGGGAGTCTGATTCCTCCAGCTCCATTTTTTTCCCTCACGACTGCTTTGGCTCTTCGTGGTCTTTTGTGTCTCCATATAAATTGTGAAATTTTTTTGTTCTAGTTCTGTGAAAAATGCCATTGGTAGTTTGATAGGGATTGCATTGAATCTGTAGATTGCTTTGGGTAGTACAGTCATTTTCACAATGTTGATTCTTCCAATCCAAGAACATGGTATATCTCTCCATCTATTGGTATCATCTTTAATTTCTTTCATCAGTGTCCTGTAATTTTCTGCATACAGGTCTTTTGTCTCCTTAGGTAGGTTTATTCCTAGGTATTTTATTCTTTTTGTTGCCATGGTAAATGGGAGTGTTTCCTTAATTTCTCTTTCAGATTTTTCATCATTAAAGTTTAGGAATGCAAGAGATTTCTGTGCATTAATTTTGTATCCTGATATTTTACCAAATTCATTGATTAGCTCTAGTAGTTTTCTGGTAGCATCTTTAGGATTTTCTACGTATAGTATCATGTCATCTGCAAACAGTGACAGCTTTACTTCTTTTCCGATTTGGATTCCTTTGATTTCTTTTTCTTCTCTCATTGCTGTGACTAAAACTTCCAAAACTTTGTTGAATAAAATTAGTGAGAGTGGACAACCTTGTCTTGTTCCTGATCTTAGAGGAAATGCTTTCAGTTTTTCACCAGTGAGAACAATGTTGGCTGTGGGTTTGTCATATACGGCCTTTATTATGTTGAGGTAAGTTCCCTCTCTGCCTACTTTCTGGAGGGTTTTTGTCATAAATGAGGGTTGAATTTTGTCACAAGTTTTTCTGCATCTATTGAGATGATCATATGGTTTTTCTCCTTCAATTTGTTAATACAGTATATCACATTGATTGATTTGCATATACTGAAGAATCCTTGCATTCTTGGGATAAACCCCACTTGATCATGGTGTATGATCCTTTTAATGTGCTGTTGGATTCTGTTTGCTAGTATTTTCTGAGGATTTTTGCATCTACGTTCCTCAGTGATATTGGCCTGTAGTTTTCTTTCTTTGTGACATCCTTGTCTGGTTTTGGTATAAGGGTGATGGTGGCCTCGTAGAATGAGTTTGGGAGTGTTCCTCCCTCTGCTATATTTTGGAAGAGTTTGAGAAGGATAGCTGTTAGCTCTTCTCTAAATGTTTGATAGAATTTGCCTGTGAAGCCGTCTGGTCCTGGGCTTTTGTTTGCTGGAAGATTTTTAGTCACACTCTCAACTTCACTGCTAGTGACTGGTCTGTTTATGTTTGCTATTTCTTCCCGGTTCAGTATCGGGAGGTTGTGCTTTACTAAGAATCTGTCCATTTCTTCCAGGTTGTCCATTTTACTGGCATATAGCTGCTTGTAGTAATCTCTCATGATCCTTTATTTTTCCACACTGTCAGTTGTTACTTCTCCTTTTTCATTTCTAACTCTATTGATTTGATTCTGCTCCCTTTTTTTCTTGATGAGTCCGGCTACTGGTTTATCAATTGTGTTTATCTTCTCAAAGAACCAGCTTTTAGTTCTATTGATCTTTGCTATTGTTTCCTTCATTTCTTTTTTATTTATTCCTGATGGGATCTTTATGATATCTTTCCTACTGCTAATTTTCAGGGTTTTTTGTTCTTTCTCTAATTGCTTTAGGTGTAAGGTGAGGTTATTTGAGATGTTTCTTGTTTCTTGATGTAGGACTGTATTACTATAATCTTCCCTTTTAGACTGCCTTTGCTGCATCCCATAGGTTTTGGGTCTTCGTGTTTTCACTGTCATCTTTTTCTAGGTATTTTTTGATTTCCTCTTTGATTTCTTCAGTGATCTCTTGGTTATTTAGTAGCATATTGCTTAACCTCCATGTGTTTTTATTTCTTACAGACTTTTTCCTGTAATTGATATTCAGTCTCATAGCATTGTGTTCGGAAAAGATACTTGATACAATCTCAATTTTCTTAAATTTACAAAGGCTTGATTTGTGACCCAAGATATGATCGGTCCTGGAGAATGTTCCATGAGCACTTGAGAAAAAAGTGTATTCTGCTGTTTTTGGATGGAATGTCCTATAAATATCAATTAAGTCCATCTTGTTTAATTATAATTTAAAGCTTGAGTTTCCTTATTTTCATTTTGGATGATCTGTCCATTTGTGAAAGTGGGGTGTTTAAGTCCCCTACTATGACTGGATTACTGTCGATTTCCCTTTTTATGGCTGTCAGCATTTGCCTTACGTATTGAGGTACTCCTATGTTGGGTGCATATGTATTTGCAATTGTTATATCTTCTTCTTGGATTGATCCCTTGATCATTATGTTGTGCCCTTCTTTGCCTCTTGTAATAGTCTTTATTTTAAAGTCTATTTTGTCTGATAGGAGAATTGCTACTCCAGCTTTCTTTTGATTTCCATTTGCATGGAATATCTTTTTCCATCCCCTCACTTTCAATCTGTATGTGTGCCTAGGTCTGAAGTGGGTCTCTTGTAGACAGCATATATACATATCTTGTTTTCATAACCATTCAGGCAGTCTTTGTCTTTTGGTTGGAGCATTTAATCCATTTACATTTAAGGTAATTATTGATATGTATGTTCCTATTACTGTTTTCTTAATTGTTCTGGGTTTATTATTGTAGGTCTTTTCCTTCTCTTGTGTTTCCTGCCTAGAGAAGTTCCTTTAGCATTTGTTGTAAAGCTGGTTTGGTGGTGCTGAACTCTCTCAGCTTTTGCTTGTCTGTAAAGGTTTTAATTTCTCCACCAAATCTGAATGAGATCCTTGCTGGGTAGAGTAATCTTGGTTGTAGATTTTTCCCTTTCATCACTTTAAATATGTCCTGCCACTCCCTTCTGGCTTGCAGAGCTTGTGCTGAACGTTCAGCTGTTAACCTTATAGGGATTCCCTTGTATGTTATTTGGTGCTTTTCCCTTGCTGCTTTTAATATTTGTTCTTTGTATTTAACTTTTGATAGTTTGATTAATATGTCTTGGTGTGTTTCGCCTTGGATTTATCCTGTTTGGGACTCTCTGTACTTCCTGGACTTGACTGACTATTTCCTTTGCCATATTAGGGAAGTTTTCAACTATAATCTCTTCAAATATTTTCTCAGTCCCTTTCTTTTTCTCTTCTTCTTCTGGGACCCATATAATTTGAATCTTGGTGTGTTTAATGTTGTCCCAGAAGTCTCTGAGACTGTCCTCAAGTCTTTTCATTCTTTTTGCTTTATTCTGCTCTGAGGTAGTTATTTCCACTATTTTATCTTCCAGGTCACTTATCCGTTCTTCTGCCTCAGTTATTCTGCTATTGATTTCTTCTAGAGAATTTATAATTTCATGTATTGTGTTCTTTATCATTGTTTGTTTGCTCTTTAGTTCTGCTAGGTCCTTGTTAAACGTTTCTTGTATTTTCTCCATTCTATTTCCATGATTTTGGATCATCTTTATTATCATTACTCTGAATTCTTTTTCAGGTAGACTGCCTAATTCCTATTCGTTTTTTTTGTCTGGTGGGTTTTTGCCTTGCTCCTTCATCTGCTGTGTGTTTCTCTGTCTTGTCATTTTGCTTAATTTACTGTGTTTGGGGTCTTCTTTGTGCAGGCTGCAGGTTCACAGTTCCCGTTATTTTTGGTGTCTGCCCCCAATGGGTAAGGTTGGTTCAGTGGATTGTGTAGACTTCCTGGTGGAGTGGACTGGTGCCTGTGTTCTGGCACAGGAGCCTGGATCTTGTCTTTTTGGTGGGCAGGACGGCATCCAGTTGTGTGTTTTGGGGTGTCTGTGACTTTATTATGATTTTAGGCAGCCTCTCTGCTAATGGATGCGGTTGTGTTCCTGTCTTGCTAGTTGTTTGGCATAGGATGTCCAGCACTGGAGCTTGCTGGTCGTTGAGTGGAGTTGGGTCTTAGCGTTGAGATGGAGATCTCTGGGAGAGCTTTCACCATTTGATATTATGTGGGGCTGGGAAGTCTCTGGTGGACCAATGTCCTGAACTTGGATCTCCCACCTCAGGGGCACAGGCCTGACACCCGGCCAGAGCACCAAGACCCTGTCAGCCACGCAGCTTTTGGTTTCAGCCAATGAGAAGCAGCATAAAAGGAGATTAGCTGCTAGTATTGGAGGGTCTCCTGCAGAGGTGGGGCATGGCTGTGGCTCACTGTGGGGACAAGGACACTGGCAGCAGCATTTCTGGGAAGTACTCCTTCACATGAGCCCTCTCAGAGTCCATCATTAGCCCCACCAAAGAGCTGGGTAGGCTTCAGTGCTGGGTCACCTCAGGCCAAACATCCAACCCATATTAATTTCTAGTCATACTATGTCAGGCATGTGGCTGTCTCAAGCTTTCAGTTTAAATCACAAGTCAAAATGTTATGTAATGAGTAAGTTAACACAGGAGCTATTCCTAAATTATAAATACAGATATTGTAGTTACAGAATGTTCTGGTAAAAAGTGGGAAATCTTCAAGAATCCCTTAATTAGTGAACTAACCATCACATGTTTTCAGGCATGTCAATACTGTCTTTAAATAAAACCTGCTGTGTTTTAGTTTCTCTTACACATAATGAATGGATTGCCAACCTTAGCACATCTCGAAGTGGACAAGAGTGGATACAGAGAACTATCAGGGAGTGGACAGCAAAGTTGTCTATGTAATCTTCATAAGAACTTTTTTGAGTACTTAATATCTACCAGAAAATACACTTAACACTTTACATACATCATCTTCTTCAGTGTTTGCTCCAGTTCTGAGAGTTACTAATACTATCCTTATTTTACAAAGGATAAAACTGAAGCTTAGAGAGGTAAACTCCTATGCCAGGGCATGGCAGGGCCAAACTGTAGACCCAGGCAGGGGGCGCTCTGAAGCTTATCTCAGAATATAAAAAGCAGAGCCGTTGATACTGCCAAGAGAGTCAACATATACAATGTGAATTTAGCATTCCCTCCTCTGCAAGCCTCTAGCTTTTATTAAACAGAACAACACAGACCAAAACCACCTACATGTGACTAAATAATTTGAGATTTTTCTCTATAAACATTCTAGCACTGCAGGGAATCCAGGTGTCTTTTAAATAAAAGAAACAAACCATTAGAGATCAAAGTCTCCAGTACCGATGGTTAGGAAAGCTCTATGTGCTGGGATCCTAAAGTCAGGTGATGACACTACCAATCAGTCTTATTTTTCCACTCATTGGAATGGCCCTATGGTGTACTCAGCCAGGCACAGAGTGATGGAAAATATACCTTCGTCCCAATTTCAGTAAGCTCCCAAGGAGCAACACACTCGTGCAAGAGAAGGAGTGATTTCAGACCGATTTCTTCCCCATCCTGCCTGTTCAATGTCATGAATATTCTCTTTTCTGATCTTTGTATCATGTCTCTATATCATGAGAGCATCTCTATGTTTGGAGGGGTTGGAAGCAGTGATTTTCCACTTTGTCCCTACATGGAAATCTGAAAGTGTTTAGTTGACTTTTGGATGGCCCAAGGAGTCGGGAAAAGGAGACAAATAGGGGTCTAATAGGAATGAAATTTCTGTTATACAAACCATTTCATTTGGGCGAGAAACAATTATTTTATTTGAATAATATGGGAGTCTTTAAACCTTAAAGAAGTTATTTAATTATGTTTGAAACAACACTAATTCAAGGACACTTCTACATAAGGAAAAAATAAAATATAATTACTTTGTTTTACCTTAATGCTGATTAAAATTATATATATATATACATACATGTATATATATATGTGTGCGTGTGTCTATATATATATATATATAGACACACACACACAGTTGTATATACAAATTGTCTGTGGACATGTTTTATTTATAGAAAATGTGTCTGATATTTTGAACCAAGACTGCTATTGCTAGTGATTCACTGAAATGTTTTCAGGCTTTCTCGTTTTCTGACGCAAAACAATTTCCCTGAAAGGTTGAAAATCATTTAAATGAACCTATAAAATAGGTGGTAGAATGGTTTTTAGCTCAGCTGAGGAGGTGCTGTGCTGGTCTTAATGAGGCACCCATTTACGAAAGAGTG
>NW_006799532.1:2268718-2291478 GCF_000442215.2 Lipotes vexillifer
CAAGTCATTTGTTTCAGTGACATTTGAAACAGCTATTAATGCAAAAAGTTTACATCTATAAGCCCCACTTTGCCAGTTTTCCCACATTTCCAAGAGTTTTGACAAGCTTGACTACCCATTATAAACTTTCCCCTTCCTAATATAAAGCGTTCATTTAATTTGAACACAAGAATTACTGAGACAAGATTTTAAGCCACAGTACTGTGACTCTTAATTTTACCTTATTCCTTAAGACAAATTATCTGAGTTTGGATACATTTAAAAATTCTTTTCTATAATTTTTTTTTTTTTCTAATTGTTAGCATGGTTAGGACATAAAGTTCCTCAAATTAACAAGCAAAAATGATCAGAGCTTACTGTGTAGAAACCGATTCAGTCATGTGATATATACAAAAGAAGATGGGATTTCTGTTTTTGAGGAGATTACACAAAACCTAAATGCAGGGATGGGAAGGAAGCTGGTCTGTTACACAGAAAGCAGCAAATATCCCTTTGGACATACTTCACTAGTCAGGGTAGTGGGCACCCCAGAAGGAGAAGTGTCATCTGAAGCTGGAGACCTCAAACAGGAACTCAAGGCAGGCAGAGGTTGTATTCCAAGCTAGGAGCACGGCACCTGGCTACCTTAAGCTCTCAAAGTGTGTTGCTACAGAGACTCTGGTCTTCCATGTAGTTATCTACGATCCCCTGTTTACAAAGAGAATCTTATTTTTCTTCTGGGTTTCTGTTATGGGATAGACACTTCCATTTGATTTGTAAAGAGATAAGGGCTCCCTTTGTGAGGAATATGAGACCAACTGACAACCGGTCATGGAATGTTGAACTTTCAACTCTGAATCTCTTCTAGTCTGTAAGAAATGAATCAAATCATTGCAAACTTCAGCACTTTAACTACTATTAGAAAGAAGTGACATGCCATTGACCTCAGCTTTTCTCTACACCTGTGTGTACCTCTTCCTCAACCACCCATATAGTTGAGATTCAAAGTACAAGATGACCTCAAATGTTAATGTCCTATGACATGATTCCCAATATTTAAAATCTGGTATGACACAAAATATGGTCCTACTCATCCTGTGGTAGTGATGACATCTAAAATATCCAACTCCCTTGGGCTTAAACAGACACACCATAAAGGTATATTCAAAATCACAGCAATTTCACAATTGCAGGAGGTCTGAACTAGTTTTCTTTCATTTAGACAGTAACAACCAAAAAGAAAACAACAGCAATTCTTCACTGGCAATTCTTATGATTGGAATTCAGATATACTAGCTATATACATGGAATCTGCAAAGTGGCAGTGAAGCAGTTTTCCTTCATTGAATCACATCCTTTGGGGCAGCTTGTCATCTGCCACGTGTCTAAAAAGATGCCGTTGCTAACTCTCGCGTCCCATATCTACTGGCCTCATTTTCTCTAATGCACATAGGCATTCTCCATGTACCAGCAAGGATGGGTGCTGATATCATCAGGTATATATATATTTTGGCTCAAGTTCCAAGAGGAATTGAGAGTTATCTTTCATCCTCCAATGCAGAAAATTCCAATGGAGAATTCTAACTGGCTCAACCTGTATCTCATATCTCTTTGTGGGTGATCCCATATTAGTTTATTTTTAGCCTAGCTTTCTTTCCACACACCCATGCCGTGCCTGAAGGTGAGGACAGAACACTGAGTTTGATAATTGACAGCAACGTGGGAGCACAGTGTATGTTCCAAAGGAAAGCACATACCAATTCCAGGAAGAAGGAAAAGTATGCTACAGGCAGACAAAATTCCTGGGACACATCCTATACTAATCAGGTGACCCATATATCAAAATGGTGTTTAATGAGTTGATAAAGAGATACACTGGCCTTGTTTAGTCTTCTTTTCCAAATTCCAATCTTCTTAAGAGCACTTCACAGTGAAAAATATCATCTCTAGCTTTATGTACAAATTTGCCGATCACTGATGGCTATGATCTATGAAACACCTGACAGGCTCACACAGAGACACAACAAATACACCAGTGTAAACTGGCTTTGTTGAATTTTCCTTTATTTAAGCTATGAATCTCGCTTCTATTTAAAGCAATAATTGAGTTAAAATTTTATAAGTGTTTAGTTTTGTCTTAAACATGTTCTTTATTCTTGTCAAGTAAGAATAAAATGACCTAGAAGAGAACATTACCTACTTTAATAAAACCTGAGCCAATCATATTCCAGATGACGTTTGCTAGTTACCAGAAAAAAAAGAAAAACAAATACACACCTCAAGGTTGAGCCCTAAATGGCATTATACTTCCCTTTATGAAAGCACCACGGAAGGACCAGCCAGATCTGTCTGGCTTTCTGAACAGTCTACTACCTTAATGATGAGATGTGAATAATATCAGTACAGCTCTCCACCCTTGGTCATACCCTCAAGGAGGGCATTCAACCTTCTCTGCACTTTAAAATCACCCCGGGAGTTAAAAAATGCTTTGGGCCCAATTCCAGACTCAATTCCTGGAGAAGAGCTTGGACCTTAATAATTTTAATAAATCTGTGGTTCCAGTGTGCACGAATGAGAACCACTAGCCTAGTGTTAAGGACCTGAAATCAAATCACCAGCTCAGATGCAAATGTGTCACCTGAGATGGTTAGTACAAAAAGCTAATGTGTGCTAAGATCACTTGTCATTTTCAACTGGGGGCAATTTCCCTCCCCTAGGGGACATTTGGCAACGTCTGGAGACATTTTTGATTGTCACAACTTGGGGATGCAATTGGCATCTAGTGAACGGAGGCCGGTAATACTGCTCAACTCCTAAACTGCACAGGATAACCCGGCACGCACAGGAAAGAATTATCCACCCAAAATGTCAATAGTGCTGAGGTTGAGAAACAATGCCTAAGCCAGAAATAAAAGATTTGGGACAGAAGACAGAAATGGAGGAGTATGGACTGCTTTCCTGGAAGAGAGGAAACCAATAATGTGTTGAGTGTCCTTGCGAGCTAACAGGCAGCATGAAGTGCTGCAGATTTCTTAAGACAGACTGGAGGGGGACTGAAAGGGGCAAAAGAGCTGAAAACTTTGCCCGTGAACACTGGGGTTAACAGAAGGCACCCAGACTTACGTAATGGTTGTCCTGGCTCTCAACCAAACTATCAACGTTACAGACGCAAAAAATCAATCAACACATTTATAAATTTGCATTACAAATTTCTTCCATGAAATAAGCTTTTGTGGGAATATAATTTAATAGAGCCTAGATTTAAACAAATCATATACACATCATGTAAAGTAGAATCACAGGAGCATCCCAAAAGATGGACAACTGGACTACTGTTTTAAAAGAGGACCTAAAACCCATTCCAAACATTAAGAGACCATTAGGTCTCAGGTACATCCTGCCATAGGGCAGAGGCCCCTCCACAGGACTGGGAGGTATGTTTATCAAGGCCTTCTTCCCCAACCTCTCCTCTCTTGCTTCACCCATTTCCAATATTCCACTCACGTGTAATTCTCCCAACCTGCCAATTCCATCCATGTCTCTCACTTCTTTAAAAACTCAGCTTGAGACCTCCTTCAGGGGAAACCTTCTGAAATATTTCGACATATGGGCGAGTCAAACTCAGAGAAATTTCAAGACAAGGATCCATGCTTTTAAATAATCCAGGTCTTGCTTCCAAGAATGACCCTAATTGAGAATAACAAAAACAACAACAACAATAAAAAACAACAAGGAACTCACAATTCAGCAAAGATTTATCCAAGCTTCAATTCTGGGAAGAATGAATGAAAAGCTCCACCTACTTCTACCCACAGACTCTTTTATTTTGGCCTGCTCACTACATATGTGTTAAGTTTGTGCAGGTTCCATTCTTATTTAGCGTAGCACTTTTAAAAATACACACACTCATACTCATGATTATACTTGATTGTTCCAACTACCAGCCATTCCTAATCCTGGTTCCACACCAGAATAATCCAGAGAAAAAAATGAAATTACCAACGCCTCAACTCCACTGTAGATCATTTAATCAGGCTTGTTGGGAGAGGGACCTGGACACGGGTTTGAAAAGTTCCCCAGGTGATGATGATGTGTAGTCAGTGCCCAGAACCACTGCGCTAGGGCATAAAATATTAGGGTCTAGAAGCTACCCTCTGTTTCTATCTTCTCCACTACTACTTCTAATCCCATGTCTCACTACACAGCACACGCATCAAGACAAGCATGTGACATGCTTTAAACATAGACTTGTTGACTTGGTTTGGCTATAATGGTACAGGTCATAAGTTATTTTTCAATGCCCCACACCTAAGAAATAGGGAAAATAATGGCCAAGAAGAATGCTCATCAGAAATGGGGGCAAGGGGTACTGCCCAAAGTTATGATGGAGGTAGTGAAAAGAAAACAATGGGTGAATGCTTCAGTTGCAAAGGAAACCCTCTTTTGCAAAAATAAAAACCATTTTTTTTTAGCGTTTCTTATTATTTTATATTGAGTTGAATATTTGACTCAACACTTTTCTACATACAAAACACAAGTCTCTTGAAGGGTTCTTCATAAGTGCATTATAGAAGAATTTAGTATGCCATAAGCACTTAAAGATTTGACATTCAACTGACATTCAACTCATTTATTTCAGATCTCCAGAAGGATCAGGCATCCAAACCATTCTGGAGGGGCTCCCTCCCCAGGCTTTTTTAGCTCTATGATATATGAAACTCCAATTATTCTTGACTCTAGGTCCCTGTCATAGATGCAAAGAGCCTTTGAATTCTGAAAGCCCTTTCTTTTGCTATAAGCAAAAGAAAAATCATGCTATGAGCCCAGCAGAGCACAAGGGAGTGGGCCAATGCATCCCAAACCATGTTCTTTTTTATCTTCCACTAAGCCCTTGAGAAGTAGGGCACCTTACAAGACTGTGGACCAAGCCTTTCTTATGTTAGGATAAGTCTGTGAGCATAGCTCTTCTGGGCCAAGCTGAGAGCCAGGAAGTCACTGCCTTTGGTGATTTCATCATCCTAGCTTTGGAGTTGCACATAAAGTCATGTCAGTAGGTGACAGCAGGAGGCAAGACAAAAATTTGGTTGTTCTCCAGTCTGAATAATGGGCTGCAATGGAACCTCATCTCTAGCGAACCCAGTATGATAAAAACAAGTGCTGCTGCCACTATGGGATGATTCAATTCCGCAAGAGTTGAGCTCTTAAACTCTAGTAATCTCTCAAGGAGTCCCGGTCCTTGAAAGTTTACCTAGCCAAATATTCTACATGGTGGGCTAGTAATCCAAAGACGCCACGAGTTCATTCAGCACACACTGTTTTTTCTCTAGGATGAAAAAAAAGCCCCATAGAGCCTTTCTTAGAGATTTTGTGACCCCAGAAATTTAAATAGATTACTTTTTTAGGTTGACTGGCAAACCCCTCACAAGCATTTCCAAATGAGGAAATGTTTTTACTTTACAGAGATTTAATTCTAACAAAGAAAATAATAAATTGAAGACTGTATCCTACACTAATCAAAATAAGCATTTGGAGAAAATGATCCTTTGCTAGTACGTGGGAAACAGTTACATCACAGTTGAACTTTTCTTTACAGACTTTAATCATGAGCATTAAGACCATCCAAGCATCTTCTAAGTTAGGTGCTGGAAAAGGAGACTAGGGAGACAAACGGAGGATAAAAGGCAGGACAGAGTACCACTTTTAGCTTGTGGCATGGCCATGTGAATGCTACTCCAACTTCCTGTGCCTCAGTTGTACCAGTATTACGTGGAATTAATTCTTGCTGGACATAAACAATTGCTATTGAACTCTCTGCCTTCAGGCTTTCCCCTGGAAAGGTTTCCCCATTCCTATGTCACCATGTAGTTTGGAGATGGCTGTCTTTTCCCTCTGTCATCACACAGCCCTCCCTCTGTGTCTGTGTATTAATCTCCTCCTCCTCTAAGGACACCAGTCTTACTGGCTTAGAACTCCTCCTAACAACCTCATTTTAATTTAATTACTGCTTTAGAGACCCTTTCTCCAAATACAGTCACAGTCCGTGGTACTAGGAGTCAGGACTTCAACATATGACTTTGGTGGGGACACAATTCAGTCCACAATGATACTTAGTGCGCTTAGCTCCACTCTACTATTCTTCAGAGTAAGATCTAAATAAATTACAAAATCATGCTAGAATGAGATACATTTTCTACCTTGGACTGTTCACCTCCCTTTCTTTTCTTCATACTCACCCCCCCCAAACCACAGGTGTATCAGAACATTCTAAGTCACCTTGGACAGTTTTAGTTTGGGTTAAAATTTGTTTTTCAAGATTAATCCTTCTCTCATGGCTTCCGGGTTCTGGATTTTAGCCTCTGGACAGCTTATTATTAAGGCTTTTATTTGGCTTTTGACATTTATCTAGCATGATACACCTTTAACTGTTAGCTTACTGTGCATCAAACCAAAGGTTATATTTGCCCTTTTAAATTCCCCGCTCAAGCCTTTGCTTCCTTTCTCCTGCAGCAAAGCGGAGAGGAAAAAGAGAAAAAGATCATGTCCATGTCTGAGCGTGAGCACCATGGATTTCAAGAGTAGTTTTCCCTCAGCAAAGAGATTTAAAAGTTCTAAGTGGCTTCTTCTCTTTGAGAAGGTGCTCCCCCTACCACCCTTCATGCTGGTCCACTGCTAGATGCCCATGGAACGTGTTACCTTGAACTTTAAGCTGCGTCTTATTTAATAACTTGACATCTGATTTGAACTGGAACTCCTTTTCTTTTTTTTTTTTTTTTTTTTTTTTTTTGCGGTACGCGGGCCTCTCACTGTTGTGGCCTCTCCCGTTGCGGAGCACAGGCTCCGGACACGCAGGCTCAGCGGCCATGGCTCACGGGCCCAGCCGCTCCGTGGCATGTGGCATCTTCCCGGACCGGGGCACGAACCCGTGTCCCCTGCATCGGCAGGCGGACTCTCAACCACTGCACCACCAGGGAAGCCCCTGAACTGGAATTCTTTAAAACAGTTTGATGTTGCTAAATTTCCAGCCCATAAATGAATATAACTAAAAAGAACTGTTACAGATTATGGGGTTGGGTTGTCTGGGAACATTCTCTGAGATGGGCATACAAAAGATTTCCTGGGATGGGAAAAAGACTAGAAGAAGGAAATCTGGCAGATCATGATGCCCACCTGACAAAGTCAGACCAGTGGGGAACTCTGGGGTAAAGATCTATCAGAGGAGTCCTGTGCTAGGTGGAAGTGGCTTTGTACCACCATCTTGCTGAGTTACTGATGGGGACCAGCCTGAGAAGGTGTGAGTTCAGCTACAACCACCTTGCTCAGTCATTGGCTGAAGGCTTCTCAAAACATGATACAGGGGCTTCCCTGGTGGTGCAGCGGTTGAGAGTCCGCCTGCCGATGCAGGGGACACGGGTTCGTGCCCCGGTCCGGGAAGGTCCCACATGCCGCGGAGCGGCTGGGCCCGTGAGCCATGGCCGCTGCCGAGCCCGCACGTCCGGAGCCTGTGCTCCGCAACAGGAGAGGCCACAACAGTGAGAGGCCCGCGGACCGCAAAACAACAACAACAACAACAACAAAAACAAAACATGATACAAACTCTGGTGGATTCTGGCAACTAGAGTTTGTCAGCTAAGGGCATTCCACACAGATGGACAGCATGTCCTTTCTCAAAGGGGAACCTGGGCTGTGTAACTCTGTGTCAGCCACACATGCCTTTGAAAAAAATATCCAAAATGATGTCTTATTTTTGTGTGTATGTTTACAAATGGTGATCACATTACTTACTGTCCAAAGTATGACCTTCTGAGAGTAAAGGGAGTGGATATTAATAATTATACCAGGACTACAGGCACATATAATCACTCTAATTATATACCTGTCTACCTTTATGACTCACAAACATCTATCTCCACTCCTAGGAGACTCACTCATGCATCCATCACAATTAACTTCCTCCATATTTACTTAACACTTACTATTTATGAAAAAATCAAACGTGCACAGCCTCTGGAGACCGTGTTAAAGGAGCAGGTATGAAAAAGCAGATGTGTTAGCGTGCCCCTCTCCTCCCTTTTCCTACTTTAATGATGCTGTCAGAACTCACTTAAGCGTCCCACGTCACTGATCCTCAGCCTGGAATCTGTATGGGCCCTTAGAGGTCCTGTAAAGCAGATCACTAAGAACCCATACAACTTAGACTAATTCATTTCTTAATTTTCTGTTTTCATTTTCATGTGTATGTTGGGGGCAGGGCGGGGGGGGGGGGATGATATTTTGTTTATCCTCGGTCTATGTAAGAATCACTTGCTAAAGTGACCAATTTCAGACTCCTGAAGTGTTGATATGTGTAATTTTAGTCCAAATTAGATCAGTTTTTTCAGGACTCAATAGAAACGTTACAAATCTTAATCTTACTCATTGTTGCCTAGGTACTCAGTGTATTTGTTTGTCTACAGGAGGCCAGTCTACCTTTCCAGTCCATTACTATTTCTGGAAAAGAGGAGGGAGAGGGAAGAGGAAAGGCACATGCCTTTTTAGATCTGTTTTCTGAGCCACTTAACTTCCCTTTGTCTTGGCTCTAAGAACCGGGATGCCTTTTTTAGCCAGTCTTCTCAGAGAAGGAAAAGGATCAGATGAGATAATGGTATTCTCGTTTCTCTATTGCCCTGAATCTCTAAAGCATCCTTGGGAAAAAGTAGAGAGCCTTCTCATCTGTGCTTTCTCGCCATGCATAGTCATTTCTTTACCTATCTACTGTACTATGAATGGCAGCAAGCTCTATTTGAAAGTTCAAGGTCCAGCTGTATTACCTCACCAGCTCTGTGATCTTACTTTTACCTATTTAACCTTGCAGAACTTCCATTTTAATTATGTGAAATCTCTTTAAGGCCCACATTTTATGACCATTAAATGATATCAACTTTGTGTTTGGTTAGTATTACAGTCAGTGGCACCCAAGAGAAAACCCTACTGCAATGATTTAAAACACAGACATTTATTTGTCTCACATAGAGATAGACAATCTGGGATGGCAAGACAGCTAAGCATCTTACCTCTGATCCTGGGCCCTTCTGGGTCCTTGCAATGCCATCCTTGCTGTTGGTTTCTGTTGTCATGACATCAAGATGAGTGTTTCACCTCAAGCACTGATTCACTGCTCTGGCTAAAAAAGGAAAAAAGCAAAATGTCACAGGGGAAAATAACAAAGGTGCATGTCTGCTGAGTCTCTCTCTTTAAAAAAAAATTGTCTGGGAAGCCTAACCTAGCAACTTCTACTTATATTTCATTAGCCTCATCAGGACGTTTGGCCCCCTTTGGCCTCAGTGGAGTCTGAAAAAAAGGATGCTTTAACTGGGCACACGGACACCTTGAGCAAAATAAGGGATCTAGTAATAAAGAAGAGGAGACTGGATATCCAGAAGTCATCTATCACACTGTGTAAAACACATAGCATGGGCTTCCCTGGTGGCGCAGCGGTTGAGAGTCCGCCTGCCGACGCAGGGCACACGGGTTCACGCCCCGGTCCGGGAAGATCCCACGTACCGCGGAGCGGCTGCGCCCGTGAGCCACGGCCGCTGAGCCTGCGCATCCGGAGCCTGTGCTCCGCAACGGGAGAGGCCGCAACGGTGAGAGGCCCGCGTACCGAAAACAAACAAAACAAAACACATAGCATAATGCCCGCACAGACACAGTTTATCCAGACCTGCCTCATTATGGAAAGTATAATCCTACCACCCCACCTATGAACTTTTTCATATATTTTTCTACTCACAGGACTATCCCCTCACTCCCTCTTTTCTCTCAGACAAACATTCATAGACTTTTTAAAGTTGAAAAGCATCGTCAACCATGTGGCCCAATTTCACAAAAATTCTGAGACCCAGCTTGTACATCGCAACTGGTTCCGCTCATCCATCTAAATCCAGTACAACTCACACTGTTGTAACTATTACTTGCTGGTCACCTCACCCTGTAATTGTAATTCCTTCTTCTGAAAGCTGTATTTAAAACTGATCCTTTTTCAACTACTGTAGACTTAAAATATTATTTATTTTAAAAATACTATTATTCTTCTTCACCCCAGTGACAACCGTGCCCCTGCAAAGCAGCTCCTGCTCCAAAGGTCCAGCCCTGCCCTACCCAGCAGGTAGTCTTGGCCATCACCGGCACCCCTCCAAATTGTCTCCCACTCTAGAGTGGGAGCAGCACTGCACTACCATACCCCGCAACGGTGAGGCCCGCGTACCGAAAACAAACAAAACAAAACACATAGCATAATGCCCGCACAGACACAGTTTATCCAGACCTGCCTCATTATGGAAAGTATAATCCTACCACCCCACCTATGAACTTTTTCATATATTTTTCTACTCACAGGACTATCCCCTCACTCCCTCTTTTCTCTCAGACAAACATTCATAGACTTTTTAAAGTTGAAAAGCATCGTCAACCATGTGGCCCAATTTCACAAAAATTCTGAGACCCAGCTTGTACATCGCAACTGGTTCCGCTCATCCATCTAAATCCAGTACAACTCACACTGTTGTAACTATTACTTGCTGGTCACCTCACCCTGTAATTGTAATTCCTTCTTCTGAAAGCTGTATTTAAAACTGATCCTTTTTCAACTACTGTAGACTTAAAATATTATTTATTTTAAAAATACTATTATTCTTCTTCACCCCAGTGACAACCGTGCCCCTGCAAAGCAGCTCCTGCTCCAAAGGTCCAGCCCTGCCCTACCCAGCAGGTAGTCTTGGCCATCACCGGCACCCCTCCAAATTGTCTCCCACTCTAGAGTGGGAGCAGCACTGCACTACCATACCCGCCACAGTCAGAGCCAGGCCTCACAGCCAGCTGGTCTGAGGGTCAACCCCAACCACCAGTGCGACCACAGCAATCGCAGCCCAGTTACAACAGGTGGGCACATGCAGTCCACTCTGGGGACACCCCAGAGCACCTGCATCCGGTGACCACAGCAGTCTGTGCCACTGAGCCTCACAGGATACTTTCATCATAAGACCACTCTTTCAAGACTGGAAAATGTAGCTGATACACTGAATACACAGAAAGAAACACAGAGAGTTAGGCAAAATAAGGAGTCAAAGGAACACCTTCCAAAGAAAAGAACAAGACAAAACCTCAGAAAAAGAACTAAATTAACCAGAGATAAGCAATTTAGAAGATAAAGTGTTCAAGGTGATAGTCCTAACAAGGCACACCAGCTCGGGAGAATAGTTGAACTCAGGGAGAACATCAACAAAGAGAAAATGTAAAAAAGAACCAATCAGAACTGAAGAATATAATAACCAAAATGAAAAATACACTGGAATGAATCAAGAGTACATCAGAGGATGCAGAAGACAGCATACTGGAAATCACCCAATTGGAACAGGGAAAAAGAAAAAGAATTTTTAAAAATGAGGACAGTTTAAGGGACCTCTAGGACAACATTAAGCACACTAACATTCACATTATAAAGACTCCTTAAGGACAACAGAGAGAGAAAGAGAAAGAAAACCTGTTTGAAGAAGTAATGGCTGAAATCTTCCCTAACCTGGTGAAGGGAACAGACATTCAAGTACAGAAAGCACAGAGAATTCCAATCAAGATGAACCCAAAGACACTAACACCAAGACACATTATAATTAAAATGTCAAAAGTTAAAGAAAGATTCTTAAAAGCAGCAAGAGAAAAACAACTAGTTATGTACAAAGGAACCCCCTCCCCCACCAAGACAGACAGCTGATTTTTCAGCAGAAGCTTTACAGGCCAGAGGGATTGGCATGATTTATTCAAAGCACTGAAATAAAAAACTTACAGACAGGAATACTCTAGCCAGCAAGGTTGTCATTCAGAACTGAGGGAAAGATAAAGAGTTTCCCACATAAGCAAAAGCTATAGGAGTTAATCACCACTAAACTAGCCTTACAAGAAATGTTAAAAGGACATCTTTCAATGGAAAAGAAATGGCCAAGGGAGACGCAAGAGGGAGGAGATATAGGGATATATGTATATGTATAGCTGATTCACTTTGTTATAAAGCAGAAACTAACACACCACTGTAAAGCAATTATACTCCAATAAAGATGTTAAAAAAATTTTTTTAATTAAAAAAAAAGAAGAAAAGAAAAGAAATGGCCATAAGTAGAAACAAACAAAAAAAATTTGAAAGAAAAAAATCTCACTGGTGAAGGCAAGCATACAGTACAGGTAGTAGATCAACCACCTATAAAGTTAGTATGAAGGTTAAAAGACAAAAGTAGTAAAACCAACTATACATAAAATAATTAGTTAAGTGATACACAAAATAAAAAGATGTCAAAACAATAATGACATCAAAAGCATAAAATGTGGAGGGGGAGCAAAAATGTAGTGCTTTAGAATGCACTTGAACTTAAGCATCCATCTATTTAAAATAGACAGTTATATACATACGTGGTTATATATGAACCTCATGGTAACCACAAACCAAAAACCTATAACAAATACACAAAAAATAAAGAGAAAGAAATACAAATGTAACACTAAAGAAAATCATCAACTCACAGGGGAAGAGACCAAGAGAAGAAAGGAACAGAGAAGAGCTACAAAAACAACCAGAAAACAATTAACAAATCACAGTAAGTACATACCTACCAATAATTACTTTAAATGTAAATGAACTAAATGCTCTAACCAAAAGACACAGGATGGATTGAGCAACATCAGGATCATGGTGGCCTGACACACTCCCTTTGTCTCTCCCGTTCAAATCTACAAGTAAAACATCTATAACTCAACAAAGATTTATCTGCCCAACACACCAGGACACCAGAGAGATCCACACCTATGCACACCTGAAGGTGGATGTACCAGAACACACAGAGGAGGTGAAACTGGGGGAACAGCAGAGGTGGTGCCTATGACACTGATCTCTGAGCCAGCTGCCCAGAGAGCTCAGTAGCAGCAGAGGAAGCAATGCATAAAACGCCAGCTGCCTGGAGCAGCACCCGTAGCCACAGGGATCCGAGCAGCAGCAGCAGTGGGGCCTGTGACTCTCTCCCTCCAGCTACAAAGGCACATGCTAACTGGACAACCCCAGACGTACCAGAGGCACCTGCAACCCCAGCTTTCCCTTCACACTCACCCTCACCCTCACCACAATGGCAGTGCCTGTGACTCAAGCAACTATGGATGCAGTGGAGGTGCCCACCATTCAATGCCTCAGGTAGCAACACCAGTGGCACCAGTGACATTGATAGCAGCAAGGCACTAGCAACCCCAGAGGCACAAGCAGTGACAATGAGGGCACCAGACAACACCCCTGGCAGAGGCAGAGTCCATAAAGGGTGGAAAGCACTGATGCTTACATATAGCCAGAGGCAGTTCAGGTAAGGGAAACAAAAACTTGTGCTGTAGCGCCACCTACTGAAAAACACAAGAAAGGCTTCTAATTACCAATCTGTTGAATTGTTAGAATGAAGTAATAAAAGCTTTACCTAAAGAAAGGTCTTCACTACTTCAAATTTGTCAGCAAATACCAGGAGAAACCATAGTAACACATTATAACAAAAAGAAGATAACAATTCTCCAGAAATCAAACATAAAGTCACAAAATATTATGATCTAATTGATAGAGAATTCAAAATATCTGTCATGAATAAACTCAGTAAAGCTAGAAGAAAACCCAGAAAAGCAGTTCCATGACCTCAGAAATAAATTAATGAACAGAAGGAAAACTTTACCAGAGAGATTAAAACTCTAAAAGAGAGCCAAACAAAAATTCTGGAGCTGAAGAATTTAATAAATGAGATGAAGAATTCACTAGAAAGCACTGGAGGGACTTCCCTGGCGGTGCAGTGGTTGAGAATCCACCTGCCAGTGCAGGGGACATAGGTTCAAGCCCTGGTCTGGGAAGATCCCACATGCTGTGGAGCAGCTACACCCATGCACCACAACTACTGAGCCTGCGCTCTAGAGCCCACAAGCCACAACAACTGAGCCCGCATGCCACAACTACTGAAGCCCGTGTACCTAGAGCCCGTGCTCTGCAACAAGAGAAGCCACCGCAGTGAGAAGCCTGTGCACCACAACGAAGAGTAGCCCCCGCTCGCTGCAACTAGAGAAAGCCCGCGTGCAGTAATGAAGACCCAATGCTGCCAAAAATTAATTAATTATTTAAAAAAAGAAAGCATTGGAAATAGAGCAGACCATACAGAAGACAGAATTAGTGAGCTCAAAGATAGAATTCTAGAAATTATATGGGCAGAAGAGAGATAATTAAGATCTAAAAAAAAGAAGAAATTCTATGAGAACTATCCAACTCCATTAAAAGGGCAACACAAGGATAATGGATATCCCAGAAGGAGAAGAGAGGGAGAGGGGATCAGAGAGTTTATTTAAGAAATAAAACCTGAGAACTTCCCAAACCTGGGGTTAGAAACTGGACAGACAAATCCATGAGGCTAAGAAATACCTAATTATCTCAACACAAAAAGACCTTCTCCAAGATGCATTATATTAAAACTGTCAAAAGTCAATGGCAGGGCTTCCCTGGTGACACAGTGGTTGAGAGTCCGCCTGCCGATGCAGGGGACACGGGTTCGTGCCCCAGTCCGGGAAGATCCCACATGCCGCAGAGCGGCTGGGCCCATGAGCCATGGCCGCTGAGCCTGCGCGTCCGGAGCCTGTGCTCCGCAACGGGAGAGGCCACAAGAGTGAGAGGCCCACGTACCGCAAAAAAAAAATAAATAAATAAATAAAAGTCAATGGCAAAGAATTTCAAAGACAGCCAGGGGGAAAAACGACAGCAACCTTCAAAGGAAACCCCATTAAGCTCTCAGCAGATTTCTCAGCAGAAACCCTACAAGCTAGGAGAGAGTAGAATGAAATACTCACAATACTGAAAAATGAAAACTGTCAGTCAAGAATACCCTATCCAGCAAAGTTATCCTTCACATATGAAGGACAAATAAAGGCTTTCTGAGACAAACAAAAGTTGAGGGAGTTAATCACCACTAGACCTGCCTTACAAGAAATCTTGAATCTACCTTAAATGAAAACACAAAAGTACACAAAACTTAGAGTAATATAATAAGTAGACATACAGAATCAGAAAATTGCAACTCTGTATCAGAATATATTGCTAAACAGTTAAGTATAGCATAAAAGTTAAAGAGAAAAATACAGTAAAAACTAACAAAAGCTACTTCAATGTGGAAATAAATTCACAACATAAAAAGGGATAATTTGAGACAAATTACATAAAGAAATGTAAAAGGGGAAGAGGAAAAGGACAGAACTATTACAGGCAAATGAAGATAAGATGACATCAGCAGAAAAAGGACCATTTCATTTTTAAGACTTTTTACAAAAACCTCATGGTAACCACAAAACACAAATCTAGAGCAGACACAAAACACAAAAATAGAGGAAAGTGAGAAAAATATCACAGAAAATCACCAACACAAGGAAGAAGAAACTGGAAGTATAAAGCAACCAGAAAACAGAAGATAAAATGGCAGTACTAAGTTCTCATCTATCAATAATTACCCTAAACATAAACTGATTGAATTCACCAATCAAAAGACAGACAGTGGCTGGTTGGATTAAACCAACTATATAGTGTCTCCAGGAGATTCATCTCAGCTCTAAAGACAAAAGGCTGAAGGCAAAGGCATGAAAGATGATACTCTGGGCTTCCCTTGTGATGCAGTGGTTAAGAATCTGCCTGTCAATGCAGGGGACACCGGTTCCATCCCTGGTCCAGGAAGATCCCACATGCCACAAAGCAACAAAGCCCGTGCACCACAACTACTGAGGCTGTGCTCTAGAGCCTGTGAGCCACAACTACTAAGCCCGCGTGCCACAACTACTGAAGCCTGCATGCCTAGAGTCCACGCTCCACAAGAGAAGCCACTGCAATGAGAAGCCCACGCACCACAACAAAGACCCAAGGCAGCCAAAATTAAACAAAATAAATAAATATATATATAATAAAAGATAATACTCTAAGAGTATTTCAGCCAAAAGAAAACAGGTGTAGCCATACTCATAGCAGACAAAATAGACTTCAAGCTATGAATGGTAACAAGACACCAACATGGATATTGTATACTGATAAAGGGGTCAATTCATCAAGAAAACATAATAGTTATTAATATATATGTACCTAACACAGAAGTATCAAAATATATAAAGCAATTATTAACACGCCCAAAGGTAGAAATTGACAGCAACACAATAATAGTAGGGGAGTTTAACACCCCACTTACATCAATGGATAGATCTTCCAGACAGAAATTCAACATGAAAATATTGACTTTAATGAAACATCAGACCCAGTGGACTTATTAATTGATGTATATAAAACATTCCATGCAAACAGAGCAAAATATACTTTCTTCTCACATGCACATGGGATGTTCTCAAGGATAGACCATATATTGGGACACAAAACAATGTGCAATAAATTTAAGAAGACTGAAATCTTATGAAGCATCTTTTCTAAACACAATGGTATGAAACAAACAAAAAAAATGAACTTCAAGAAGAAAACTGGAAAAATCACAAATATATGAAGACTGAAAAACATGCTACCGAACTACTGGAGCAGTAAAGATATCAAAGAAGAAAACTTTTAAAACTTGAGGTGAAAATGAAAATATGACATACCAAAACCTATAGGATGCAGCAAAAGCAGTACTAAGAGGAAAGTACAGTTGACCCCTGGATGACAAGGAGGTTTGTGGTGCTGACACCCAGTGCAGTCTAAAATCCATGTATAACTTTATAGTCAGCCAGCTGTATCTACAGTTCCACACCTGCAGACTCAACCAACTGTGGATCATGTAGTGTTGTAGTACTTAATAAAAAGAATCTGTGCATAAGTGGACCCATGAAGTTCAAACCTATGTTGTTCAAGGGTCAACTGTACACAGCAATACAGGCCTACCTTAAGCAACAAACATACAAAATCTCAAATGAACAATCTTACCATACACCCAAAGAAATTAGAAAAAGAAGAACAAAGCCCAAAGTCAATAGAAGGAAGGAAATAATAAAGATCAGAGTGGAAATAAATGAAATAGAGACTACAAAGACAATATAAAAGGTCAGTAAAACTAAGAGCCGATTATCTGAAAAGATAAACAAAACTCACAGACCTTTAGCTAGACTCAGTAAGAAAAAAATACAGAAGGCTCAGATAAATATTATCAGAAATGAAATACGAGAAATTACAATGAATACCACGGAAATACAAAGGATTATCAGAGAATACTATGAACAGCTATGTGCCGATAAATTGAACAACCTAAAAGAAATGGATAAATTCTTACAATCATACAACCTTCCAAGAGAGAATCATGAAGAAACAGTAAATCTGAATAGACCAATCACTACAAAGGAAACTGAAACACTAATCAAAAACCTCCCCCAAAACAAAAATCTAGGAGCAGACGGCTTCACAGGTGAATTCTGCCAAACATTCAAAGAAAAGTTAACACATATCTTTCCCAAATTTTTTCAAAAAATTGAAGAGGAGGGAACACTTTCTAACTCATTTTACAAGGGCAACATTACCCTGATACCAAGACCAGACAAGGACAATGCAAAAGAAAGAAAATTATGGGCCAATATCTCTGATGACTATAGATGCAAAAATCCTCAAGAAAATGTTAACAAACTTAATTCAACAATACCTTAAAAGGATGACACACCATGATTCTATGGGATTTATTCCAGGGAATGCAAGGACGATTCAGCATCCACAAATCAATGTGATACATCACATTAACAAAATAACAATTAAAAAGCCTATGATCATCCCAACAGATGCATAAAAGGCATCTGACAAGACTCAACAGCCACTTATGAAAAAAAATTCTCAATAAAATGAGTATAGAAGGAATGTACCATGTACCTCAAAAATAATGGCCATATGTGATAAATTCATAGCTAACATCATATTCAATGGTAAAAAACTAAAAGCTATCCCTCTAAGATCAGGAAGAAAGATGTTCACTCTTGCCACTTTTATTCAACATGGTACTGGAAGGCCTAGCCACAAAAATTAGGCAAGAAAAAGAAATAAACATCAACCAAATTGGAAATGAAAAAGTCAAAACTGTCACTTTGTGAATGGCGTAATTTTATATACAGGAAACACTAGCGACTCCACCAAAAAAGTGTTAGAAATAATAAACAAATACAGTAAAGTTGTAGGGTTCAAAATCAACATAAAACAGTCTGTTGCACTTCTATACACTAACAACAAACTAGTGGAACAAGAAATTAAGAAAACAATCCCATTTACGATTGCAACAAAAAGAATAAATACCTAGGAAAAAACTGAACCAAGTGAAAGAACACTAAAAACTATAAAACAATGTTGAAAGAAACTGGAGAAGATACACAAAAATGGAAAGATAGTATGTGTTCATGGATCAGAAGAATTAACATTGTTAAAATGTTCCTATTGCCTAAAGCAATCTTCAGATTCAATGCAGTCAGTATCCAAATCCCACTTAACATTTTTTCACAGAAGTAGAACCCAAAAAATCCTAAAATTTGCATGGAACCACAAAAGAACCAGAAGAGCCAAACCATCTTAGGTACAAAAAAACAAAGCTGGAGGTATCACGCTCCCTGATTTCAAATTATACTACAAAGGTATAGATAGAATCAAAACAGTATGGTATTGGCAGAAAAGCAGACACACAGATCAATGGAACAGCAATGAGAGACCATAAATAAACCCACACATACATGGATAATAATTTACAACAAAAGAGCAAAGAATATAAAATGGAGAAAGGACAGTATCAATAAACTGTGTGGGGAAAAATGGACCTCTACACACAAAAGAATGAAACTAGACCATTACTTAATACCTTATGCAAATATTAACACAAAATGGACTGAAGAATTAAATGTAAGACCTGAAACCACAAAACTCCTAGAAGAAAACACAGGCAGTATGTTCTTTGACATTAGTCTTAGCACTGTCTTTCTGGAATGTCTCCCTCAGGCAAGGGAAACAGAAGAAAAAAATAAACAAATGGGACTACATCAAACTTAAAAGCTTCTGCACAGCAAAGGAAATCATCAAAAAAATGAAAAGACAACCTACTGAATAGGAGAAGATATTTGTAAACCATATATCCAATAAGGGATTGATATCCAAATTACATAAAGAAATCACACAATTCAGTATCAGAAAAACCAAATAATCCAATTAAGAAAAAGACAGAGGACCTGAAAGACATTTTGCCAAGGAAGACCTACAGATGGCCAACAGACACACGAAAAGATGTTCAACATCACTAGTAATCAGGAAAACACAAATCACAACCACAATGAGATAACCACCTGTCAGAATAGCTATCATGAAAAATGCAAGAAATGAGTGTTACAGAGTATATAGAGAAAAGGGAATCCTGTTGGTGGGAATGTAAACTGGTGAAATCACTATGGAAAACGTATGGAGGTTCTTCGAAAAACTAAAAATAGGACTATCATATAATCTAGCAATTCTACTTCTGAGTATTTATATGAAGAAAATGAAAACACTAATTTAAAAAGATGTATGCATCGTCTGTTCATCACAGCATTATTTACAATAGCCAAAATATGGAAGTAACCTAGATTCCCATCAGTAGACAAATGGATAAAGAAAATGTGGTGTATACACACACACACACACACACACACACACACACACACACACACAATGAAATACTACTCAGCCATAAAAAGAATGATATCTTGCCATTTGCAATAATATGAATGGACCTAGAAGGTATTATGCTTAAGTTAAATAAGTCAGAGAATGACAAATACCATATGATTTCATTTATATGTGGAATCTAAAAAACAAAACAAACAAACAAAAAGAAAACAGAAATAGACTCAAAGAATATACTGGTGGTCGTGGCGGCGGGTGGGGTGGGGTAGTTGTCAGGGTGCAAAATAGCTGAAGGGAATTAAGAGATACAAATTTCCTATTATAAAATAAATAAGTCACAGGGATGTAAGGTACAGCATAGGAAATATAGTTACTAATACTGTAATAACTTTGCATGGTGACAAGTTATTATAAGTCTAGATGATTACTAGACTTATCCTGGTGATCAATTTTTAATGTATATAAATGTCAAATTGCTACCTGAAACTAATATAATACTGTATGTCAACTCTACTTCAATTAAAAAAGAACAAAGTGTGATCAATATATTTTTACTTTTGTCACAATGTTTATATTTTGTAAATACTCATACATTAATTAGAACAAAAAAGGAAAGGCAATAAATAGACATGTTCAACACAAACAAGATAGAATATCAAATTTGCCAAGTGTGAAATACAGGAAAATTTCAAATCCCAGCAGTAAAACAAACCTTTATTTCCTTATCTTTTGGAATCCACATTCGAATTTTCATACATATATATACACAAAAAGCAATTGTGACATCAGAGGATAACACTTCTTAGTCTCCTGTAAAATCAGAGTAATTCAATTATGACACTGCAGTGACATATTGTTTTCATCCTTACGAAATGCTAACTAAATGGTAAATGAATAAAAAGAATTCGTATTCGTATAACTAATTTTCAGTTTTCTAATCTCTCTCCTCATGCTGTCCACCTTTTGATATTTATAATCCATATTAAAGTTGTGTTCTTATTTACAAACTAGGCAAGTGAGGTTGAGGAAAATGAGGGACTTGCCCAAAGTTATACACTAAAAAAGTGAAAGAGACAGAACTTCTGATTTCACATCTGGTTCTCTTTCTCCCACCTCCCTAATTATTGACCAACGGGTAAAGAATATTTGTTTGGGGTCAAAACTTTGAGGAGGGTTTATGTGCTGTTTGAAAGAAATGTTTTCCTTTGTCTACTTTTTCCAAATTAGGAATATGAGGGTATTGGGAGGAAAAAACATTTTCAGGTTCAATGGCTTGGCTAAAGGTGCAAGGCAATAAATTTGCAACAAGACTCAGGTTTCTAATCTGTACTCTCTAGCTGGCAGAATAGGCGAAATTCATCATGTCACTTACATTCAATTAACTGTTTCAATTTTCTCAAAGAGCAAACCAAGGAAACACAATCACATACTTGTGATTGATACACTGAATTCAAAGCTGATGCTGTTCTTTATAACTCACCCCTAGGCTCACTCACTTCCCTAAGGAAAAGACCTTTGAGTCACATTGGCCTTATTCTGACACCTCAGTCTACAGACTAATAACTGCTGGGATAAACCAAGATCTCTCATTCTATAATCTTCTTAATCAATTCACTTACTAAGCATTCTCTAAGCCATGAATATGATCCCTGAACCAGTCTAGGTTCTTAGAATACGTGAAAAAAAAAAACATTAGACAAAACCCTAGGCCTGGTGGTGCTTATATCCCTATAAAGACACAAGTGAAACACATAAAATCTGTCACACGCTACTGTGACTATTATCGTAGCATGTCAGAAAGCAAAAGGAGAGAAGAATCTCTTCTGTCCAGTAACCCAGAGGACACTGAAGGTGTCCTCAGTGTCCAAAGAATGGTTCCAGAGGTACCATGAGGCTATACCGGAAGAGGAAAAATGTAAAGTACAACCATAAACTGTAAGAAAGTAGAAGATGGAAAGAGAGATCTCAACAAGGTCTGTGGATAGTTTTAGTAGAAATAAAATAGGAACAATCCTGAAGAATTTGGTCACTAGATACTGGTATATTACATATTTCGATGATCCCAAGTGTGTTGCATTTCTCCAGGTAAGATGAAGCCCAGGATGAGGTCACGCATCTGAAGCAGGATACATGTCCTCATGGGTGAAGTCAAGCTATTGGATGGGTTTACAGAAGTAATATTAGTATTCAGGTTGCCATAGATGCTGGCAGTGATGGGGATGGAAAAGGAAGACTGGCCCCAAACAGAGTTCTCAATAGCATAAACTAGGGGGCTTTCAAATGACCGGGAGTCTGTCAGATAATTGATGTTATAGCTGAGCGGCATACATTACAGAGGAGGAAGAATTACTGCATTAGCTATAGAAAAATCATGGTCTGGCAGTAACTTAAAAATTCCAAGATCATCCCCAGATCTCAACATATGTATGATATGAGAACATGAAATGTCTCCTATGCAGAATACTGAAAAGGAAGTGGGTTCTTTGGGAGACAGCCAGGTATGTTAAGTCAGGGATTTTGAAGAGAGAAAGGAAATCTGTTTAAAACTGAATGTGGGGCTTCCCTGGTGGCGCAGTGGTTGAGAGTCCGCCTGCCGACGCAGGGGACACCGGTTCGTGCCCCGGTCCGGGAAGATCCCACATGCCGCGGAGCGGCTGGGCCCGTGAGCCATGGCCGCTGAGCCTGCGCGTCCGGAGCCCGTGCTCCGCATCAGGAGAGGCCACAACAGTGAGAAGCCCGCGTACCGCAAAAACAAAAACAAAAAACAAACAAACAAAAAACAACTGGATGTGGTTCCCATAGGAAGGAAGCCCACCGTGAAGAATTAGAGGAGAAAAAGCATAGAAGAGTATCAGAATGAGTATTTGGCTTAATGATCTTGTACTATCACCAGTGAACAGGACAAAAAGGATCATGGTGCATGGTTTCTGAGGTTCCAGGACTAAACAGGGTAAGGC
Source organism: Lipotes vexillifer (assembly GCF_000442215.2). Taxonomy (NCBI): domain Eukaryota; kingdom Metazoa; phylum Chordata; class Mammalia; order Artiodactyla; family Lipotidae; genus Lipotes; species Lipotes vexillifer. The sequence goes on from NW_006799532.1 coordinate 2,291,321, forward strand.
TCTGAGTATTGTTGAGGTCATATCAGATGGATACCTGCATATACTGTGGGTAAAGTTACAGGAGAGACACCCTGAGCTTAGGATGCCAGAATCTTTTATAATGGGTAATGAGCATGGAGGGAAACATTATCTCTGTCATACTAGATAATAAGCATTCC
>NW_006799532.1:2291488-2341862 GCF_000442215.2 Lipotes vexillifer
ATTCCTGCATTTGCTTAAGAGGAAGACATTACCTCTACCCTCAGAGGCTGTTTGTTTAACATCCTCGAAACAACAGTCTGGACCAAAGAGCAGTCACTGTCTCTGCTGACAAGACATGCAGAAGCATGAGAGTCCCTTGGAGAATTTTCTCCTGATATTGGTTTGTGACATTTTCCCTAGGCTCAGGGATGCCTTAGGAGTTACCTTAGATTTAACACTAATTCAAGGGATTTATCAATATACTGTAACCAAGATGAGTGAGAATTGAGCTGAGGTAACCATGTATCATACCAAGTACAAGTACCTTATTGTTGGAACTGTAATCAGTAACTGGTAATCATGAGATGCAGCTGTTTTAGAGATTAAGTACTAGTCATGCAACCCTGAAGGAGTTACCCTTTAATAAGATATAGTAGCTAAAGAGACCCAAGAACTATGGTTTTCCTGAGCTGAGATGGTCTGATCTCACCCAACTTTGTCTTTTTGTGACCATGCATTTCCCAAGTCTGCAGTGGCTGGAAAATTTTGAAGCCGTGCCTAAGTGCCACAAGGCCATCCCTGGCTGATGCTACTGTGCTATCCTGCAGCCTTTTTCTGTATACTTCCGTAAAGCTGTGTGTAACCCATTGCATCTTGTGAGTGTGAGGGTCAATCTAAACCCCAAAGCACAGCTGCTGCCTCAGTAAAGTGGGCACTGCCCTTCACTGAAGGGTATAATCCTCACCCTAACTGTTCAGATTCTGGGAGCTGAATATGAATGCATTATTTTCAATACAGTATCCCTGTCTAATCTAATACTCCACAATTTTCTGCTTCACTCTATCTAAGGAACATATAGGCACACCTTGCTTAATGTGCTTCATTTTATTGCGCTTTGTAGATATCGTGTTGTTTGTTTTACAAACTGAATGTTTGCGGCAATTCAGCATAAGTCTATAGGCGCCATTTTCCCAACACTACTGCTCATTTCATGTCTCTGTGTCACATTTTGTTAACTGTTTTTTTGTTTGTTTGTTTAATTGCAGACTCGATCTCACTTCTGGTGATTGGTCTGTTCAAACTGTCTCTTTCTTCTGGACTCAGTCTTGGCAGGCAGTATATTTTTAGAAATTTGTTTTTTTGTTGTTGTTGTTGTTGTTGTTTTGCGGTATGAGGGCCTCTCACTGTTGTGGCCTCTCCCGCTGCAGAGCACAGGTTCAGGACATAAGGGAATATAAGGGAGCATTGGCTAAGTACTGGCAGTTATGTAACATCTAAGAAGTCCAGGAGATTAAGAAGGAGACTGAGTACAACCTATAGGATGAGAATGTAGACAGAAGGAGAGAGGGAGTTAAGGTTATTCAAGTACAGTTGATGGGGGCTGTGGCTGTGATAGTATGTTGGATGCTGTGAACACACATAGATGGAGGACAATAAGCTAGTACTGAGTGCTTGTTATGTGATCAGCAGAAATACAAAAGGCACAGGGCACATGTGAGTGGTATAAGGTATGGTCATTTTTATCTATATACTACAACTTTGTTGGGGTGCCAAGAATAATGTACATGACATAATTAGAAAACAATCACATCATAGCAAGTGAGTAGCTGCTAACTAAGTGTCACTAATTCTAATGTGTTGTATGAATTACTGAGAGAGGGAGATGAAGAAGGCTGGAGAAAATCACGGATGTCTTCATGGATGTAGTGTAGGACCTTATGAGACATGGAAGTAGTTGATTTGTAATACTTTTACAAGTAACTGATAAACTCAGAATATCAGATATATAAGATACTATGTTCTATGAGCTTATCATTTTATAATACTTTTATCTGTATAAAATTTTCCTATATGGTATGTGGCACTCTTTTGAACATTTGCTAAAATTGAATTTTTGAAAGAATTATCCAGTGACTGTAGAACTTTAAAACGGTGGGGACTGACCCAACACAGGTCAGCCTTTTTAAGGAGCAAGATGGATAATCTGCTTGGAGATGCTTGGAGAGTCCAGGAGAATATAGAAAGAAGATTTCTCTTGGGAAAATCTGAAAAAGATGCCAAGAAATGCAAATGCATTTAACCCCAGAGACTGAGCATTGGAGCAAAAAGATCAACAGGCATAGGAAAAGAGAGGTGTCCTTTCTATTAGCATTTGCTAACACTCACAGTGTCACATCCTTCATCTGAATTTCCATCTCTTTAGTGACCACGACCACCCTGTTGCCTTATTAAGTGTCTACTTCAATCACATGACAGGCAATTTAGAATTTTTGTAATTATCTAAGGATTAGCAGTGGAGTAGGCTTTGTGAGTTCCCAACTGAATGCGCTCAACTTTAGAGCCATAATTGGACAGATTTCTGGTAATTTGTGGCAGTTGTATCTAGTGGAAGGAATAGAGGTAATTTTTGTTACTTTATTCCTTTGTTAGGTCTTTATAATCCATATTTGGCAGAGGTATGAGGTAATCTCTGGCAATGTGCATCTCGGACAAAATTTTTCTTTGTGACACAACTGCAGAGGAGGCTGAAAGTACCCTATCCTGCTACTTATTTATCTTCTCTGAGAATTGTCAGTCATCAGTACTTTTCATACTGTACGACAGAGCTATTGTTGTGTCAGTATGAATCAGTGAAAGTAAGTTTTGCTCCAAATTAACCAGTCTACATTTTTCAGTCTGTGATTGAGTTATTAAATAGGTGATGACTGAATCACTACTAAATCATCAAAAATAAATGAGAAATTGTGTCTGTACTGTGGTGTGCCTTGTACAGACACTTGCAAAGGTGCAGATTTTGTTTGCCTTGGTTAAGACTGAACCAAATACCCTGATTCCCACATGCAAAACCAAATGAGATAGACTCCTCCAGTTCTACTGGATGGTAGTAAGAAAGCACTGATACTGAAGCAAACATATGCGGATATGTATCTATTTGCTTAGATGCATGTATGATACAAATAGCCAAGAGTCTATGTTAATGAAAGATTAACCTAGTTTCATACATTTATAGATCAACTTTGATGTGACCAATATTCTAGTGTCTTTGGGAGACAAGGAAAAAAAGAGGTGATAACATTTTTCTCCTATTTTCACTAAATTTTCTTGCAGACCAATTGGATAACAATTGGAATAACAATAAAAATAAAATTTTTTTGTTTAAATTTCATAGCAATTTTAGAAGTAAACCATTGAATTTTGAATAGAAAAAAACAAAGGCACCACCATTTATTAATTTTCTATAGAACACAGGCTTTGTAAATCAATGGCACTAGAATCATGAGGCCTAAATTTTAGTCTTGATTCTGATATTATGGAATATTAATCTGCCTTCTGTTTGTACATCTATAAAATGTAGGAGTTGGACTATAGTAGTAAATCTTCTGGCATGCTGAGTTACTAAAATCCTTCAGAGCTGTGTTGCTAGCTTTTAATGAATATGTGCATTTCACTTTAATACAAATGATGGAAATAGGAGCTTTGTCACAGAAGAAAATGGAGAATAATTTACTGTGAGTGAAAAGATATGGTCTAATGTGAACATAGTTCAAGACAGAATTTAGGTTTACTCTAAGATGTGACTGCTTTGCCTCTTTAATATTGAAAATTAAATACTTTGGGTGGTAAACAATTTGTTATAAATAGGTAAACAGTGATAGAGAGTAGCCAGTAAATAGCATAATAACCACTGAAGGTTGTTTTTATTTCATTGCTTTTTTATAAGCTTTATTTTAAAAATTCCTGTTCATTTCTTAATCATTTCAGGCATGTTTTTACAAATTCTAGAATTCCACCAACATAAAACGCCTGACCACCACTATCATAGAGGATTTTAAGGTCTCTTTAAAGCTCTTGAATTTGATGATGTTATACGTATCTAATACAGACCAAAAATACCACTTCTGCCCCGGTCTGGGAAGATCCCACATGCCGCGGAGCGGCTGGGCCTGTGAGCCATGGCCGCTGAGCCTGTGCTCCACAACGGGAGAGGCCACAACAGTGAGAGGGCCGTTACCACTTCTATCCAGGATATCCTTCATCAGTGAAGGCAAAAGAAAGACTTTCTCAGAAAATTAAACTCTAAGAGATCTCATTGCCAGCATATCTGCACTAAAAGAAGAATTTTAAAAGGAAGTTCTTCAAGGAGAAAGAGTATGATAAAAGATAAAAATTTAAATCTGCAAAAGAAAGAGCATGGAAAATGGTAGCTGTGAGGATAAATATATATTTTTTATTTTTAATCTTTTAAAAAGTTAATTATTTAAAGCAAAAAAACATGCAGCAATGTGTTGTGTGATTTATAACAGATGTCCAAGTAAAATGTATTATTCAGTAGCACAAAATATAAAAGTGTACCATTACAAGATTTTAATATACCTGAAGTGGTGTATTATTAATTGAAGGTAGACTTTGATCAGTTAAAAATGAATTTTGTAAACCCTAGAACGAGCACTAAAAAAATTATGATTCCAATGGTTCAGTCATAAAAAAAGAAAAAAAAGAACTAAGTAAAAACAAAATAAGTCAGAAAAAGAGAAAAAGAAGGGGCAGATAGGACAGAGACAACAACTAACAAACTCAAAAATTTAAATCCAAACATAAATAATTTAATTAACTATAAATAGCCAAAACCCTACATAAAAGGCAAAGACAGATTAGATAGAAATGCAAGACAGCTCTATACTATTGACCAACACCCCCCCCCACATATGTGCACTTTAAGTATAAAGACACAATTAAGTTAAAAGTAAAAGGATAGAAAAAAGATACTTTGCAAATGCTAAACAATGTGGAAATGTCTTTTAATATCACACAAAGTTGGCTTCAGAATAAGGAATATTATTAGGGATAAAGAGGAACAATATATAACGATAATGTTATCAATGCATCAGAAAGACATAACTGTCCTAAATATGTAGGCACCTACAAAAATGCTTCAGAATATTTCAAAATACATATGAAAAAAATCTCAAAGAAGAAATATAGCTGTAGATTTCAACACTTTCTCACTAGCTGGTGGAACAAATAGAAAATCATTAAGTACATAAGATTTGAGCAGTACTGTCAAACAGCTTTGATAAATTACATTTATATGACACTCCATACAATAGAATAATATGTCTATTTTTCAAAAGCAAAGGGAACATTGACCAAGGTAAACCACATTCTGGGCCATAATAAAAATCTCACCAATTAAAAATAAAATCATAGAAGTATGTTTTATGTTTACAAGGAAGTCAGAATAGAAATCAGTAACAGAAGGATACTTGGAAAATCTCTTTGGAAATTAAACACTATACTTCTTCCTAGCCCATGCATCAAAATAGACATAACAATATTTTGAATTGAATAAAAATTAGATATAACATATCAAAAATTATAGAATATGGCTAAAGCACTGCTTAGAAGAAGAATTTTATGCTTATTACAATCTAAGAAAGTCTAAAATAAATAAGGTGCCACCTTAAGAAGCTAGAAAAAGTTAATTAAATTCAAAGAGAACAGAAAGAGGGAAATGATAATCAGAAATCAGTGGCATTTTAAACGGAATGAGAATTTTTAAATCAAAGAAATAAAAAGCTTGTTCATGGAAAGAATTGATGAAATTGATGAACCACTAACCAGACCAAAGAAGAAAACAAGACACAATTTACCAAAATTTGGAATGGGAGAGAAAATAGTACAGATCCTACAGATAGTAAACGTATCAAGGGGATATTATGAATAACTTCAGGTCAATAAAAATGATGTAGATGAAATGGTCAAACTACTTGAAAGACACAAGTTACTTCAAAAAGAAATAGATAACATGAATCACTCTCTATTATAGAACTGTAGTTAAAGCTCTTCCCACAAAGAAAACTCCAGGCCCAGGTGGCTTCACTTGCAAATTAAACCAAACATTTTGGGTAAAAATAATACCAATTCTATACAGGCTATTCCAGAAAACAGGAGAGAAGAAAGCTTTTTTAACTCTAAACCAAACATATTACAAGAAAAGAAATCCACAAACTAACATCCTTCATGAACCTAGTTGCAAAAATTTTTTACAAAATATTATCAAATAAAACCCAGCAGTATATACAAAGGATGATGCATCATGACCACATGGTATTTATACCAGGAATACAAAGTTGGTTAACCTTTGAAAATCAATCAGTGGACTTCACTTATATCAACAAAGTAAACACACGCACACGCACACACACATACACACACACAATCATGATCAGTACAATAGATGCATTAAAATTTGTTGAAATTGAATACCAACTCATGATAAGAACTCTCAGCAACATACAAATAGAAGGGAACTTATTCTTTCAAAGGACATCCTAAAAACCAAGTATGGCTGACATCCTACTATACATAAAGACTGACTTCTTTTTAAGATTGGGAACAAGGTGAGGGTTCCTGTTCCATCCATTTCTATTTAACATTTACTGTAATTTTTAGCCAGGGCAATAAGGTGAGAAAAAAATTAACAGAAGACATTTGGAACAACTGGAACTCTCATAAACTTCTGGTGCAAATGCAAACTGACACAGCCACTTCAGAAAATGCTTTCTTAATTTCTTACAAGTTTAATCATATACTTATTCTATAACCCAGCAATCCCACTCCTAGGTATTTACCCAAGAGAAATGTAAACTAACATGCACATAAAACCTAGACATGAATATCTGTAGCCTTACCTGTAGTTGCTCCAAATTAGAAGAAACTCAATATCCATCAATTGTGATGGAATAAGAAACTATACTGTATCCATCTGGTGGATTACTTCTCAGCAAAAAACAGGAGTGAACTACTTACACACTCAACATCGTGGATGAATCTCAAAAACAATATGTGGGGGGCTTCCCTGGTGGCGCGTGGTTGAGAGTCTGCCTGCTGATGCAGGGGACACGGGTTCGAGCCCTGGTCTGGGAGGATCCCACATGCTGCGGAGCAACTGGGCCTGTGAGCCACAACTACTGAGCCTGCGCATCTGGAGCCTGTCCTCCGCAACAAGAGAGGCTGCAACAGTGAGCGGCCCGCGCACCGCGATGAAGAGTGGCCCCCGCTCGCTGCAACTGGAGAAAGCCCTCACACAGAAACGAAGACCCAACACAGCCAAAAATAAATAAATAAATAAATAAATTTATTAAACAAACAACAATATGTGGAGTAAAAGAAGCCAGAAACAAAAGGCAACATGTAGAATTCCATTTATATGACAGTCTTGAAAAGACAAATTTGTAGGGGCACACCATTGTTGCCGAAGTCTGCAGATGGGGTGAGACGGTTGACTACAAGTATGCGTGAAGGAACTGTTCTGGGTGATGAAACATTCTACATCTTGATTTTGGTAGAGGTTTACTGACTGTACACATTTGTGAAAACACATTCTACTCTACACGTAAAGTGGGTGAATTTTGCAGTTTGCAAATTATTCAATTATTCCGACTTTATAAATATTTAAAGTAGCTAATTGTTATGAAAATGGTCAGCAAAGGTAAAGTATTGCTACAGTTGAAGTACATATAAATCATTCCATATCTAGTCTGGGTAAGATTAAAAAAATATCTAATAACTTAGATTTGTTAACCTGGGGGCGGAGTGTAGAAAGTCAGTAGCGTTCTGGAGGTCCTCCTGAAGTGTATTCTCAATAATGAAGATAGCCTTGGTAATTTATTTGAGTGTTAAATGTTTGAAAAGTGCAGTACTTATTCTGAAGGCTTGTGATTATAATTGTAAATTGAATAAGTATGCTTACCCCTCAAAACCCTACTCAAATTACAGTGAGTGGATTTTGTTTTAAAATTTTATTTATTTATTTAAAAATTACAAAAGAAAAACCCACCAAGAAAATTATAGTGGACAATAGCAATATACAGTAAAATCTGGAAAGCACACAGCCACTCTTAACAGAGAGCAGAAACCTAAGCTAATGGGACCGAAACCCTAGAAGATGAACGCAGAAAGGCTCAGGTGACACAAGTACCTCTGACATGGTAATGAAGGTGGGAATAAAAATCGTATGATTGGTGGAAAGTCTGTATAAGAAGTAGTTTAGCTCTAAAATCCCCTCTTCATGCCCCACAGATGGGCAAATTGTTTTCTCCAATATAGCTGAAGATTGGACATACAGGCATGCATCGGAAATATCATGGGTTTGGTTTTAGACCACTGCAATAAAACAAGTACCGCAAGGTGAGTCACACCAATTTTTTGGTTTCCAACTACATATAAAAGTTATTTTAACAGTATACTGTAGTCTAGTAAAGTGTGCAATAGCATTATGTCTAAAAAAAATAACATACCTTAATTAAAAAATAAGAAACAAAATAATTACAATAGTAAAATCAAAGATCACAGATCAAAAATATAATAATAAAAAGTTTGAAATACTGCAACAGTTAACCAAGTCTAGGACTGGACAGCTTCACTGCAAAATTCTACCAAACATATAAATAAGAACTTATACTAATCCTTCTCAAACTATTCCAAATAACTGAAGAGGAGGAGACACCCCCAAATTCATCCTACAAGGCCATCATTACCCTGACACTAAAACCAAGCAAAGATACTACAAAAAAAAAAAGAGAAAATCACAGGCCATCATCTTTGATAAATACAGATGCAAAAATCCTCGACAAAATAGTAGCAAACAGAATCCAACAAAAATCCAAAGGATCACACACCATGATCAAGATGGATTTATCCCAGGGTCACAAGAATGGTTCAACATATGCAAATTAATCAATGTGACACACCACATTAACAAGAGAAAAGACAAAATCCACATGATCACCTCAATAGATGCAGAAAAAGCATGTGACAAAATTCAACATCCATTCATGACAAAAACTCTCATCAAAGAGGATCTAGAGGAAACATATCTCAACATAATAAAGGCTATTTATGACAAACACGCAGCCAACATGATACTCAGTGGTGAAAAGGTGAAGGCCTTCCTGCTAAATTCAGAAAAAAAGACAAGGATGCCCACTCTCACCACTTCTCCCTAACATAGTATTGGAAGTCCTAGCCACAACAATGAGACAAGAAAAAAAAATAAAAATAAAATGCATCCAAATTGGAAGGGAAGAGGTAAAACTGTCACTATTTGCAGATGACATGATACCCTATAGAGAACCCTAAAGTCTCCACCCAAAAACTATTAGAATTAATTAATGAATTCAGTGAGGATGCAGGATACAAGATTAATATACAGAGAGATGTTTCACTTCTATACACTAATAATGAAATATCAGAAAAATAAACTTAAAAAAAAATCCTGTTTAAAATCACACCAAAAAAAAAAAAAAAAAAGGAATAAACTTAACCAAGGAGGTGGAAGACCTATACTCTAGCAACTATAAAATAATGATGAAGGAATCTGAAGATGATTCAAAGAAACTGAAAGATATCCCATGCTCTTGGGTTGGAAGAATTAATATTATTAAAATGGCCATACTACCCAAAGCAATCTGTAGATTTAATTCAATTCCTAGGACAAAATACCTAGGATATTTTTCATAGAACTAGAACAAATAATCTTAAAAGTTATATGAAACCACAAAAGAACCAGAATTGCCAAAGCAATCTTAAAAAAAAAAAAAACAAACAAACCTGGAGGTATAATCCTCCCAGACTTCACACTATATGACAAAGCCACAGTAATCAAACAGCATGGTACCGACACAAAAACAGACACATGCATCAATGGAACAGAATAGAGAGCCCAGAAATAAACCCATGTACTTATGGTCAATTGATCTATGACAAAGGAGGCAAGCATACATTGGGTTGGCCAAAAAGTTCATTCGATTTTCCATAAGACCTTACGATCTTTTTGGCTAACCCAATACAGTGGAGAAAAGACAGTCTTTTCAATAAGTGGTGCTGGGAAAACTGGACAGCTACATGTAAAAGAATGAAATTAGAACATTCTCTAACACCATATACCAAAATAAACTCAAAATGGATTAAAGATCTTAATGAAGATATGACACCATAAAACTCCTAGAAGAGAACGCAGGCAAAAAATTCTTTGACATAAATCATAGCAATATTTTATTGGATCACTCTCCTAAGGCAAAAGAAATAAAAGCAAAAATAAACAAACAGGACCTAATTAACTTAAAAGCTTTTACACAGCAGAGGAAACCATCAACAAAACAAAAAGACAACCTAGAGAATCGGAGAAAATATTTGCAAATGCCATGACTAACAAAGGATTATTATCAAAAATATACAAATAGATCACATAATTCAATAAAAAAAAAAAAATCCAATTTACAAATGGGCAGAAGACTTGAATAGACATTTTCCCAAAGAAGACATACAGATACCTAATAGGCACATGAAAAGATGCTCAACATCACTAATTATTAGAGAAATGCAACCACAATGAGACATCACCTCACACCTGTCAGAATAGCTATAATCAAAAAGTCTATAAATAATAAATGTTGGAGAGGGTGTGGAGAAAAGGGAACCCTCATACACTGTTGGTGGGAATGCAAATTGGTGAAGCCACTGTGGAAAACAGTATGATGGTTCCTTAAAAAAAACTAAAAAATAGAACTAGCATATGACCCAGCAAGTCCACTCCTGGGTATATACCAGGAAAAAAAAAAGAGAACACTAATTTGAAAAGATACATACACCCCAATGTTCATAGCAGCACTATTTATAACAGCCAAGACATGGAAGCAATCCAAGTGCCCATCAATAGACGACTGGCTTAAGAGGATTTGACACATAAATACAATAGAGTATTACTCAGCTATAAAAAAGAATGAAATACTGCCATTTGCAGCAACGTGGATAGAACTAGAGAATACTGTGCTTAGTGAAATAAGACAGAGAAAGACACATACTATCAACACATATATATGTGGAATCTAAAAAATAATACAAATGAATGTATATACAAAACAGAAACAGACTCACAGACATAGACAACAAACTAGTGGTTACCAGGGGGAAAAGGGAAGGAGTGAGATTAAGGTATGCGATTAAGAAACAAACTACTCTGTGTAAAATAAATAAGCAAGAGGATATACTGTGCAATACAGGGAATTATACCCATTATCTTGTAATAACCTATAACGGAATATAACCTGAAAAAATACTGAATCACTATGCTGTACACCTGAAACTAACACAATATTGTGAATTAACTACACTTCAATTTATTTATTTATTTACTTGTTTTTAACATCTTTATTGGCATATAATTGCTTTACATTGTTGTGTTAGTTGCTGCTGTATAACAAAGTGAATCAGCTATACGTATACATATATCCCCATATCCCCACCCTCTTGTGTCTCCCTCCCACCCCTCTAGGTGGTCACAAAGCACCGAGCTGATCTCCCTGTGCTACCCGGCTGCTTCCCACTAGTTATCTGTTTTGCATTTGGTAGTGTATATGTGTCCATGCCACCCTCTCACTTCATCCCAGCTTACGCTTCCCCCTCTCCATGTACTCAAGTTCATTCTCAACGTCTATGTCTTTATTCCGGTCCTGCCACTGGGTTTTTCAGAGCCATTTTTTTTTTTTAGATTCCATATATATATGTGTTAGCATATGGTATTTGTTTTTCTCTTTCTGACTGACTTCACTCTGTATGACAGTCTCTAGGTCCATCCACCTGACTACAAATAATTCAATTTCGTTTCTTTTTATGGCTGAGTAATATTCCACTGTATATATGTGCCACAACTTCTTTATCCATTCATCTGTCGATGGACACTTAGGCTGCTTCCATGTCCTGGCTATTGTAAATAGTGCTGCAATGAGCATTGTGGTACATGACTCTTTTTGAATGATGGTTTTTCTCAGGGTATATGCCCAGTAGTGGTATTGCTGGGTCATATGGTAGTTCTATTTTTAGTTTTTTAAGGAACCTCCATACTGTTCTCTATAGTGGCTGTATCAATTTACATTCCCACCAACAGTGCAAGAGGGTTCCCTTTTCTTCACACCCTCTCCAACATGTATTGTTTGTAGATTTTTTGATGATGGTCATTCTGACCGGTATGAGGTGATACCTAATTGCAGTTTTGATTTGCATTTCTCTAATGATTAGTGATGTTGAGCATCCTTTCACGTGTTTGTTGGCAATCTGTATATCTTCTTTGGAGAAATGTCTATTTAGGTCTACCCCCTAGTTTTGGATTGGGTTGTTTGTTTTTTTGATATTGAGCTGCATGAGTTGCTTGTATAGTTTGGCAATTAACCCTTTGTCAGTTGCTTCGTTTGCAAATAATTTCTCCCATTCTGAGGGTTGTCTTTTCGTCTTGTTTATGGTTTCCTTTGCTGTGCAAAAGCTCTGAAGTTTCATTAGGTCCCATTTTTTTATTTTTGTTTTTATTTCCATTTCTCTAGGAGGTAGGTCAAAAAGGATCTTGCTGTGATTTATGTCATAGAGTGTTCTGCCTATGTTTTCCTCTAAGAGTTTTATAGTGTCTGGCCTTACATTTAGGTCTCTAATCCATTTTGAGTTTATCTTTGTGTATGGTGTTAGGGAGTGTTCTAGTTTCATACTTTTACATGTAGCTGTCCAGTTTTCCCAGCACCACTTATTGAAGAGGCTGTCTTTTCTTCATTGTATATTCATGCCTGTATATTCATGCCTCCTTTATCAAAGGTAAGGTAACAATATGTGCGAACTACACTTCAATTAAAAAAAAAAACAACAAATGGGGCTTCCCTGGTGGCGCAGTGGTTGAGAGTCCACCTGCCAATGCAGGGGACACGGGTTCGTGCCCCGGTCCGGGAAGATCCCACGTGCCGTGGAGCGGCTGGGCCCGTGAGCCATGGCCGCTGAGCCTGTGCGTCCGTAGCCTATGCTCTGCAATGGTAGAGGCCACAACAGTGAGAGGCCCGCGTACCGCAAAAAAAAAAAAAAAAAAAAATTAAAAATAAATAAATAAATAAAAATATAAAATGAAATAAGATAAAATTAGCAAACTAGATCAATTTCCATTTTCTTTCCCCAACTTCATTTTGGAGACTCTCTAGGAATTGTTCTTGAGGAAATGTGGAGGTCAGAGATACTCAAAATGCAGGAAACAAGTGTAGAAGGAGGATAAACAATGTGCCTGGTCATTTTACACATTAACTAACCACACTGCTGGCCGTTATGCCTTGAAACAAAGTGTAATGTAAGAGATAAAGTCCATGTTTTGAGAAGAAGCTGCCTTATACTTAGAGGAGGTACAATCATTTCCTCAAGACCTATAACTCAGCCCCCTTCTCAGCTCTAATATATCCGCCAAATTGGTCTTTGTAAACCCAACATTACTCCGAAATGGTAAACAAGGAACAGCCAGGAGCCACATAAGGATGTGGGTTGGCTCTTTCTGAAGGAGACAGGACTATGGTGGAGAGAACAAAGGGAGAATGTGCAGAAGAGGAAAGAGTACAGAAATGGGAATTGAGAGAGGCCGGATTAAGTGTTGCTTATGTCACAGCAGTGCCACCAATGCTTTTGTGTATATACTGACTTGCTTCAAACTCTCCTCTTCATGACATTTAAAAAAAAGGGTATTTTACAATGGAATATTACTCAACCATAAAAAGGAACGAAATTGAGTTATTTGTAGTCAGGTGGATGGATCTATAGTCTGTCATACAGAGTACTGTATGACCTATAGTCTGTCATACAGAGTACAGAGTGAGGTAAGTCAGAAAGAGAAAAACAAATATTGTATGCCAAGACATATATATGGAATCTAAAAAAAAAAAAAAAAAAAAAAAAAAAAGGCTCTAAAGAACCTACAGCCAGGACAGGAATAAAGATGCAGACGTAGAGAATGGACTTGAGGACACAGGGAGGGGGAAGGGTAAGCTGGGACGAAGTGAGAGAGTGGCATTCACATATATACACCACCAAATGCAAAACAGATAGCTAGTGGGAAGCAGCCGCATAGCACAGGGAGATCAGCTCGGCGCTTTGTGACCACCTAGAGGGGTGGGATAGGGAGGGTGGGAGGGAGACACAAGATGGAGGGGACATGGGGATATATGTATACGTATAGCTGTTTCACTTTGTTATACAGCAGAAGCTAACACACTGTAAAGCAATTATACTCCAATAAAGGTGTTTAAAAAAAGGTATTTTATTATTACATCTTTCAATATAGAATACACATGAGGCAAAAACCAGACGTACTATCACAGAAGCTATTTCTGCCTCTGGCACTATCGTCTCTATATAGAAGACCTACAGACATCAGCAAATCAGCTCCATTCTTTACAAGGAAATCATGAGTTGGTACACAACACTGCCACTTCAAAAACCAAAGACATAGCCCTCACCCCTGCTCTGTCACCACCTGGAGCTCTGCTCCCAGGAGGCCCACCTCCAAAAGACCTCCTCTTCCCCAGCTAGATTTCCCAGGTTCTGATTGGTTTAATGGGAGCCACTGATTTACTGTGACTCTGAAGAATACAGCCTGCTTCCCTTCGTCTTTAAATAACCATATATGTTCCAACTGTGTTTCACATTATGTATGCATTCACATGTGACCCACATCAGCTAATATAATTGCTTCCTTTTTCTCTCCTCAAAACCAGATGATTTTGACCTTTTGGGATCTCTTAATTTGGGCCCTAAAAAGTCACTCAAGTTACTCTTGCACAAACCTATGTTACTTTTGCTGGGCTAAATCGTCATTATCTTGTCTTCAATTTTAATATTTACTTCTAAGCTTTTATGATAAAGATTCCAGTCCAAGTAGAAAACACCCCTAACAATAATTACTATCCAGAATTGGCAATACTCCTTTTGGATCACAGCAAAAAAGAACCCTGTTTATAGCTAAGTGCTCAAAACTGTGTATATACACTTTGTCTTAAGAAGTCATAACTTTAACCACATACGCAAGGGATTTTCTTACTCTGGAATTGAGAATGAACTTAAAATAGAGGCTGGAAGGGGCTGATTCCTTATAAGTGTTTAAAGCATGACACAGTTCATCTATTCCAAACTGCTAACTGAATGCTAAACCCACCTTTAAAAATATTCTGACAAATTTTCATGCAAGCTCAACTATACCATTTTCATAGTCACAGGGGGAGATCATTACCTCAAAAGACACTCCATCCATCTTTAATGGCTCTCTTGATTCAGTAGACCAAGTTCCCCTTGTATTGAGCAGAAATCTGCTTCCTTGTCATCTCCACACATTACTTCTGGCCTCTGCAGTAACACCAGCTAAATATTACCTTGCTCCCAAATGGCTGCCCTGAGAATATTTGAAGAGTTTTCCCCTTAGACTTTTTATCTTTAGTTTAGATGTTTCTAGCTCCTTTACCACTGGCTTCCCGGCCAAGGCACACCTGAATCACTCCCCTCTGGATGAAATGCAATTTGAAAGCATCTCTTTAAAAAATAACCCTTGAAACTGAGTTCAATAAACACATCAGTTGACTCTGTCTTCCACTTAGGATGTAGAAAGCTGAAAAGAGCAACACCCATCTACCACCACCACCAACAAAACATACACACACCCGACAATCTGCAAGTTGACAACTGTCTTGACTCTACCAGTGGGCTGAGGTTACAGAGCAACTAACAAACCCAAAATATAAGGGAAGACGGGACGCTCTAATGAGAAGAGGAATGCACACCCCCGCTGACTGGGAATAGATGCTTCAGGATACCACACACACTGCTAAGGAGAAAGCAGCTCAAAGTCTGAATAAGTTGCTAAAGGCTGAATGTGGGCCAGCGCAAGAATATAAAACCCTGGTAGCCGCAGGCCCAAAAGGAGAATTTGTGCGTATTTGCAGGCTTCTCCACTTACCTTAGGGTGCTCGGGAGAAACATGAGCTGTGGGTGAGAAAGGAGGAGGCTCCTTGGTGGAGCAGCCAGAGGTGGGGAGAAGCGTCGCTGGGAGCAAGTGCAGAGCCCCTCCTGGACCCTTCTCCCCACGGAAGAAAAGCTTTAAGCCTTTGGAGGAAGAGCAGCAAATCCCGTCACCTGAGGGCACAGGTGAAGGCTCACTGAGTCAGGGGAAGCAAACAAATAAAAACTGCCGCTCTGGAAGACTGCAGGTGTATATACTGGGTCTAGATCTTTAGGGATGTCCTGCCTTGGGGGGTGGGACAGGAATAAAGCCCCCCAGGATTTCTGGCTGGAGAGCTGTGTATGCTGAAATCACTGAGCCATCATGTCTAATACCTGTATTTCTCCCTTCAATGCTAAACATTTAGTAGCTGATTTCATTCCTGACTCCTAGAAAATTTTTCTAAGAACTCACTCCTGGTTCTCCCCTAGTTAGGCTACAGGATGAAGCTTTTTGAAAGGCTGCCAATAAGCGGGGTTTAGACGATCCCTTCCCTCCAGGACTTTGAAAATAAATAGAGAAGGGAGAGAAAAAGGTTAGGGGATTAAAAATTCAACAGCCCTCGCAGCTTAGCTGTTCTTTTCCTTATGCTAGACTGCCTCTAAATCTACTGTGTGAAGATTGAGATGATTGAGACAGAACAGGATAATAAAGAACGTGGAAAAATTTCCCCCGATCTTCAAGAATCTTCCCCTTTCCCGCGTTCTTAGCTGACAGGTAAAGAAACACTGAAGGCAAAGAGAACTGTGGTTTGTCCTGCGCGATGGCTGCCTGCGCCCGAGGGGTGAGCTTCCTGAGCTGAAAGCCTGGTGATTGAGTTTGTAATGAGCAGAGCAAAGCACAAACTCCCACATGGCTCTAATCCTTCTGAAACAGCCCCACCTCTCAGTTCCCTCTGTGCTTGCTGGGAGAGACTCACGGGTTTTGTTTGCGCAGTTGTTGTCTCAATGAACACTGCAAGCTTCTTTTAATCTTCCTTTCCATCCTCCAGCCCTCAACGCTGCCAACCGCGGAGGGATTTCCACGGCGCAAGTAAGTCTTTACCCCAGCTGCACTGCACTGCCTTAAAAATAAGGGCCCTGACATTTCTAGAGCCCCACAGGAATGGGGGGAAAAGGCAAGAGAGATAATTACGGTCCTGTTAAATGTATTCTGTTTCCCTCCATCTAATCTCCAAATCCTCCTAGGCATGCAAACCCCAAGAGAATGTGGTTTTGGAAGCCACTTAAGAAAAAGGCCAATGTGCAGGAGACAGGTTGAGGGGTCACATCACCAGGGAACGCTCCCCTCTAATGGTCTAATCATGCTTAGGCTCTTTGCCAGGGCTTTTAGTTTATTTTGTTTTGCTCTTACTTTTATTCTGACACTGGTTTGGGGGCCAAGGTTGCAGGAGTTTGCAGTTGCAACAGTTTGAAGAGAACACGTGGAAGAGATCGTGATTTATTTCTACAGTTAAGACTAGAAGCTTTACCTTGGTTTGATAACCTACAGACATCCCTCTCTCCCGCCCCTCTCTCCCATTTTCCCTTTCTCCCTCCCTCCCTCCTTCCTTCCATCATCAGTTATCTATGGAACACCTCCGTGTGCAAAAAAAGTCTTTACCATTCTAATTAATGACAGTTGTCACCCTAAATAATGACATTCTAATTAATGATATAATTACTGTATCGCCTATAGTAATTAACACAGAACATACAAAAGTAAATAAAACACCATGCCTTTCTTCTTCTAGCTAAAAAACTAGCCATGTAGACCCAGCATGGCTGCAATTAGCACACCCATCACTGTAGCACCACTGCTTCCTGTGCTCTGAGCTCCAGGAGGGCAGGTGCCAGCCTGTGTGTGCACCATGCGAGCTCCAGGGCCTCGCAGGATGCGCCACAGAAACTGGGCTCCATAAAGGCTTGCTGAACTAAGTGAGTGTGTGAGTGGATGACTGGACTATAGAGAGCTTTCCATTCACATTTTCTGTCACCGAATCTGTGCTCCTCTAAATCACCTTTCCCAAAGCAATCCCTGCTATGAGCAGTTCAGATCCACCGAGACCCCCTAACTCACCTCCACAAGCACCCAAAGGGATTTTTCAGTTCTTAAGAGACTTTTGGAGACTCTGCAAATCATGGCAAAACAGAGGGAAATCATCAAAATAAAAGACCAGTATCCCTGAAGTATGAACGAAGGCCTGTGGAAGTACAGAATACTGTTATTTCTACAGTGTGTGTGTGTGTGTGTGTGTGTGTGTGTGTGTGTGTGTGTGTGCGCGCGCGCATATTTTCAGGGGCTGGTGGGGGCAGAGGTATGGCCAGGAAGGCTTCCTAGAAATGGTAACATTTAAGCTCGTTCTCAAACGTCGGGTATAATCTGGCTGAACAGAGCCAGAGGAGAAGGAGTTCCAGCAGATGCGGAAGGCACAAGGATGTGGCAAGGTGTCGGGTGCCTGGGGATGCGCTGTGATTAGGAAACAGAAAGTAATGGGCAGAGGTGGGGAAGAGTGAGGCAGCACAGATTGAATGACCGGTCGGCACATGAAAAAGTATGTGCTTTCTACAGTCAGTAAGGAATGCATGGAGTACTTTAAGTAGAGAAGTCTAGGTTCTTAAAAGGTAGTTTTAGGGGAAGTGTGCCAGAGGGCCTGGGCAAAGGAAAGCTAGAAGCAAGGAGACTACATATAAGGCCTTGCAAGAGTCCAGAAACACGTGTGTGTGTGTGTGTGTGTGTGTTCATGTATAGTGGTATGCAGGTTATCAGAAAGATTGGCTCAAAAATGGCTCATCCCAGCCTCACCGTATGCCTGAAAAATTCTTCTGCATTGATCTATACTCAGAAATGACAGAGGCATAATAAAAATCACTATAATCTGTATAGATTTTAATTTACTTCTCAAGTAAGCCACATTATATAAATAGCTTCCAATAACCCAGATTGGGAAAGCCAGCTCTCTACTGGTACTGACTTCCCTCAGCAATAGTTTTTCCACCTGATCAGGCGATTCTTACATTATGCAAATGTTTTGACCTCCAAAACAATGTGTTGTTATAATAATGTGTTTGGAAATATTGCTGTGGTTTTCCTGTCTCTCATTAGCACAGAATCATAGCCGAGTGCATCACATTTCTTCTGCTGAAGGTAACTGAGCCAGGCAAAGGGCCAAGCAGAGTATATACAATATGACTCAGAAAAGGGGGAGAATATGGCTATTTCCTTGGGAAAATGATTAAGTCATAACTGCACTTCATATATGTAAGTGGCTTAGTTTTTTTTGTTTGTTTGTTTGTTTTTTTGCGATATGTGGGCCTCTCACTGTCGTGGCCTTTCCCGTTGCCGGATGCGCAAGCTCAGCGCCCATGGCTCACGGGCCCAGCCGCTCCGCGGCATGTGGGATCCTCCCGGACCGGGGCACGAACCCGTATCCCCTGCATCGGCAGGCGGACTCTCAACCACTGTGCCACCAGGGAGGCCCAGTGGCTTAGTTTTTGAAACACGTTTTAATCCTGGAACATTTATCTACGGGATTGGCATTTAGCTCAGAGGCTAATAACCCGGGGTGAGAACACAGGTGCAAGAGGCAACCAGTCTCCTGGGCTGTTAGTTCTCCACTCCATTGGCTGCCTTTCCCTTCCGTACACTAGGAGGCGATATTGCACACTGGTTAGGGGTGCAAGCTCTGCGACCTATCTGGGTTTGAATCCCATCTCTACTACTCCTATGATCTTGGCAAGCTACTTAACTTTTCTCTATTTAGTTTTTTTTTTTAATCTATAAAAATGGTAGTACTTATCTCACAGGTTAGTTTGTTTTTGGAGAACTAGATGAATTTCTAGGCTCATGGGACGTACCATTCATTGAAAAACACAAAGATCCCTGTCTTTGTGGTGTTTACGTTCTACTAGGGGGGCAAGACAGTAAACTACCAAAAATATTGTATTCAACATATTAGCTACCATAAACATCAACGTGACTGATATGGAAATATATTGTATGGCTGCAAGTGATGAGTGCTATGGCAATGCAGAAGAAGTAAGGGGGTAAGAGGGATGGGAGAAGCTGGGTGGGCAGTGTCCCAAGTGCAGGGTGGCCAGGACAGTCTACTGAGGAAGTAAAACTTGAGGATACACTTGAAGGACGGAAAGGAGTTTTCCAAGTAGATACCTGAGATAAAGGCCCCGAGGCCCTCACCTGGTGTGTTCAACAAGCCTCAAAAAGCCAGTGGTTACAGCACTGGGACACGGAGAGGTATGAGAGGTCTGACAGTGTGAGGCCCGATCACTAGAGCCTTCTTGGCCATTTTATAGCCTTTGGCTTCTTGGAGTGAATGAGTGTGAAGAGAGGAATGACAAGACCTGATTTATTTTTTAAAGGCTGGCGTGCTGAGAACCTTGCCAGGGGAGCACAGAAGTAGCAGAAAGGCCCTTCGGGAGGCTTCCCTCACCTGGCCTTTAGAAATGCTTTCCTAAAACCCACGGGGAGTTCAGGTGTTTTGAGCACTAGTTGCCCGGGCCTCCTTGCTTGACACCCTGCAATTAACAGTGCACTATCCTTCACCACAAACCAGTGTCAGCAGATTGGCTTTACTGTGCACAGACCAGTGGATTCAAGTTTGATTCAGTAACAACATTGTGACTGGAAGATTGAATTCTCTAGGACAAGTCAAAACAGAAGTTGTCTCTTGTCAAGAATTCATAGAAAATGCAAAGTACATATAATTATAAATACCTCACACATTTTTTTCTTTTACTTTTTGATGGGAATTGGGCTAAGTAGAATTCAGCAGAACCCCTGTGGTTGTACAAACCTATACCAGTATTACAAACACGGAATACATCTATAATTGTTCATTTCTAAAAGAAATATGATAGAGATTTCCCCAAGTTTAGCAACAATGCTAAGTTCGTGACAAGTTGTGAAACTGAAAAATATCTAAACTATCAATGAGAAACACATTTTAGAGGAAAAAAATAATACTTGAGGAAAGACTGAATTATCTTGCTATTCTATTTACAGAAAATGATACTGTAAAATCACTTCAAAATGAAGAGGTGATGGAAAATTATGTAGCCTCCCCACCCCAAAAAAAAGGTTAAAAAGGGAAGTTGTGTCTGGAAGTTAATATATTAATAAATACTAAATTATTATGTTATCTTTCTAAATGTCTACCTTTATGATACTTGTTGCTTTTAGATATTTATAGTTGATTGTACTTTCTTTTCTCATTCTAAATACATGTTCATTTTTGTACTTGATTTTGTGTTTGCAATTTTGTATTCATTTTCTTAGAAACTCACAAATCATATACGCACCACACAATCTGAATCCATTCCTGCCTGGTGCGTAGTAAACACACTACAAACTACACTTCATTTTCCTCTCAGCCCACCCCCGCTCAGAGCCCAGAGGTGAATATTGCTGTTTATCCCCCCTCCCAACATATCCCCTTAGTAGCTACTGGTCAGCAAGACTGATGGGGAGGTGAGCTGGAACCCCACTTGAGGACACGATGATTAGGAAACTGAGTTTAAATGCATGCACTGAATTGAGGAAGTCCAGGACTCTTTAAAGACAGGGGTATAATCTCTGCCTGAGTGATTAGGAATATGCTGTTATCTTCCCTCACAGAATTCTATCTGGAATAGAGATTGCCTTTATCTTAATAAGATGATAGGCTTCATTAGAATTTATCAAGAACTTAGGATAATACACTAGAAGTCATGAGCCCTGGGTTCTGGTCTAGGACTTTGGAATACTTTGTGGCCTTGGTCTCGGGACTTTAACTTCCCTGCATCTCAGTTCCTTCTTCTATAAAATAAAGAGGCTAGATTCCATCAGAAGTTCTTAGCCTGGGACCTGTGGTCCTCTAAGAGGCTCATGAGTAAGATTCAAAGAATCCACGACCTCCTGAAGACTGTTTGTAGAATTGTATGTGCTGTGCATTTTCCTGGTTAAGTCAAATTTTCAGATTCTCTGAGGGTGTATTTTTTTTTAATAAAAAGAAATAAATACTCCTGAATTGCAAAACCTTAACGTTTGCTACATTTTTCAGATGCTGCAAACATAATGAATAAAAAGCAACTAAACACCTGACTATAAAGTAGTAACTAAAATCATTTAAGAACTCTACAAAATGATATGTAACCTTTCCCAGTCCTTATAACTTGAGAAACCTTTAAAAAAACACCCGTATTCTAAGTTTTAAGCACCCAAGATGAAGTTGAGAACAATGTAAGTACAAACTGCATAGCACTTTGGGCTGTCAGACTCCGACAGGACATAAACATACCCGACAGTGCAGTGATAACGTCCTAATTTTGAGGGTTGTTGGACTCTAAAATGGGACATGTAAGAAGCCTTCTGAAATTCCCCTCTCTGATATCTGAGGGCTGTTTCAACTTATATACCTAGAATTATTTTCATAACACTATATTTTCAACTGTGGCCAAGTATTCTACCAGCTAAGCAACAGGCACTATGTTAATTAGCAATGCTAACTGATACACTGCCTTAGTAATTTTTACTCTGGACTGGTGAGGTTCGTTCCAGTTACTGTGCTCTTTGTCACAGACTAAGAAAAATAAAAACTCAAATAATAAGGAGTGAGATGATGATAAAAGTGAAAGAAAATACATGAAAGGAAATCATGCTGAATCAGCTTTCTGCTCCAAGTGATCTTTTCTCCCATGTGTTCTTGACCTCTTGAGATGAGCCTCTCAATCCCCCCACTCTGCCCACCCCTCCATCCCCCCACCCCCACCACCCCACCGCCGGCTTCCTCTTCAATCTGCATTCCACACATATTTATCAAGTGCCCATTGTGTATCTGCACCCTAAAGGCTGGGAGTACAACTTGAACGTATCAGGAGCTGGTATTGATTTCACACAGATTTATTCTTCTGCAGAACAAGGCCAGCCTTGCCCAGAGGCAGGCTGAGCAGCCTTCTCCCCTGGTAGGATGAAGCCCCCTGGAAATGAGCCCCCTCCCAGAGGCATCTTGTTCTTTGGCCCTGCCAGGTGCCTGCAATTCTCACATTAGTCACTAATTTTCATTAAGGCACTGAAAAGTCTCCCTGTCACGATGCAAAGGTTACTCGGGAGGGGAAACAAATTAAATCATTAGCACAGATGAATTAAATGCATTAGCTTCTCCCTACAGGTACTGAACAAAGGATATATAGGATTGATGGCATGGCCTGGAGAAAAATTCCCAAGATCAATGGAGATACCTCCTTTTGGGGTATGAACTTTTCAATATTGAAAAGATTTGGACCCTCACATGGCAGTAGTTTGACTTTTAGAATAACAGTCACTGTTCACTATACCCTTACTGTTTACTAAGCACTATATATACAGTGTATATTTTCTCTTTTAAGCAGCCTTGTGATGAAGGTGTTTTAATCCCCATTTTACAAATTAAGAAACTGAGTGTTCAGGGAGGTTAAGTAATTTCCCTAAGGTTACACAGGTCATGATGCATTCCTATCTCTTAGATTTCAAATCTTGGAATCTAAAGCTAGTATGTTTTACTGCTTCCCTTAATACAGAGAAAAAAATACATAATGATACCTACTGTTCATGCAGAAGTGTTTTTAATGGCTTTGAATTATATCAATGACAACATAATCCTCTCTGTGGAGAACAGCTGTAATGACATGAATAAGTCTTCATACCATAACCACCCTTGCTGAGCCTATGTATTTAAGGGACCTGTACCGCTGAAGGACATATAGGAATCTGAAATCCACCAAATTTGGGCAATCACAGCTTGAGATGATGAGTCATTAACTGGTATACTGCCTCCTCTACTCCATGGGCACCAGGAAGTCAGAGAGTAGCCTGTCCATCTCAAGTAATGAGGTGAGAAAAAGCAAAGAAGGGAATCCAAAAAGAGTAAAACAACAACTCCAAAGTCTCTATAAACAGGGGTATAGATATACTGAAAGAGACACAGAGAGAGACTGAGAAATGAGAGAGAGATGTATATTCTATATCCTATTGATTCTAAGTCTTCAAAAGGCCATTCCAGAACTCTAGCAAACGACCTACTTTAGGATGGTAGGGAACATGGTAGGACCAGTGAATTCCACGAGAAAGGTCTATTGCCACCCTTTTGCTGTGAAGTGAGCAACCTGTTGAGAAGCAATGCTGTGTGCAACACTATGAAGGTAGATGTCATTCTGTAAATCCATGGGTGTTACCTCTGATAGAAGCACTGTCTGCAAGGAAGGCAAATCCATACCCAGAGTAATTATCTATTCCAGGAGGAACAAAACACTGCCCCTTCCATTATGGGAGTGGTGCAATGTAAACAGCCCATGACCAGGTAGCTGGATGATCACTCCAGGGAAGGGGGCCATAGTGGGAACTCACTGTTGATCTCTGCTGCTGACAGACCTGGCACTCAGCAGTGGCAGTAGCCAGGTTGATCTTGATGAGCAGAAGTCCATCTGCTAAGCTCATGTATAGCCTCCATCTCTCCCAGTATGGCCACTTTGTTCATGAGCCCATTGCGTGATGACAGGTGTGCCTAGAGAAAGAGGTTAACTGATCGATACTGGCATATCCAAATTGGAAGCCAAGCCTGAAAAGGCTATAATCATCAGGGTCTTGAGACACTTTATCTCCTTGCTTCACCATCCTTGATATGCAGACTTCTATCTCATGGTCTAAGATGGCTGTTAGAATCCTAGCCAACATGTCCATATTCCCAACAGTAGGATTGAGCAAATGAGGAAGAGAGAGAACACCTGCTGGAAGAGGTACCCAAAGGTGTGCTTACATTCCACCAGCCAGAACTTAATCACGTGGTCATCGCCCAGCTTCAAGCAAGCTGGGAAAGCTTCCCTAAAACATGGACATTTATTTTTTTAAGGGAGAAAATGAATATTCGTGGCCAGCAAGCAGTCTCGCTATCCTTCAATATATTTGAAAACAAATTTATCCACCACCAAACAACTAAAGCTGTTTTCCCTCTTATGGAACCTCTCTTGGTAAGTGGCAGCATCATTTACCAAACTGCCAAAGTCAGAAACATCCTCCTACTTTACTGCCTACATTTGGCATGGCCGACCTCTACTGACCCTATCTTGCAATACACCTAACGTCTATCTCCTTTCTTGACATTCAAAAGCCACTTCCCTACATGCTTTCATAGCCATGTGTCACTTTTATAAACTCATATCTCTTAAATAATATCCCCAGTGTCAGCCCAGCTCCTCTTTCATCCATTTCTCACTCTAATGGCAAAGCCACTTGCTAAACACAGTTTGGACCACAGATGTATCCGATCATTCTCCAGTGGTTTCTCAAATCCCATCCCAATCAAGTTCACAGCCTTTACCCCAGCCTTATTGCTTACTAAACCCTCCATCCCCATTTTACCTCCACAATCTAGCCATCCACGGGAGGTTTCTGGTTCCTCAAGTACTCTGAGCACTCTTCCGTCATTTGACCTTCCCACTTGCTGCTCATTACTTAGACTCCCTCCGTGCGTACTACTACTGATGTCCTAACTCTGGTCATTCCTCAAGAATCAGCTCAAATGTCATCTCCTCCAAGAAGCCTTCTGTAAAGGGCACATGTTATGAAATTGTGTCTTCCTACTGCATCTCCATCAAAGCATTTTCTACAACACATTATAATTAACTATCCACCCCACCCTGCCGCCCAGGACTCTAGAGAAGGAACAGAATCATTTGTCTTCCAATGTCCTGTTCTCAGTACAGTGTCTAGCACATCATGCTTCTGCAATAAATAAATGAGTTCACTAAACAGGACTCCAGACCTCTTGCCTATCACATAGATTTTATCTCTGTTCAACACCTGGGTACTCCACTATCCTGTTCCTAGTTTGTTATCCTGATTCATGCCAGCTTGTCCTCATATTGATGCTCATGAGAATGCTAGCCCAGAATGACCTACCAGGCAATGACCTCTAGTCTGACTCCTATCCTTTACAAGCCTGCCTACTGCATACAGGACACATCTGTTCATAGCGCATTTTCACTGGAACTACTTAAAACTACTACATGAAACCCTATGCTCAATCTTGATTCCAGAAGACTTTATTGTATCTATTAATCTAATAACAACTAAGGCTTTAATCACTGAAAAGCCAACACTTTCTGAGCATTAATTAACTAACAGATATTTATTGCAGCCCTCCTTTGTGCTAAATACCGTGTTTGATGCTGAAGATGCAATCATGAGCAAAAACAGTTCCTCTTCTAATGGAGTCTCTAGCTTATTCAGGAGAATGGCATTAATCAAATAACTGCATTAATAAGAATTTAATTACAAATATTAAGAAGTATCTTCAATGAAATGAAGATAGTCACTGATTGCTATTATCAAAGAACTGTACAGGGCTTCCCTGGTGGCGCAGTGGTTGAGAGTCCACCTGCCAATGCAGGGAACACGGGTTTGTGCCCCGGTCCGGGAAGATCCCACATGACGTGGAGTGGCTGGGCCCGTGAGCCATGGCCGCTGAGCCTGCGCGTCCAGAGCCTGTGCTCTGCAACGGGAGAGGCCACAGCAGTGAGAGGCCCGCATACTGCAAAAAAAAAAAAGAACTGTACTTAGGTGGCAGCGGAGGTGAGGAAGGTTGTGGGGGTGTGTTAAGCGGAGTCAGAGTATCTGAAGGATGAATAGACATTAAGTAGGTGGGAGAAAGGGTGATAAGAAGAAGAGCAAGGAGAGAGGGGGAACAATGAGCCAGAGGGAACCGTATGTGCAAAGGCCCTGTGGTAGAAGGGCTTTTCCCTTCATGATGGTGAGAGGCGGTTCATCTAACTGGAGCACATGTGTGAAGGAGAATAGAGGTGGCACGTGGCCATCCTGGTGGAGCCCCATCAAGTATATGGGTCTTCAGAATCATGGTAACTGGGGTACCTGCATGTGATGGAGGGGAAGTCCATCACATGGAGGGAAGGGGAAGTCATGTGCTTATCAGGTAAAGGATGTGTCCAAGAGAGAATACAGATGGCATGGTCTGTAACTTCAATGAGCTTACAACCAAGAATTAGATATCCTGACACACGAACGATCAGATATCAAGTAGTGGCTGAACAATTTGCTAATGATTTAAGGAGCCACAGGAATTCAGAGATGGGCTGAATCCTTCCACATTCCTCTGAAGTCTGTAGCCTGGTGAGCACCAGAATGGATAAGCTTCTAATAAGAAAAGGTACTTTATTTCACAGTATGTTCATCTGCCCAGGGGATGTTTCATGGGCATCACTGAGCTAATAAATAATTGAAAGAGTTCTAAATAGGGAGTGGGGAGTTCTCAGAAAGGAATTATAAAATAGAGTCTGTCCCACTCTGAAAAGCCCAAACAGGATTTTTCCAGAAAGATTACGTTTAATTAGTTCCCAATTTGCTTCTCATAATGGAAGGGATTTAACAGTTTATGGTAATAATATGCTAAAGGTCGAAATGCTCTTGAAACATTCGCCAAAATCTACCACTGAACAGAGTGCGAGAAGCTATTGGCATTACTGGTGCACAGGGAGAGTGTGAGAAGTGTGCCCTGCTCTCCTGAAGTCACTAGAAGGGCAGCTGGCAGTGGACTTTACGGGTCTCCATGTAGACAAAGGGGTATGACTGTCCACAGTCAGACTGTACAGTCCTTGGTGGACATATACTATAGCCCTGGCCAGGCTCTGTAAATGAGAATACAATTATTAACACATAAGTAATTGTAACAAAAATAACTAATACTTAATGAACGCTTATTACATAATGGGATCTGTTCTACATAGCTTGTATATATTGACATATTTAATTATTAGGAAAACTGTACAAAGCAGGTATATTAGGTTCATTTTGTAAATGGGGAATCTGAGACATGGAGGAGTTAAGTAACTTCTCAAGGCCTCACAATTAGTTAACAGAGTGAGGATTGGAACCCAGGCAATCGTCCTCCAAAGTCCACACTTATTATAAACATGCCAGAGTTCTCTCATTCATGTATCTACTTCAAATGCTTGATATGAGAATGAAGTGTGCTTAGGTATAAAAAGTGCTTGGAACAATTCCTGGCCTGTAACAGTACCCACATTTGCTTTTAATATTTCTTCTGCAGCTGACCTTCGTCTGTGCCCGCAATTCTGTTTGCCTCTCTCTTTTTTCGTCTACTCTAGTTCCCTCCCTGTCCAACTGACTCCTAGACAGGAAGGAGGAGGAAGAGAAATTCACAAGCACAAATTGATGACGGAAGAACCGGAACCACAGGAGTGAACGCCCCTGGAGACAATAAACTGCATGGCGGCCCACCCAGGACGGTGCTGTGTGGACATGACTTACTCCAGGAATGCAAGAAGCCTCAGAGGGTCGCATCTGCTCCACGGGGCACAGACATGAGTTTCCATACTGTTTCCCCAAGGCTGGGGGTGGAGGGGGCTAAGACAGTAAGACACAAAGCATATGAATATGGACTCATAAAAGGGAAATTCAGAGACGTGGGAAGAGAAAGCAGAAGCAAGCATGCGGCGGTTTCAGGTCATGACACTGTGACCACAGAGTTAATAAAAAGGCTGTGATTATAGGTGACAGGTGACGTAATGACATACTGACATGGGGACCTTGACTTGAAGGCAGGTGATAAAAAATAACCCGTGTATGTATTTCCAGGAAGAATGAAAATGATAATCTCTCAAAATCAAAGATACCCAGCCTTGACTTCTCTCTGCTCAGGAAACAGATAACACCATCAAGAGACACAATGTTTTTGTCAAAGGTCTAGCCATGGGGTTAGTTCATTCACAGGGACAAGCTCCAAACACGACTGATAGAGGCAAATCACAAAGGAGACTTTGGAAACTCTTGGAACAATGTCTTCCAAGCGGTGAGACCGCTGAGGGTCGAGACTATCAGAGGCCTAGGGTTCTGGGGAGATTTTTAATAGACTGCCGCGCTGCTTTTGTGCCACGTGAGGACAGACCGATATTCTGCAACGGACCCTGATGGACACACAGCTGGAGGAGAACCAGAAACCGAAACTAATAATAAAGCAGCCTGGGGCATAAGCACAATGGACGCGGAAGCCATGGTGGGTGACACAAACCCACAGGGGGAAATGTGAGTATCACCGTTCATGCCTTGCCCGCCCTCACCCTGATCTGCTGAAATGGCTGTGATCAACATTCAAGTGAGTTCAGGTCTGGCAGAAGAGCTCTGAAATTCATTCCTGGCTCAGGAGTGCCTCTGGTCTCAGGCCTTCTCTAGGAAGGCTTTCATTTGCCCATTCTATAACATTTCCCAACAGTGAGAAACCTTGTAAGCTAGAAATTATTAAGTTCTTACTATGCACTAGGCAACTTTACCTCCAATATCTCATTTAACCTTCACCGCGATCCAATGTGGCAGTCAATTTTTCTAAATACATTTTCATTTTTAAACATAAATATGTGGAGAGTTTGAGAAAACGGACACTTAGCCACGTGGCGCAGATCTATAGCTCAAATCAAGTTCCATTTGATTCTGAAATGTGGGTTCTTGTCCCCTCCGCTCTGTTGTTTCTTGGATGGCCACTTTGGATCATGAGAGTGAGGGGGTAGGAATTTCTATTCCAACAACAGTGTCCACCCCGGCTCTTTGTATACCACAGTATGTAAGCGTTTACAAATATTAGGAAGCTTACAACCCTCTGGAGAGTGAAATATAAATTTGAGCAGGATTATTTTAGCCAGATCCTATCCAAAGTGACTTATTTTTACCCTTTCAAGGACAATCTCCCAGGACAATTCAATATTTACTTAAAGCCTACTGTTTGCTTGGCAATGTGTCAGGAACTACAGATAAGCAACTAATAAGACACAGAACTTGGACATCATCAGAGGATGAATGATGCTCAATTATTAATCTTTCTTTCATACAGATACTTTCCTTCCTATAGCCTTACCTCAGTGAAGGGACTGCTGGAGTTTTCTTAACTCTTCCTGCTCTTACTACGGACACTCAGAATCTTCATTCCTTCACCCATGAAACAGAAGATGCCTGAGGCTTGGGGACTGAGTCCTCCCAACTGAGCTATGGTTGCCATGGAGACTTCCTCTCTTTCCTTCCCCACTTTGGCTACTGCTACCACTTGGACCTCAGCTGACCCCTACCTCCCAACTTTAATTCAGTGCAAGGAGGTGGAATTATTCTGGGAACAGGTATTGCTCGTGGTATGTGAAACTAGAAAATGAAAATGTGTTCTATAGAGAAATAGTGTTATGAATGAGAAAACAGGGTTTTAAAAATAGATTTTAATATTCATCTCTATTCTCTAAAGAAATAAAATATGGTAGCCTAAATTAATAACCTGTCTATGCTTTATAATATTTTTCTAGGGGAAAATAAATTACGAATTCCTAACCACCAACTTCAAGACAAAATAAATGAGACTCCTTCATTAACTGTGGGCTGGCTACACGTTACATTTTTAAAATTTATTTATCCTGTGACAGTACACAAATGTCTGGAAGTGGTATAAATAGCCAATTAGAGAATCTAATAGAAAATGGAAGATAAAATTCAGTGAGAATAAGAAAGTTGTCTTAGATCACCTAGTGAGTCTGTCAAGAATGGTCACATCACGATGAAGTTAAGTTAGCTTTGCCAGTGAAACAATGCTTTGGCCCAAACTTCCACTCTGCAAAACGAAACCCGAGTATTTGCAGACATGTATAAAGGCCATCCAAAAGGATAAAACGAACAAAATCTTGTGGCTGCTTCTGGCACATCCTCTCTTATTTTCAACATACACAATTACTGAGGCAGATTCATTAGGTTGGGATCATTATGCAGATATCCAAGATAAGTACTTTTCTCTCCATCTTGATTTCTACTCAAATGCTTGCCCAAAAGGTAATAAAAATATCTGGTTAGAAAGCTTTGTCAAAACGGTGCTGAGACTTCTTTTCAATCAGCGGAAAGGCTAGAGCCCAGGAGCCCCCATGTTTTTGTCTTTTTCTTCCCTGTTGGAGAGGAACAAATTTGTTATTTTGAAAATCATGACAGTATGTAGCACGTGGTGATGGGGGGCCAATCCTTTGTAAGAGGATTTACATGAAGAGGATGTATATGAAAGAAATCGGAGATGTTTCTTCTAAGTCGAGGCTTCCAATCAAGATAGTGAAACCAATGCAATGATTTTCTGAGAAGCAGTCCTGGCAGAAAGAAAGGCTTAGGCTGGTCTATGTTTAACCAACTCTTTCTGACTCTTGGCCTGAAATGGCGACTATTTTATTCTAACACCTTAAGGGCGGGCCATAAAAGCAAGAGAGGAGGAAGGTCGCATTATAACATGATCACTCACTGGCGTGGACTTACTTTTAGGCTGATATAAGGGGACCTATTTGGCAAGAAAATTCAGTTCAGACAGGCAGTGGAATATGGATCTCATCTGTGCATACATCTGTTTACTAGGACTTTGTAAATTTTTTACCCTCAGGCTTTGTTTTAAAAACTTGAAATCAGCTAGTTTACCTAGATTTACTTTTCTGTCTTCCTCCCATTTTGTGTGGATATGATCCTGGGCTGTATAAATAGGATTTTTTGTTGTTGTTTGCCAGCTTTTATGAAGGAATGGCATTGCCACCACGATAAAACTTTGCCTCACCTCTTTCCCAAAGATGGTCTTACCCTCTGTATTTCTATGTTCAAGACTCCTTGCCTGTGTTTCCTGATACATGTCTATCTTCTGAACCTGTCCATGCAGATTCACATTATTTCGAGACCTGTCTTAGCAAGAGATCCCTTAGATAAGCCCCTCCTTGCTTGGGGTCTAGGCACTACCTAAACAAATGCCATTTTATTTACAATGAAAGGTTCTATCTTCGGTCATGATGAAACCAAGCAGAACCCTGTGGGCCCCCTCCCCCCAAATACGAAGGCACCTCCAGGTCACCTGCCTCTTGTTTGTAGAAAAGCTGAAGTCTCCCAGGCCTCCCTGAGTCACAAAGGAGCAGAGGCTCAAACAGTTAATAATTAGGACAATAAAGTCACAGAGTCTTTCAGTGTCTTATGCACAGCCCTGAGCTGTTTTATAGATACTGTAATGCCACCACCAGAAGGAAAAAGCTAACTGCATCGTGATCAGACTGAAGCCATGACATAAGCTGCTCCATCTTGAGCAGTACTGAATTTATGGCTAGCACAATTCTAAGAACTAGCCTCAAGGGAATGGGATTAACGCTATTGCTCATAATAATCTGTACCTTTGTGGGCATCAAAATAATTGTAGCTTGCTCTGCCCATATATATAAGCAGGCAACTAAAATTGTCAGCAAAGAGATGTTACAGACTAATGTCAACATCTTCCACTCTAAGAATACAGTGCCCTATGTCAGCATAAAGAAGTTACAGAAGATGGACCTCTGCCCGTGCCCCTACAGAAATGGAATGATGTCTGACAGTGGAGATTTGTAAGCAGCTTTTTGCAGGAAAGAGTTCTTTTCAGGAAAGGGCTTTCTGCAAGAGGCTCCTTTTGTCTTGTCATAGCAAAGCTATACTGTAACTAATCTTAAACCAGGAACCCCTATACTCTACTCATCTCCAGCCCAAACACACCTTT
The DNA here is from genome assembly GCF_000442215.2 of Lipotes vexillifer. NCBI lineage: Eukaryota > Metazoa > Chordata > Mammalia > Artiodactyla > Lipotidae > Lipotes > Lipotes vexillifer. Next base: position 2,323,861 of record NW_006799532.1, read on the forward strand.
CAAATCTTTTGATCGCAGAATATTCGCCTTACCCGTTGGTTCTTTCCTCAGAGAAAAGAAATAGAAATGAAGAATAAGTAATTAACAGATGACCAGATCTTCTGCCCAGCTTCCCCTTCAGTAATCTCACTCACAAACTCTGTGAACAAGACAGCACCTAAAGAAAGATCACAAGGAACTGACAAGTCTGCACACAATGGGAGGTGATGATGAATCTGATCTGCTACCTCAGTGATTAACTGAGATTACTTCCCCTTCTTCCCTTTAAAAACTGTCACGGCCAAGCAGAATCTCTGGGGTTGGCACTGGGACAGAAGTATGCCTTCTCCCCAGATTGCCAGCCTTCTGATTAAAGCACCTATTCCATTCCTACCAGAACTTGTCTCTTGAGTACTGACTTTCTGAGTGGTGAGCAGCTGGACCTGAGTTCAGTAACAATGAGATTATCCCTATAAGTAGTGGAAGACAGTAGTCCTTAACTATAAAGCCATCTGAAACAACTTGATAATATTACAGCAGTTTGAATTTAGACTCCAACATTATATCTGAAATGGGAACATGTGCCTGGCTTTTTCCAATGTCTCAAAAGGATATTTCTGCTCAGGAGGACAGGGAGAAGCCCAAACATAACTATTAACTCTTGACGTGATAGGCAACCTTGTCCTGACCTTGACCATCCCTAGTAAAAGGCAGATGGACACTCAACTGGTCCCCTAGGACAGAGGACCTGAGAGCCATCCTTCAGGAGAGCCAAAGGCAACAGTTGCTCACTTGGCCTGATTTGAAAGCTGATTTTCTATCACTTGTGGAGATCCTTTGACAGACTGTCTATTTCTTCTCTCATGGTCAATAGAAGACCCAGCTTCCCTGAAGAACTTGTAGGTTGTTTGGCTATATCTGCGTGCCCATTTTTTGCCATCAGAGTAAGCCCAAACCCTGCCTGGAGTGGGGAAAAAAGGTAACTCCTCTTTGACAAAGGATCCTTGCTTCCCCCCCACCCACCCCCTCACTGGATCTCTGGAGGGCAAGAGGTGACAATAAATTTTGCTTGTACATACACATTTTCTGTGAGGCTGGTTGATTGTGTAAAGTCCCATTCAAATAGTGGGGGTAAACAACTGCCTATGACTTCATTCTTGGAAATGGAAATGTGATCCTTAATCAGACTAAGAAAGGCTCCTTCAATAAATTAGATGCCCCATGTTAGCTCTTTCTGGCCTAAACTGACCTCTTCTACCAAGTATTAGCTTATGAGCTGATGAAGAACTTTGTATACTCTCAGCACATACATATGAGGAGTACATACTTCAGGAAATTTCCTAGACGGCTGATTGCCTGCAACTCCCTATCACTATAGGAAAAGGAAGAGATCTTCCCCTCCTATCTCCTGTAACAATGGTCCCATGAGTTAAAAGATGGGAGTAGTGCTGAATCTGGAGGAATTATTAATCTGCTTATATTGGGGAGAAAGATTTGGACTATACAAACTATGTGGTGGCCTCTTCCTCTGAGTGGTCTTCCAGATGTTTCATTGGCTATTCCAGGGATGCTGATGTCATGGGATCCCAAGAGGGTATCTATTTCATTATGATGGACCCTAGGGAAGCCAGGCTTACTAAAAGTGTGATTCTAATACCTACAGATCATGACACTACTGGTGCCATGTGGTAAGTTAGGAAAGGAAGAAAAAAAAGAGCAGTATAGTTAGGAGTTATTTTCCTTGCTTCCATTTTCAGTATTTCCTTTCACTATCATTCTTATGCAGTGGATATTGACAAAACATTAAGATCTTTGACCATATGATGTCCATCTGCTCCAGCCCCTTATTTCTCACCTGAAGCTCTGATCTCCCATCAGTGATGTCATAGGCATTTCTGCCCGGAGTCGTTTATAATTAGGGCCCCAGGTGAAAAATTAACAGCAGGAACAGATCGGTCCATAAGAGGCAAAGAGTCTGTTCACATGCAAATTTCATCAGTACCTGAAGGCTGAAGAAAACTATAGAACACAGGAAGGCTCTGCCCCAAAATGAGACTTCTACATGATGTGGAGAGTCTGCTGGTGTCCTATGCCCTTCCTCAGCCCATCAAGGAACACTTTTCTTCCTATTCATAAGGGAGTGCAGGCTTGGGAAAAGCACAGCAACCAGGCCATGACAATTTAGAGCTTTTTGGCTGTTAGCACAGGGATCTGGATGGATGTAGCACAGGCTAGACATAAAGAAGTGGGGGTGGCTTGTTTGCTTCAGAGGGAAGAGCTGCAGCCCAGGAGCTGTCAATTTCGATTAGCTGCTTTAAAAAACTTTTGTGTGTGACATAAAATAAAAATAATACAGCCATGTGAATTGGAAGGCAGTAATTGCAGATTCTTCTCAATGGGTGTTTTATGTTACTGGGACCCTGTATTACTGAAATCACTGCATTACTAGTTAAGTGTAAAAAATATATGGTCTTTTATCTCTTAATTTACATGCTAACAGGAAGTCTGAGGGAATCAGTTCAGGACTTATAGGAATGGGAAATAGGGAAAAAGATAGAGTTGCATTTAAGTAGGCCCCGAGGTCTTTCTGCATTGGCACAGCCTGTCTGAATTCACGATCTTCTTTCCACCCAAACTCCTATGCAAACTATCATCATTTTTTCTCCTTCACATAGGTTTATCAGATTCTACCAGCACACAGTGACTCATATCCATACCTTTTCCTTTATTCCATTTAATATATTCTAATCTCTTATTTTCTTCTATAATAGTTAAACTAGTCTTAATTTTTGTTGTCTCCTTCCTTCAATCTACTCTTACAAAGAACTCCCAGAACTAGTTTCCTAAAAGACAGTTTTGGCTATAGCTTTTCCCTATACCCAGATCATACCTGTAGTGCTGAATGAAAGTTCATTTGGAAGTACAATCTCTGGAAAAAGTTTAAAAGTACCTATTGAAGCTGAATAGATGTTTAACTTTTCACTCCATCCCTAGTTAAGTATATACCCAACAAAGATGCACACATTCATTTGTCAAAGGATATGTACTAGAATGTTCATAACACCACTATTCATAGTTGTCCCAAACCAGGATATGTAAATGCTTATAATCAGTAGAACAGATAAATAAATGGTGGTATAGTCACACAGAAATGAGAGCAAACTTTATACACAGCAATAACGATTATCATAACAAGTACAGTGTTGAGCAAAAAAGAGAGGCCAAAAAAGTATCATTTCATTCATATAATTAACAAAAACATGCAAAACTAGCCTATACTATTAGAAGTGAGGAGAGTGGTTACTCCTACGCTTTATAAGTCAGAGGGTATGGAAAGGAAGGGGCAAGAGGAAAGCTGATGAAGTACTGACAGTATTCTGTTCTTTAATGTAGATGTTGGTTACGTGCGTTTGTTCAATTTCTGAAAATTTAGAGTTGCACAGTAAGAAATGTGCACTTTTCTATCTGTGTATTATACTTCAAAAATAATTTAAGGGGCTTCCCTGGTGGCGCAGTGGTTGAGAGTCCGCCTGCCAACGCAGGGGACATGGGTTCATGCCCCGGTCCGGGAGGATCCCACATGCCGCGGAGCGGCTGGGCCCGTGAGCCATGGCCACTGAGCCTGCGCGTCTGGAGCCTGTGCTCCGCAACGGGAGAGGCCACAACAGGGAGAGGCCCGCGTACCGCAAAAAAAAGAAAAAAAAAAAGTTACTGTGAAAACAAAGAGACAGAAAACAAAAGGAACAGAATAACATTCCTGTAAACAATAAAAGAGTATCATCAAAGCATGCTCAAATGAAGGAAGGTGTAAAACTGTATTAAAAAAACTGTAAAAAGTAGCTAAAATACATATGAAATTATAAAAAACAATAAAGAACAACACGAATTAGCAAATTAAAAAATGAGGTATAAATTCAAAAATTAAAAATAAAAGAAAATATATTATAGAAGGGATGACTAAACTAGAAGAAAAATAAGAGAATGATCACAATAAATTATGCCTTAAGGGAAACAGAAGGTAAAAGGAAATTTCAGAAATCAAAAAGAGATAATAATCATCTGAGACAAATGGACAATTATTAAAGTTAAGCAAAGAAGGTCCAACATGTATATAATAGCATTTTCTGAAGAAAACAAATATAAAAGCTAACAAATACTGAAAACTTTAGTTCATGAATAATTTTATGAAAAAAAGACAAACTGGGCCTCCCTGGTGGCGCGGTGGTTCAGAGTCCGCCTGCCGATGCAGGGGATACGGGTTCGTGCCCCGGTCCGGGAGGATCCCACGTGCCGCGGAGCGGCTGGGCCAGTGAGCCATGGGCGCTGAGCTTGCGCGTCCGGCAACGGGAGAGGCCACGACAGTGAGAGGCCCACATATCGCAAAAAAAAAAAAAAAAAAAAAAAAAAAGACAAACTAATCAAAGAGCACATCCTATATCTAAGACTATCAACTGTCACCAAGACACAGCCTAATAAATTTCCTGGACTTTGAAGAAAAAGAAAAAGAAAATATTTGGTCACATAGGCAAAAAGTTCTTTTGACTTAAAAGGGAAAGAAAACCAAATTACCAGATATTTACACAGATGGTTTATTCCAGAAGAATACTGAGTAATGTATTTTAGACGTACAAGGAAAGAAAATATGAGACAAGGATTTTATAACAAGCAAAACTGATCTTCAAGTATAAAAGACACAGATCATTACTAGCATTCAATAATTCAGACCATATTTTCACGATGTCTCCAGAAGACCTTCCTAAGGAATCTATCAGAGAACAAACTTCAGACAATCAAAATTACTAGGGAGCCATCAACATAAGGACTGCTAGTGAGTATTACAAACGTAGCCACTTGTGAAACTAAGATAAGATAAGGGTTAAAAGGGAGAATGTAATGACCATATAATCTGACAATGTAGACATAGTATGACCTTAAAAGAGTAAAAGGAGACTAGGGATAAGATATGCAAAAAAGGTAACTATTTTCATTAATCATAATACGTGGTGGTATCATTAGTATTGTTATTCTGAGACTGTGGTGTAGGTAAGGTGGGATAAAGCAAATAAGTAATTATGGAACATTCTAGGTCTACTATCCACTGTGTCCTTGAGAACCAAAATTCTCCAGGTGAAAGAAAACAGGTGCAGATGTAACCACCAAGAACTGTGAAGGGTCTGTGATTTTGCCCTACTTGAAAACTACCAAGTGAGCCCATCACAGTTTCATGGATGCTGATGGAACACACAAGACTTTGGGCCGGAGCCAAAAGAATTTCTTATTCACTGCTTTATTAGGCAGAGCAAGAAGCATGAGCATTATGTTTGCATCAATTCTCTTTGTCCCTCAAAGCTCACGATGGTGACACAGAGGAGCCTAGGTCTGTGTTGCATGTTCAGCAAATCTGCATCACACCTGAGTAACCTGGAGTTTAGGGAAACTGAATCTTTTATAATAGTCTGCAAGCAGATCTGCTTGTGATGGTTAGTTTTCTGTAGCAACCTGACAAGGAGATAATATACTGTGATTTACTCAAATGCTAATCCTGGTGTTGCTGTGAAGGTATTTTGTAGATATGATTAGCATCTACAACCAAGTGGCCTTAAGTAAAGGAGATTACACTTGATAATGTGGGTGGGCCTCACTCAATCAGTTGAAGGCCTTAAGAGTGAAAACTGGAGAAGAAATTCTGCCTCAAGATTGCAACAGCAACCCTTGCCTGAATTTCCAGCTTGCTGCTGGCCTGCCAGAGGGGTGTTGGACTTGCCAGCCCCTATCATCACATGAGCCAATTCCTTATTATTTTTTTAATTTTATTTATATATATATATATATATATAGCCTATTGATATATATATCCTATTGATATATATATATATATTCTATTGATCTCTCTCTCTCTCTCTCACTCTCTATGTATGTATGTATGTGTGTGTGTATATATATATATATATATATAGCCTATTGATATATATATCCTATTGATATATATATATATATTCTATTGATCTCTCTCTCTCTCTCTCACTCTCTATGTATGTATGTATGTGTGTGTGTATATATATATATATATATATACACATATACATATCCTGTTGATTCTGCTTCTCTGGAGAACCCTGGTTGATACATTAGCCTTTGTCCTGGAGGGAGACATTATCTTTATCTTTCAGGGCTATTCACTATACAAATATCCTTCAGAAGATAATCTAGAACAAAGATGATCAACATCTCTGCTCTCAAGATTTTCAGAAACACAAGAGATCCATGAAGATTTATTTCCCGACAGTAACAGAGAAATTACGTAAAAGCCTTATGGTCCTGAATTTGAATTGGAAATATCAGTATAAACCTCACAACATGTCATATTTACATACTTGCCCCTACTTCTGTTCATTGAAAGTTTAGAAAAACATGACCAAACTAGTACCAATAGCAAGTCCAAACTCTGATCCTAAAATTCTTTTTCCATTACAGGAAACTAAAGCTTCTTGGAAAAGTGGCTGATTTCTGGTTTGGGCCTAGAATATCTTGACATAACAGAGAGCACGAAAAGTATCAAAGGCTACCAGGGTGATGCGAAAAGTACAGGAGCCAATTCAAAGAGACTTCTACGTGGGACAATTTGAGCTTTAATACGGGTAAGAATGACAATGGATTCAAACTCAAGGTAATTGGTTACCTTCTGAAGCTGACAGAGAACTGTCTAATTATCTTTAAAACTGGATGAATAAAAGGAAAGACATGACAGTATCCTGCCTTTCTTAAATGAACTGATGGTACCATTGGATAATCAATTGATTAGCCATGATTCACATAACTAATCAGTGGCAGAAGGCAGAACTAGGTCCGATTCCTGGTTTCTATTTAGTATATCTATATTTATATGCCATATTTTAAATATCTAATACCCCCCTGACAGTTTTAGTTTTCCTTTATGTCCTGAGGTAAAAGACCTCAAATTCTTTACAGTTCAGAAGTCTTTGCAGTCAGGATAGACTTAAGTTTGTGATGACAGTAAATATCCTCCAGACTCAAATGGCTTAATAACAAAGTATAGTTCTTACTCCTATTATCAATCAGACTTTTCCCAAGGGTGCTTCTCTTTGCAGTTACTTGTGAATAGATGAATAGGAGCAACAACCTTGAACACTGTTAGTTGCTTGTGCCAGGGGAAAAGAATGCTCTAAAGGTTCCCACATATACAACATATAATTAAACGCTTTAGCATGGAAATACACTCATCACTTAGGCTCATAACCCATTTGACAAAAATGGGTTACACTGCCCCAGTCAACCACAGAGAATCCAAAATGCAATCCTACTATGTGCTCAAAAGGGAGGAAAACTGAACATCAGTGGCACACTGCATTAGTGATTCCTGAAATATTTAACTTTCTATTTCTACACTTCCTCAATTCTAGGTCCAGAAGCACAGACCAGAGTTGTTAAAATAACATATATCAAACAGTGCGAACCACAATGGTTTGTGAGCAACCCCTACAGTCAACATTAAAGCTCTCAAACCTTGTCATACACTAGAAGAGAGCCCCAAACTCCCAGAAATTCATCCAATATTAAACACATGAAGACTTGAGGAGAAGGTCTAGGTACACTCCAGTTAACACTGGGGTACTGTTGTCTGTCATCTCTCACTGAGGGAAACACACATTGTGTTCTCTGTCTGGTTCCTGTAGGCTTTGTGTGTGTGATCCTGGTATCAGAGGACCACTGCTTGTCAGAGGGTACTTTTTTTTCCTGGGATGTGTTTAAACCATACATGGAGCAAACATGATTCTCTAAGAAATACTATATGAAGCGGCTTTCTTCACAAAAGCATTTGCTGACTCCAAAGGGAAGTGAGCTCAGTGGGTCAAAGTTATTTCCCACATCAAGTGGTTAAGAGCCAAGAGGTAGCTGGATATTAAGCATCTATTTTGGATTCCTGGAGAGCATCCGACTGTCCAAGGAGACATAGCTCACTTTGCTGTCTTAGGTCTCCATCTTTGTAATCACACAAAGAACTTGGACACATCGGCGAAGGAGCCAGGTTTCTCAACAGGACAGCAGGATTCTCCTGTCCCTCTGTCTCCACTCTCCCGTGACAATTTCATTCGGTCATTCCCCTTCCTTCTATTTCCTCTTACAACACTTTCTGTAAAATAATAATAATCTGATTACGTTGCGTGGAAAAATGAGGGCACAAAATGGTATGCATGTGAGACAGTGATCATGCAAACTTAGGTATGTGAGTGATGATAGAAAGAGAACTTTTTAAACGAAAATGCATTTCTGTTAATTTTGTAAATTTTCTAAAATCTATAATCATTAATACAAATTTATTTGAAAAATCATGATGTAATTCCAGTATGTGCGCTAGTACCTCTCTGAGGAATATTTCCATCTGAATAGATGTTTTCTTTCGTTTACCTTTCTCAGAACTGTCAGAACAGCATTATCTTGTGAATACTGGCCTCCTCTGCCTCTTTCTAGGGAGGACACTGTGTTACCATATGAGAAATGTGTTACTGTATAGAGAAACCTGGAAAGGTACGTTGTCAATTTTTATTCCGAACTTTCTCTCCAACTCCTTCCCCAACCTGTACATAGATTATTAGGGGATGCTTTTCTGGGGGAGGACTTGCTATACACAGGGAAGTGATGCTACATACTGAATGCTTCCTCCCTATTCAGAGACTCACAAACAGTTGGAGCTCAGAAAGGTCGTAGGGATCATTTCTAGCACAACCTTTGCCTTTTATATATGAGGAAGGTGTGGTGGACACTGTGGGGTTGGCTAACTCAACGCATAAGCGCAATCCCTTTCTTCTGCCTGCCTCACCACAGAGACTGGAACAGCTAAGTACTTAATTTCTCAGCCTCCCTTGCAGCTGGGGTATTCCTGTGATTCTATCAAAGTGAAAGCCTGCTGGGAGATTCTGAGATGGCTTTTCCTTTGGCTGACCTAAGGGACAGAAGCAGAGGGCTGCCTCCCTCCCCTTCTCCTTCCTGCCCTAAATGCAGACCTAATGCCTGGAGCTACAACTTGCATATTGAGACAATGAGGGGAGGCCAGGAGAACTGCAGAGTCGCTGGCCCTAATGCTATTAAGCTGCTAGAATGACAGCAGAGGCTGCCCATGGTCAGATACCTTGCTACAGGAGAGAATAACCTTCAATTTGATAAAAACTACTGTGGCTCCATTCTTCTGTTTCTTGCGGCCAAAGTATTTCCTTTAGGAAATTGAATTCCAAACAGGTAAAGTGATTTAACTAAGGCCATACCGCTGAGTTATTTGCAGTCCAAGAATGGAGACTCCCAACTTAAGTCTCCCTCCACAGGAGCGCTCCTCAGAGAGAGCATTCTGCTTCAACAACAAGTGAAAATGAGTTAAGCTGATTCATGAGTCCTGTGCCTATCTTGGTTTTTGGTCAGAAAAAAGTTGGAGAAGCACTTAAGGAGAAGAAAACATAAGAACACTTGAGTACATATCATATAACATAGTCTACACTCTCACTATGGGGAACTAAGAGAAAGATTCTTTTCTTCTCTCTCCCAAAGCTGATACCTAAGTTTATTAAAAGTGTTCAAAATATTGACTTAAAAATGAAGGAAGTTTGAAATTTGAGTCTAGTCTAAATTCTCTGCCTGTTTTCTACATATGAGAGAGCGAGAAAGAAAGCAATGCTACTCAAACTCACAAGCTCCCTCACTTACAGTAAAGGGAATGGTCTAAGTCCTCTCTACATTAGGTGGCCTGGTGTATCAGAATGGTTTGATAAGGCTACTATGGGAACAAAAATTCAGGATGTGAGGAAACACCAACCCTTTCCCCAAACTTATTAGAAACAGAGTGGACTGCCCAGGAAGGATGATGCTGGAGGGCAGGAGAGAGGGTGACATCTGGGTGGAATCTGGACTTTGGCCAATGAATATATGGTATAAAAAAAACTGTCTTGTGAGGAAACTGAGATCCAGAGAGGGCATGGGACATAACCAAGACTATAGGAGTTACTCCTGGCAAAGCTAAATGTCAACCATAACTCTGGACTCCCACAATATTGTTCCTTCCATTATGTCATGTTGTCAGGTTGTCTGCAAAATAAGAACAAATAGGTCTTAGAGTGAAGGAAGGCTCGAGGGGCTCTACTATGAACAAAGCATATAAACATATCGTCCGTGGATTTTGTGAGTCAGTTTGCTTACTCAGTGGGGTTTTGAGCTATTTTGCAGTTGGACACAGTTGGCAGATCATGAGTTTTTTCACTACAATTTAATCAAAGGTTTGAAGATTAGAGAAGAACCTCTATATATCAAATTGAAAAGCTGTGCATTGGGGAGTCTTTCCTTTAACATTTGACGATGGTTCTGTGATCAGGGCTCACAGAATCAGAGAAACTCTTCTGGTGCAGCATGTGTGCTATGTGAGTGAGTGTGTGTGCTTCACAGCTGCACTTGTCTTTTCTTTCTTTGTCTTCCTTAATGTTTATTTTCATTTTTTTAATATCTTTATTGGAGTATAATTGCTTTAGAATGTTGTGTTAGTTTCTGCTGTACAACAAAGTGAATCAGCTATATGTATACATATATCCCCATATCCCCTCCCTCTTGAGCCTCCCTCCCACCCTCCCTATCCTACCCCTCTAGGTCCTCACAAAGCACCGAGCTGATCTCCCTGTGCTGTGCCAGCTGCACTTGTTTTTAAAAATTAAATCCTATGCAGAACTTCCATAGGTAAAATGTGTAAATTGTATAAATGTATAAAATTAGAGATGTTTTAGCAGGTTTTCCTTGCACGGATGTCCTTAGGGAGCTAAGAAGAAACACAGCACTCCACAGATCACTTTGAGAAAAATCCCAACTTATTTTAATTGTTACCTGAGTGTACGTTGTCCCCAACAACTGGACTTCTAGCCCACATCTGATTGACTCCAGGGAAAATGAACTCATTAGTTCACACACATTCCACACAGATGCACTCCACACACATACCACACAGACACATCCTATTTTTACACCAATCTCACTATTCGAAAATTCTCTTACTTCAGACTCAAATATCCCTCCCTATAACCTCTTTTACTTTCTTCTCTCCCTCATTTCTCTATGTTTCACTATGCACGACGTGGTCCTTGGACAAGCAACACAAGCGTCAGCCTTGGAACATGTTAGGAATTCAGAATCTTGAGCTCCACCCCCAGGCTTAGAGAAGAATAATTTTCATTTTAAGAGAATTCTCAGGGGATTTATTTGTACAATAAAGCTAAAGAAACACTGCTAAAACACAATAGACTAAAGTTCTTCAAGGAAAATGATGAGTAATAAACTTCAAGTGATTGCATTTTAAGCAAATGAGCACCAAATTATGCAACTGTGAAAATAACTAATATTCAGAACAACATTTATGAAGTGCTACTCACTGTGCCAGGAAGACACTGAGTCCCAGAGGAAGAGAGCAGAGCCCCTGACCTCCCAAGAACCCCCAGCTTAATGGGAGAGGCAAATGTGTCAACAGCTATAGGCGATACAGAGATGTAAATAAAGTGTTATGGGATTCCAAATATTGCTTGGATACACGTCACTGTAGAGATGCTACTTGAGATTGGAGTGGAAGCATATGGAAGAACTCGACAAGCGGACAGCTCTGAACCACCGTGAGGGGAAAACATAACGTAGTAGTGAAAGGACCCGCCATGTCTGGAGAGCTGAGGTAGGCGGGTTCTGACAAGGCTCTCAACAATGTCCGCTCCCTAGTATTCTTGCCCCTGTGTAATCCCATTCCATGGAGTCTGGGGTGGACTTGGTGATTTTCTCCTCATAAACAGAACATGGAAAAAGTGATAGGATTCAAATTCCATGGCTAGGTTAAAAAGACTGACTTCTGTCTTGCTGGCACCCTCTTACCTCACTTGCTCACTCTGGTGAAGTCAGCTGCTACGATGTGACATGATCTATGAAGTGGTCCATGTAGCAAGGAGGTGAGAGAGGCTTCCAGCCAACAGCTCGTGAGCAACTGAGGCCACAGTCCAAGCAAGCACGAGGAACCGAATGCTCAAACAACCACATAGGTCAACCAGGAAGTAGATCCTTCCAAATGAAGTCTCGTCCTGGCTGGGGCCTTGTGAGAGACTCTGAGCCAGAGTCCCCACCGAAGCCACACCCGTATTCCTGGCTCACAGGAACTATGAGATAATATATAGTATTACTGTTTTGAGCTTCTAAATTTGGGGGGCACTATGCTACCTGGCAATAGAGAACTGTAGTAGGCTAAACAGTGGCCCCCTAAGATATGTCTGCATCCTAATCCCCAGAACCTGTGAATGTTACATGGCAAAGACTTTGCTGCATGTGATTAAGTTATGGATCTTGGCGGGGGGCGGGATTCTCTTGGACCATCCAGGTGTGCCCTAAATGGAATCACAAGTGTCTTTGTAAGAGGAAATCAGAGAGAAATTCCACATACACAGAAGGGAAGACAATGTGACCACTGAGGCAGAGAGAGAAGTGATGTGGCTATAAGTGAAGGAACGCTGGCAGCCACCAGATCCTGGAAAAGGCAAATAACAGATTCTCACTTCCAGAGGGAGTGTGGCCCTTCTGACACCTTGATTTTTGCCCAGTGATACTGATTTTGGGCTTCTGGCCACCAGAATTGTGAATAAATACATTTCTGCTATTTTAAGTCACCAAATGTGTGGCAATTTGTTACAGCAGCCATAGGAAACTAATACAATTACTAATAAGGGAGCCTTGACAAGTTCAGCATGGATGGTGTGTAGGACACATGGGAGGACTTTCACAGAGAAAATAGTTCTGAGCAGGCAGCCTGAAGCCAGACTATTAGCACCTCGTAGTGCTAAATAAAATTTACATAGTTAGTTATAGACAGCTAGCTCCAAGGGGTGGGAAAAGAGGAGTTAAGCAGAGGAAATGTCCTGATTAGATTATTTTAAAGCTCACTCTGGTGGCATTCTGGAGCATGGACAGGACAGGGCAGACTGGAAGTCCTTCAGGGAAGTTAGTGCAGCAGATTGGGTGAGAACAAATAAAAAACCTAAGTAAAAGTGCCAGAAGGACTTAATTAACACAACGTATTTTCCCCAAGAAGAGGGTAGAGAGAGAAATAAAGCTAGGATGCAAGGCAGCAGTGGGGTCGGGTGAGAACACTAAGCAGCCATTAGCAGTCAAGGGCACTTGGAACCTCCAAGGATGCCACAAACAGACCAGCTCACTTCACAATGATGCCAGGGGTCGGAGCTGCAGACTGCCTTCCTGATGCAAGCAAAGAAAGGAGTGAGGCTTGTCTGCAAAGACCAAAAGTGGAAACATTGTGTCTTACACCTGTGGGTCAGCTAAGACAATGCAATACTTGTCCTCAAGGATTTTAAGGAAACAAAAAACACACCAGCACTGCTAGCAAGCCTTTCAGAAGGACATGGAAACCAGAGTCAGGTAGGCAATTTGGACTTTGAGTAAGACTCCAGGCAGAGCGGAATGGGATCAAACAGACCTTGCTCAGCCAGTCACTGGTTGTGTGGCCTTGGGCTGCTGACTTAAGTCTTTCTCTGTCTCAGCCACTCAGTTTTTGGTCTCATAACCTGAGACCAATAACATTATAGTGTGATTATGAGGATAAATAAGGACAAATGGGATAAAACATTAAAAATAAATTAGCTGATATTCAGATGAACTGCCAGAAGAATATAGAATAGAATAGAATCATAATATCAGTTCTTTCTCCATCTGAAACTTTTCCTGATTAGCATATTAGCTAGTACAAATCTATGGGTTGCCAAGTAGATATGTACAGTGTTTGATAAGCCACTTATAACAAAGAATAAAGTGTTTAAAAAAGTATTGTTACATATATACCTAGTTTTATGAACAAAAATATGTATAAATAGTTGTATGTAAATCATATTTTACAAGATAAATCACAAACAACATTTAGATTAATATTTAATTGAATACTAAGGATGTTCTTGTAAAACATATTCATTCTTCGATTTCTCTTTGAAAAAGTAAAATACAACTTATACTTCTAGAAAAGACTTCTAAAAATACTACTTTCAATTAAGTATGAATGACTAGTATTTGGATAATATTTCTCTAATTTAGGAATTTAATTATAGGGAGAAGCTTAGGTCATTTTTAAATGAATTATTCTATTCATTGATTTGATAGTTGATTTCAATTACTTGATTTTTTTATATGAAACAGTAGTAATAGCACATATTTGCATAGAGTCCTTTCCAATTTATAGCAAAACCACAATTCCTCACTCTGTGCTATGCAACGGAAATTAATATTTTTTTTCTAAATAGCCTTCTAATGGGAGAAATAGGATCAATGAATGAAAATTTCAGGGAAGCAGATATTGGCTCATTTAGGAAAACTACACATTATCAGAAATGCCTCAAATAGAATGGACTGCTTCACATTGTGGGAGAGCACCCTGGGAGAAATCAAGTATCAGCTAAATGATCGTACCCCTTGGAAAAGTTACTGGAAGGAGATACCAGTAGACTTTCGTGGTCAACTGCTGCACGGTTGTTTCCTCCCTAGCTGAAACACTTTATGATCCAATGTCTATTTCTATAGTGATGAACTATAAATATATATTACTAGTTTGTATACATCACCAGAAATACAACATCCTAGATCTTAGTCTCTCTTTACTGAAGAGCATAGAGAAATTTAAGGGGGGCGGGGAGGGAGGCAAAAAGAGAAAAAACAAACTCCCCGTTCCTATTATTCCCACCCCATTCCTGGGATTCACCTCCACACATATCCGCGTTCACCTATTTCGCTTTCCGAGTGCTGGGCAAATTATAATTACGAATGCAATTTAAAAATTAATTTAAAAATAATAAAGATTTTTATAAGGTGCTAACACATGGAAAGTATGCAACAGGAAGATTTACATCTTAAACTGACTTAAATATCAGACTATTATTACCCTAGTATAGCTCAAACACAATAAAAGAATAAAATGAATGGATACCGCAGGGGACATTGACATTTCCACAGGAGAAAGGATGAGACTTTACTTCCTCCTTTGCTCACTAGCTTCCTCTTGTTGCCTTTTGATTCTGCAGTTAATGGAAGTGTTTCAGTCTCTTAAAGTCTGAGCTGGCCCACTGAGTAGGCCAGGTATGAGGAGAACTGTATCTGACAGGAGTATACAAGGATGGGCGGTCCCAGGCTGCGTTAAACACCAGGAGACATCTTGAGGACACTGTGCTAAAGAGGGAAAACCAAAATTTTCAGTAATCTCTGAGTTCAACTATCTGACATCACCATTTTTGCAGGTCAAAAAGGGTTCAAAGCTGGCAAGTTCATATGCTTCAAATTAGGTAAATGGAAAAGGATTCGCAGATTTGTCTTTACAACTACAGTTGCACAGAAGCTACATAAAATTTATTTAGGTAATATGTTTATTTGAGACAGCTTTGAGGAGGTTGATATAGTTTATGGGATACCCTAAATATTCCCAAACTTCCTGTTGTCGCTACCAGGGATAATCAAGAAAATGCAAGCAAAGATCAGATGCTCTAAAGTATTAAAACTGGAGATGCAAAGGTGACACTAGAAACATTTGAATTCTTAGTAACAGAGTAAGAAATATGAAGCAAGTTCTAAGTAGGTGAAGTGTGGTGTCAGGAACTGAGGCTTTAAGAAATTTTTCAGACTTTCTGCTAGGATGACACATTTATCAGCATCCTAGTGTCCTCCATGAGCTGTGGACTAACTGCATTAACAGCCACAATGGAAGGCCTCCTTGTATCCCCACCTTTTGTCTGGAAACTGGGTTGCCCTTACCTTCTCTGAGTCTGGGCTGGCTGAAATCATAATATGGTCCTACACTCTTCTGGTCTCTCTCTTGCACAACTTAGAATCCTGCTATTTCTATGAGAACACGGTGAACAAGACTTGCTGGAGGATCAATGACAACATGGAGCAGAGCTTCATGTCCCAGCCAAAATGCCAGCTGATCACAGATGCATGAGGAAACCTATCTGAGAAAAATCAAGCCTGGCCAAGAGTTACGCAAACTTCTAATGTTTTTGGAATTGGTCCCATAGTCATAGCTGGTATTTTTTTACCACCTTCGACTACTCATTCTTTATTTCCGTTGCTTTAAGCAAGCACCTTAGTTGGCTGTGGTTCCTTGTCCGTTGAAGTGACCCAAATATTTACTCCTAAAGAGTCTACACCATTAGCAATCCTGACTGTATCAGGCTGTCTCGTTTTCTATCGACTTTAATCATAGGGCACGAGAGTACTAAGAGACACCCCAGAGGAACCACTTGTATTCCAAACAAAGTCTTTCTTACTCCAACTGTGAAGCAGCAACTCAATTTTCCCTGGATAATTAGAATCAATTATCCCAGCCAGTACAAGTAACTCTGTTCTCTGCCTATTGATTACTGGTATGAGGAGCCCCAAGTGTCCAGAAGACAGCCTCAACTTTCAGCTTAATTATTTGATTAAGCTATTGTTATATCTTTTGGTAAAAGCATTCTTCACTTGGGAAGTGCATTCTAGGCCAGCAGAGCCCAAAGTTTCAGAGAGGGGAAGCAAAAATTTTGCTAATTTAGCCCTGGGGGTCATAGGAAGATGATTCACTTCCATGGAAATTCCTTTATAATCAAATCCATGAATCCTGTCTATAGGAGAAATAGCACCACATATTGGTCAATGATTTAGAGTACGTAACATATTTCATGACACTTCTTAGATGTGCTAGGTGTTGCTGCCCCAGCTAACACCATTTCTGAGACTTCAAAAGCCATTCCACCAATTTATAAGACCATCTGCTTCAGGGTTATGGGGAACATAGTAAGACCAGTGAATTCTATGAGCTTGGGCACACTGCCATACTTCATTGGCTTTTAAATGAATGCCTTAGTCAGAATCAATGGTGTGGAAACACCATGACAGTGAATAAAGATATTCCATAAGTTCAGGGATGTTGGTTTTGGCAGAAGCATGATGAGAAAAGAAGGGAAATTCATATCCAGAGCATCTATTCCAACAACAGCAAAGTGCCACCCCTTCCATGATGGCAGTAGTCCTATATAATCAAGTTTCTACCAGGTGGCTGGTTTATCCACTCAGAGAATGCTACTCTAACTGGGGCTCGGTGTTGATATTTGTTATTGGAAGACTGGATACTTACCAGTGAATTCAGCCAATTCGCCTTTGTAAGTGGAAAAGCCATGTTGCTGATCCAATGCATGACCATCCCTACCATCATGGCCACTTTTTTCATGAGCCTGTGGGAAGAATGTGGAAACCAGGCAAATAGGCAGACTAATGTCCACAGGATAAGCCATTTTTCCCACTTGATGATGAGGCTCCTCCCTGCTCTTTGGTGAGCATTTGCATTGGAAACAAGTTTATATACATTCTCTGCCCATTTAGTGAGGTCTACCCACATACGTCTTCCCCAGACTTTCTTGTCACCAATTTTCCTCTAGAACCACTTCTAGTTCAAAATTCTGTATCAGTAAAGATTCAGTCAGACAAGCAAAAATTGTAGTAGTTGAAAAGACGAATGGAAGAAGGAAGGGAAATTTCAGGGATTTTACCTTGAGCAATTGTGAAAGCTGGTTATACACTCTGTGGGAGGCTGCTGCTTGCATATCTAGTGCTGATGTCCAAAGAGCAGTGTGAAAGGAAAATCAAAATGGAGTCAGTATGGCTAAGAGAGCTCTCTCAAATGGAGCCAGGAGGCCACCGAGGAACTGGGACTTAATGCACGTCTCACCTTGGATGTAGTCTGAACTTCTGACCACTTATTGTCTTAACAATGGCAATCCAGAACACCTGCACAATCTTCCAAAAACTCAAGATCCTTATCGAATCCTAACCCTAAATAACTCAGGACAGCCTAACCCTTAAGGACAAATATTTCCTTTATGTGATGGAGCCAATCGTAATTCTTGCAAGACAACCTTAACAACCTTGTGGCTTTTGCCTTTATAAGCCTGTAACTTTTTCTCTTCCCTGGAACACTCTTT
>NW_006799532.1:2341930-2359592 GCF_000442215.2 Lipotes vexillifer
CACTCTTTCAGTTTCGCCCAAAACTGTGTCTCCCAAATTGCAATTCCTAATACCCCAAAGAAAGCTCTTTGTTCTTTGCAACCTTGAGAGTAATTACTGTTCAAGAGCAGGCACCTGGGAAAAGAAAGTGACCACAAAGCCGAGGAAGCAAAGACACACTGGAACCTGTGAGGGTGAGCAGTGAGGACTGACTGGAACTCCCATCAGTTGCTCATCCCTGGAAGGCTCCAACTTAGGCGACAGGGGTGTCCCTGCAGGAAACCTGACATGCATCTGGCTGGAGGAGGAGATGCAGTGTGGCTGAGGGAGCTGCAGCCCAGGCAGCAAGGTGACCCAGGAGATAAGCTGTGGGTGTGCTGTTACTGTACTGTACACTCCACACCCACCTGCCCAGCACAAAACATGAAGCCGTCACCTCCACCTGCCCCCCTGCAGCAAAACATGTCTAGTGGCCCACACTGACCTAGAATGACACAACAAAGGGAACTCTGGGAAACACAGTTCAAGTTTACCTAAGTGGACACACTACAAATTCACCACCACAGACCCCGTTGTTGTTGTTTTTCTGTTTTATTTGTCTCACAGCAGTTGCTAACTGAGGCAGGGTCTTAAAGTACTGGTCCTTGCTTGGGTCTCAAGGGGCAATAAATAAGATTACAGCAATAGCATGAATGATTTCTCTCTGGGAACTGGAAACAAAGGACTGAGGTTGTTAAATGAAAGGCAATGTTTTTTAGTTCCTAAAGATTTTAAAATTTTAAAATAATATGATCATTCTGAGTAAAAAATTAAGAAATTAGATACTAGTAAGTCAAAATCCATGTAATAGCTTACTTTCAATAACTTTTATTTTCATGAGTGTTTTCTCCAAAATTTGTTCTCTCCTGTTGTCTCTCTGAAAATGATTACTTTCTGCATCTGCCTGAAACCCTAAATAACACCAAATCCAAATAAATGCAATGATTTTCCTTTCTTTGAGTTCTTATAAGGCTCATTCTTTTTTCTCTCCCCCCATCCCCTTCCTTTCTCCTGACTGCAGGTGCATGTAAGTTAATTTTCCCTGCCCCTTAGTTCATGGTATATTACCATTTTTTTTAAATCTCAGACCCTCTTTTTATCTTTCTTAGTATTTTAATATTTGGGTTTGCTTTGTCACGTATCTCCAAGCTTATCTCTCCTTACCCTGCCCTAGTCTCCTAAGCGGGCAGAAAAAAGGGAAAGGATTAATCCCTGAGTTGGGATGAGGCTGAGTAAAAGCAAAGATTGTTGTATGAAGACAGCACTCCCACCAGCGTTTAGCATCAGGTGGGTGAGTTTCACCTGAGCACATACCTGAGGGCCTTTTGATGATTTTTTAAATTTTATTACTTTTGAAGTTCCCAAATTAAAAAAAAAAGACATATCCTCAAATTCTTTTAACCTTGAAACATTAAACTTTTACATAAATAAGACATTTTAGACATTTTCAAGTACATTTTCCTCCTTTCTCTTTCCTGGAAGAAAACTGATGAAAGAGCCTTAAAAAAAAAAGAGAGAAAGAAATAAGACTGCTTGGTTGGGACGTTTTTAGCCCTAAAGGATATTAAAATGCCTTCTAACTAGCAGGGTCAATTTTATGACTGTTACATTACACAGGTGAATATATACATAAAGTGAGGAAAGGCTTTTCTCACCCAAATCTCTCAATCATTAAGTACAAATTCTGGCACCCTGAAATGGAAATAATTTGTTTGAAGGGGAACAGGAAGGGAGTCAAAAAGAATGGTAATTTTGGAAAATGATCTTATTTGGTGGTGTGTGAAAAGACTTTCCCTGTGTTTACTTGCTTCCGAATTTAATCCACACTGGCAGTCCTTGAAGACAATAATAGATGGTTCTCACTGGAAACAGCTGCTATCTCTCAGGCTATGTTTATTTGCATATCAGACCCATGGTGAGTCCTATAATTCTCACCAGTAGTTAGTGGTGAGATAGGGAGCAGCCAACAGACACAGGATGTGGTGGGTCCCATTGGGCACTGCCCAGATCCCCATTCAGGACTGTGGCTCATGGCTCCAGCTGCAGTTGCTAGCTGACAGGTCTCAGTTGGGTTCCTCTATGGCATGTGACCTCAGCCCAGCAAATCCATCTCACCCATGGTCACAGCTCCTCCCAGAGGACAACTCTCATCCAATGCCTGGTACATGATAGGTGAAGTGATGAGAGACATTTCTCCTTTACAGCATAGACAACAAACGCACAGTCCCAGGGCCTATAGAGATCACCTGAAGCACAAGCTTATGGGAAATTTCTTGTAGTCACTGTTTTTTCCATAAGCATGCAGGTTTTGCATTCTACACTAACATACGTCCATTTTATGTGAAAATATTTTAAATTGTTTGTTACATAACTTAATATCTCCCTTAAATTTTCAACTAAAATTAACATCCATGAATATTCATTCTGTGGCTTTATGGTCCCAACTAAACAACAAGAATAGGATCCCCATATTGAGAAGTGCAGACCTGTGCTGAGGCCCCACGGTAACTGGGGCAGGTGGAAAAGGTTAATTGGGAGTTCAGTTCTACTAGTGACAAATGACATGGGTATTTCACATCCTTCAAGGCTTGCATCAGCCGTGCTTTCAAGAAGCACAATATACATTATGACACAGGAAGGATGCTGAGTTGTTTCTGGATCATATATGAAGATGTTACATGGAATTAGGTTTGGGTAGAAGAGGTAGCCAGGAACATCCAGATATACATACTATTTTGTTTTAATCTCTGTAAGACTGATTTGGTTAGAATTATCTTTTGCTCAAATTATAAAACTGGAAGTTTGTTTTCCAATTCCAGCCTCCCACCACTGTCCCCTTCTTAGGCTGTTTTCCAAATTGCTATTGCCACTTTTTGGGGGCTTCATGCATCTTCCCCTGCCTCACCTGCCTCTACCTTGTCTACCCCCAATACACACACACACACACACACACACACACACACACACACACCCCACAAACACACTTCTGCTATAATGGCTGAGTAGGAGAAGCAACAGTTTATCACACAATGGGTAAACAAATCTCCAATTACCTCTGTGTTTGTGAACATTTTAATTTGGGGGGACTAGATGGCATCTACATCTAGATTGAATACCTCGATATGACCAAAATCAAAACAGAGAGAAGCGCCTCCATTTCATTCTACTCTCACAGTAAACCTGAGGGCAGGCAGGGGGCTCACAGTATCCCCCTTTAATGCGCTGAAAATCAAGAGGACTGTGAGAGGTTATTAATCATCTGCCACACTGTCGCACTGCTCTGTAGTAAGGCTGAGACTGTGAGTCCAGGACTTGTATGTGAGAACACCTCTCACTTCAGTTCATTCATTTCTCAATACATAATTGATGATGGGTTGTACATGGCATTGGCCAAGTCGCTTCCTCACTCTGATCTAATCTCATCTTCAAAATGATGGCGCTGGGCGAGATGATCTATGAGGTCCCTTTAACAGTAACATTCTAAAATTCTATTATTATTTTTATAACACAGTTGGGACAAGCACACATATCTCCTAAATTCTCACCCTAGGTTCATTTTCTATACCACTTAACAGTTCCTCCTTAGGCTCTATGGAATTCCACAAGGCAGTGATGGATGAACACGATAAGGAGAATGGATGATGTTCATCTTCCTCTATCTACATCCGACTGTGACTGATGGCAGGACACACGTTGCTTAAAATGTGGTGATGTGAAGGTGGGAATAGCTTGACCTCTATTAGTTAGTGATAATAGTAGATGGCCTGAAATCTGTTCCAGTCTGTCCAGGAACTATACAAAGTGAGTCATCTCTTGTTCTGAACAATTTTCTAAGACAGTTGATATCTCTAAGAAGTAAACCAGACACTGCCTTTATGTTGGATGCTACAAACATAAAATGTTAATTTTCAAAATTAAATTTCAAAGAATGAAATAGATTTAGAATGCCAATGTTCTTTTAAGTAAAACCTTCTAGTTAACTCCATGCCCAGAATGCTTAATAATAATTTAACCTTGCTCAGGAGATCACTTGCAAAATTATTCCTGGTTCTCCATGGACTTGTTTCTCTCACTGACTTTGTCTCAGGTCATAGATCTGGGTAACTCTGAAGTTATTCTGTGTGTTCTCCTGGGTTCTTAAACAAATTAAAAATGTATTTCTAAGTCCAATTCTGAAAGAATACATCAGAATGATTTTGTGGCATGAGGGATGAGGTATGTTTTAGTAGGGACATTCTTAAGTATTTTTAACATTACAAACAAAGAGAAAGTTTGGGCATAGAATGGCTAGTTTTTTTAAAAAATATTAACATCTTGCTCTATTTGCTTTAAAATTTTTTAAAGTAATGAAACATTTTCAGTCAAGCTGAAACCTTGCCAGGACCTATTCTCTTCCGTGTGTCCTCAGAGGTAGCTACTCTTCTGAATTTGTTTTTTACCTATTAATAATAGATGATCTTATTTTGCATTCTTATAAGCTTAGTATCAATGACGCATTTCCTTACCAACAGGCAGTACTGCTTAGAGCCCAGGTTCTGGATTCAGGTTTCCACCTACAAGCAATGTGACCTTACATGTGTTGCTTAACTTCTTTGTACTAACATTTCCTCATTTGTAAATATGGATCTAATCTCATTTCCTACCTCATGGAGTTGCCTGAAGAATTAAATGAAGAAATACACATAAAGCACTTAAAACAGTACCTAGCATACATTAATATTCAATAAGTTTTCACCTTCTCAAGTAGCATTATACAGCATAGCTTTAACCCTCAACATTATTTCTCCAGATTTACTCACTTTAGCTCATTCATTTTAAGTCTATTATTTGACTGTATTGTAGTTTATCCATTCTCCTACTGAAGAATAGTTACAATAAATTTCCAATTTTATTCTAAACAATACAGCCATGAACTTTTTGGTTCATGTTTTGATGTAGAGACGCATATGAGTTCCTCTAGGGTTTATACTTAGAACTGTTATACCTTCATCTTTACCAGCTACTGTCAAATAGCTTACTAGCTTGTCCCTTTAAGACAGGATCCTTTAGCATACTTTGGAATCACCAGGAAGACTTGTTAGAACACAGATTTCTGGTTCCCAAACCCAGAGTTTCTAATTCAGGAGGTCTGTGATGAAGTCTGAAAATTTGCCTTCCTAACAATTTCCCAGGTGTCGCTGATTCTACTGGTCTGGGGACCACACTTGGAGAACCAATGTTCTAAATGACTACTTCAATTTAGTCCTCTGTCAGTGATTTTATGATTTTTTACATCCTCACAACATTTGAAGCTGTCATATTTTTCAATGAGATGTTAAACGGCATGAGTTAAACGGCATCTCTGTGGTTTTAGTTTGGTCCACTCTGATTATTAATGAGATGGAGCATTCTTTTATTTGATCATTGGTCATTCATAGTACACCTCCTGTGAACTGCCACTAGCAGTACATTTTCATCACTGATGGTCCTGGTTCATGCAATAACATAAGAAAAAGATATAATAATTCCAAAGGGAGCTAAAGTACTCTTTATTTCTCTATATAGACAATCAAAGAATCAACAAACTAAGATAAATCAGCAAGGTTACTAAAGAAAAAATCTATATATTAAAAAATCAACAGAGTGTATATACACTATGAAATAATTAGGAAATGCAAAGAAATGTAAGATTCCATAAAGAGTAGCAATAAATAGAAGGTAATAAAGCTCATAAAAGGCATGCAAATTCTTTATGGAAAAGATTATAACGTTTAACCATTAAGTGTATTTTCAGTCAGATTTATTAGATATATTAACAATCAATTTTAAGAATTTGGTCAGCCCAGAGGGTGAGCAGACAAGCCTCTCAGGCTGGATCAGCTTTATCCATGGGACCTGAATAATCCAAATCCATGGTCTAAGATTCCTTCTATTCAAAGATGGCATACTATGAGGACGCGGAATTCGCATCTCCTCGCAACTAGGGTAGTACCTACCAGGCACCAGTGGGGGACCATGGAAACCTAAGGGGATGGGAGGAATCCCCGGGGAGCATCTATCAAAAAAAAAACAAAAATGAAATGACAAAAAACTTTGTTACAGATGAAGGAGCAAGGTAGAAACCTACAAGACCAAATAAATGAAGATGAAATAGGCAACCCACCTGAAAAAGAATTCAGAGTAATGATAGTAAAGATGATCCAAAATCTTGGAAACAGAACACAGAAAATACACAAAACATTTAACAAGGATCTAGAGAAAGTAAAGAGCAAACAAACAGTGATGAACAACACAATTACTGAAATTAAGAATACTCTAGAAGGAATCAATAGCAGAATAACTGAGGCAGAAGAACGGATAAGTGAGCTAGAAGATAAAATGGTGGAAATAACTGCCAGGGAGCAGAATAAAGAAAAAAGAATGAAAAGAATTGAGGACATTCTCAAAAACCTCTGGGACAACATTAAATGCACCAACATTTGAATTACATGGGTCCCAGAAGAATAAGAGAAAAAGAAAGTGTCTGAGAAAATATTTGAAGAGATTATAGTACAAAACTTCCCTAACATGGGAAAGGAAACAGTCAATCTAGTCCAGGAAGCACAGAGAGTACCATACGGGATAAAACCCAAAGAGAAACACCGAGACACATATTAATCAAACTATCAAAAATTAAATACAAAGAAAAAATATTAAAAGCAGCAAGGGAAAAGCAACAAATAATATACAAGGGAATCCCCATAAGTCTAACAGCTGATTTTTCAGTAGAAGCTCTGCAAGCCAGAAGGGAGTGGAAGGACATATTTAAAGTGAGGAAAGGGAAAAACCTACAACCAAGATTACTCTACCCAGCAAGGATCTCATTCAGATTTGATGGAGAAATTAAAACTTTTACAGATAAACAAAAGTTAAGAGAATTCAGCATCACCAAACCAGCTTTACAACAAATGTTAAAGGAACTTCTCTAGGCAGGAAACACAAGCAAAGGAAAAGACCTACAATAACAAACCCAAATCAAGAAAATGGTAATAGGAACATACATATCGATAATTACCTTAAATGCAAATGGATTAAATGCTCCAACCAAAATACATAGACTGACTGAAGAGATACAAAAAGAAGACCCACACATATGCTGTCCACAAGAGACCCACTTCAGACCTAGGGACACATACAGACTGAAAGTGAGGGGATGGAAAAACATATTCCATGCAAATGGAAATCAAAAGAAAGCTGGAGGGCTTCCCTGGTGGCGCAGTGGTTGAGAGTCCACCTGCCAATGCAGGGGACCCGGGTTCGTGCCCCAGTCTGGGAAGATCCCACATGTCGCGGAGCGGCTGCGCCCGTGAGACATGGCTGCTGAGTCTGTGCATCCGGAGCCTGTGCTCCACAATGGGAGAGGCCACAACAGTGAGAGGCCCGCATACCGCAAAAAAAAAAAAAAAAAAGAAAACTGGAGTAGCAATTCTCATGTCAGACAAAATAGACTTTAAAATAAAGACTATTACAAGAGACAAAGAAGGACACTACATAATGATCAAGGGATTGATCCAAGAAGAAGATATAACAATTGTAAATATTTATGCACCCAACATAGGAGTACCTCAATACGTGAGGCAAATGCTAAGAGCCATAAAAGGGGAAATTGATGGTAACACAACCATAGTAGGGGACTTTAACACCCACCCCACTTTCACCAATGGACAGATCATCCAAAATGAAAATAAATAAGGAAACACAAGCTTTAAATGGTACATTAAACAAGATGGACTTAATTGATATTTACAGGACATTCCATCCAAAACCAACAGAATACACTTTCTTCTCAAGTGCTCATGGAACGTTCTCCAGGATAGACCATATCTTGGGTCACAAATCAAGCCTTGGTAAATTTAAGAAAATTGAAATTGTACCAAATATCTTTTCAGACCACAATGCTATGATACTAGATATCAATTACAGGAAACAAACTGTAAAAAGTACAAACACATGGAGGCTAAACAATACGCTACTAAATGACCCAGAGATCACTGAAGAAATCAAAGAGGAAATCAAAAAATACCTGGAAACAAATGACAATGAAAACACGAAGATCCAAAACCTATGGGATGCAGCAAAAGCAGTTCTAAGAGGGAAGTTTATAGCAATACAATCCTACCTCAAGAAACAAGAAACATCTCAAATAAACAACCTAACCTTACACCTAAAGCAAGTAGAGAAAGAAGAACAAAAAACCCCCAAAGTTAGCAGAAGGAAAGAAATCATAAAGATCAAATCAGAAATAAACAAAAAAGAAATTAAAGAAACAATAGCAAAGATCAATAAAACTAAAAGCTAGTTCTCTGAGAAGATAAACAAAATTGATAAACCTTTAGCCAGACTCATCAAGAAAAAAAGGGAGAAGACTCAAATCAACAGAATTAGAAAGGAAAAGGGAGACGTAACAACTGACACTGCAGAAATACAAAGGATCATGAGAGATTACTACAAGCAACTATATGCCAATAAAATGGACAACCTGGAAGAAATGGACAAATTCTTAGAAAAGCACAACCTTCCGAGACTGAACCAGGAAGAACTAGAAAATATAAACCGACCAATTTTCTCTTTTCTTATCGACCAGTCTTACTAAGTTTATCTACTGTTTTTGTCCCCTTTTAGTTTTGTTGATAATCTCCATAATCTCTTTGTTTTATATATTGCTAAAATATGCTTTTATTTTTATTATTTTATTCCTTTCACTCTTTTATGTTACAGGTAAAGACTACATGTCATTCTTAATATCCTGAAGAGCTGAAGCACAGAGAGGTTTATAACTTGCCCCAAATCTTGCAATTACAAGAGTTGACTCTTGGGTAACGTAGGTTTGAACTATGTGGGTCCGCTTTTATGCAGATATTTCCAACAGTAAATACTACAGTACTACACAGTTCATAATTGGTCGAATTCATGGCTGCAGAGGATAAGGAGGACTGACTATAAGTCATATAGAGATCAACCCCCAAGTTAACTGTAGTTAGTAACAGAACCAGGATCTGGACCTAGGAAATTTGGTTCAAGAATGCAGATTCTTACTTGTTGTTGTTCATACCAATAATGTGTTGCTCAACACATATTTGTCAAATGAATAAGTGTATTGTTTTCCTAGTTCTGCTGTAACAAAGTACCACAAACTGGGATGGCTTGAAAACAGCAGAAATTTATTTTATCTCACACTTCTGGAGGCTAGAAATCTAATAATCAGTGCTCTGTTCTCTCTCAAAGATCTAAGGAAGAATCTGTTATATGTCTTTCTCTTAGTTTCTTGGGGTGGCAATGTTTGGTGTCCCTTGGTTTACAGCTGCATCACTCCAATTTCTGTCTTCATCTTCACATGGCATTCTTCCCTCCATGCATGTCTGTGTCTCTCCCCTTCTTATAAGGACACCAGTTACATGGAACGAGGGCCTATAACCAAGCATGGCCTCATCTTAACTTGACTACAACTACAGACACTCTATTTCTAAACAAAGTCACATTCAAATGTACTGGGGTTAGGACTCAAAAATATCTTTTGTGGGGGACACAATTCAAACCATAACAGTAAGATTCAGATAAGATAAGTTCACTCACACAAGAAAAAAATAATCACTTCTTAGTGGAATGTATCTGAAGACTTAGATTGTCCTGGTTTGAAATTAAGCTTCACCATTTACTACCCATGCAGGTAGTGTAAGTTACTATACCTTTCTAAGCTTGAATTTCGTCATATGTAAGCTCAGGATGACAACAATACCTACTACAAAGGGTTGCTATAAAAATCCACAGCAAAAACACATGGATGGGAAGGAAGCAAACCACTTCAGGCAGTGAGTCCAGAGGAGAAATAGAAACAGCACAGAGAGAAGTTAAAAACAGAGACTCTAACATTCTAGAACTAATGTATCTCATATATTAGTATATATATTATCTATTTATCTATTTATTCATACATAAGGATTTGAAATCAAGAGGGCACATGTTAAGATGGCAAATGCTAGGTCTAGGGTTTTATTATTTTTTCCTGCACTCTTCTGTGAAACTGAATTATTTAAAGAAAGAAAAAAAAGTAAAACATGTAGTAAAGAAAGTATTGTATTAGTGTCCTAAGTCATCTCAAATTTCTCTCTATTTTCTTAAATCTGTGGATTAAAAAAGCAAGCTAACAACTTTTAACTACTATTTTTAAATCAGAAGTAATATCTGGTTGGGATTACAATTTCAATACTATAGTAATGTATACATTGAAAAATAACCCTTCACATATTTATACCACTCCCTAAATGTACTACATTTAAAACATAAAGTATTTTGTCTTCTTCCATAGAATAGTTATACATACAAACACATACGCAAATGCCTTTTTTACCATAATGGAATCATATTATACATTTTTCTTCACCATATTTTAAAATCAACTCATAGATACCTACTCTGTTCATCTTAGAGACTGCATGATATTTCACTGTGTGAGTATATCATAATTTATTTAACTCTACCCCTATTAATTGATGGTTAGGTTGGTTCTAGTTTTTTTCCAGTTAAGTGAATAAAGGTAACATACATTTCTCATATCACTGAGGGAAAAAAAAAAAAATCTTAAAACCTGAATTATTGGATAAATGCATATGTTCATTTTTAATTTTGATAAAGTATTTATAGCCAAATTTTGAGGGCAAATTTTTACTTCGTTGAGTTGCTTGGATTAAAAAAGGAGCAAAATTTTTAAAAGATTTTTGAGCTCTCTCTGAGTTCAAAATAAGTGACATTAATTTTTGAACACCCACTCTATGCCAGACTTTCTAGTTCGATTTTCTGATTTAACCTCATGATAATCCTCTGCAGTCATTATTATTATCATTGGCTAGATGATGATGCTGTGACTCAGAGTGGTTCGGGAAATTGGACAAGATGGGACAAGTAGTGAGTGGTGGAAACAGATGCAGACTCAGGTGTGTCTCATTCCTGAGCCCAACCACTTCCCACTACCTGGGACTGCTGCTCAGGGAAGCTCTGGGAGGAAAGTAGACATTCAGGGAAGTAACTCTCTCTAAAGCTTGCCTAGATTTCTGCTCTTCTAATGCCTCTAAATTTAGAAACAATCTTCATTTAGTCTCTTCCTCCAACTGCTTGGCCCAATTCCAGGCTCTGGCCCCCTTTCCCAAGAAAGTGAAATAAAAAGAGCCCTCCAATAGTTTAGCAAATGGGTACTGAATCAGCCTTTCCTCAAGGAGATGTCTTAGGAAAGATGGCTGATTCAATTTCCTTTCCCCACTGCCAGTGTCACTGTGACATTGGTTTTTATTTCCCCAGTCACTGGGTTACTGACGATCATCAGTCTACAAGTTCTTGCCTGGAGCCCCATTTCCTAAGGACAAGATATTTTGTCACCAAAGGTTGGTTTCTAAGCTTAGCTATTTCCCCAAACCTGATCCAAATGGACTCTTCTGCCTGACATGTGCTGTGATCCCTGCCTCTGCAATCTACAACACTGAATTTAATTCAGATTGCCCTATCAGCTAATTTAATAAAACAAATATTTTAAGGGCACTCTGTCCATTCATGGCCCAGTTGTTCAGAAGTCAATCCAAATCTCAAGGCTGACAATTCTATTTCCTCCAGACTGTATGGTTTCTTGTTTGCTCTTAGGGTTTGTTAGAAATAAAATTAGTGATTCCCAACTGACAAAGGATTAATCTCTAAAATTTACAGGCAGCTCATGCAGCTCAATAACAAAAAAATAAACAACCCAATCCAAAAATGGGCAGAAGACCTAAATAGACATTTCTCCAAAGAAGATATACAGACTGCCAACAAACACATGAAAGAATGCTCAACATCATTAATCATTAGAGAAATGCAAATCAAAACTACAATGAGATATCATCTCACACCAGTCAGAATGGCCATCATCAAAAAATCTAGAAACAATAAATGCTGGAGAGGGTGTGGAGAAAAGGGAACACTCTTGCACTGCTGGTGGGAATGTGAATTGGTTCAGCCACTATGGAGAACAGTATGGAGGTTCCTTAAAAAACTACAAATAGAACTACCATATGACCCAGCAATCCCACTACTAGGTATATACCCTGAGGAAACCAGAATTCAGAAAGAGTCATGTACCAAAATGTTCATTGCAGCTCTATTTACAATAGCCCGGAGATGGAAACAACCTAAGTGCCCGTCGTCGGATGAATGGATAAAGAAGATGTGGCACATATATACAATGGAATATTACTCAGCCATAAAAAGAAACGAAATTGAGCTATTTGTAATGAGGTGGATAGACCTAGAGTCTGTCATACAGAGTGAAGTAAGTCAGAAAGAGAAGGACAAATACCGTATGCTAACACATATATATGGAATTTAAGAAAAAAAAAATGTTATGAAGAACCTAGGGGTAAAACAGGAATAAAGACAGAGACCTACTGGAGAACAGACTTGAGGATATGGGGAGGGGGAAGGGTGAGGTGTGTTAGGGCGAGAGAGAGACATGGACATATATATACTAACAAACGTAAGGTAGATAGCCAGTGGGAAGCAGCCGCATGGCACAGGGAAACCGGCTCGGTTCTTTGTGGCTGTCTGGAGGGGTGGGATAGGGAGGGTGGGAGGGAGGGAGACAAAGAGGGAAGAGATATGGGAACATATATATATGTATAACTGACTCACTCTGTTATAAAGCAGAAACTAACACACCATTGTAAAGCAATTATACCCCAATAAAGATGTTAAAAAATTAAAAAAAATAAAAAAAATAAAAAAAATAAAGAAATAAAATTAGTGATTCCAACTCCATATCTTTAAAACAAGTAGATATTTATAACTCTCAACTAAAGGTCATTTGTACAACAGGAGTACCAGACATATGAGCTGAGATGGATTCTGGTTCCCAGAGGGTTACAGCAGACTCTTAACTTCTTATTCTTACCAACTGTTACAGAGTCATCATTCATCAATGGACCCAGCCAGGAGGTAGCTCCAGATTCTTATATAGAAGAGTCTCAGTGATGGAAGGGGGACAGGAGACTCATCTTGAAACTGTATTTTCATAGTAAGCAGGTTAAATTTGCTCATATTTATGTCAGAGATCAACAATAACAATTTTTTTCTAAATATGCCTCTAATCACACTCTGTGTATGATTAAGAAAATATGAGTCTTTCATGTCAGCTCATATTGTTGCTGTTATCATCATTACTATTATTCACATTTTTGAAAGGATGGAAATTTTAGAGAAGTTGATGTCCCATTCCCCATGCATTCTTTGGTAGATCTTAAGGACCAACATTTGGTTTGCCCAAAATGCAGCCAAGGAATGGTATTCAATGTTTACTGTTCTGTTGCAAGGTGACAAACACCAAGCTATAGCACATGATCCCAATTGCTTCAACAATTTCTTTGACTTATTCAGTACAATTTTGGAAAGCTTGGAAGCCTGTCTTTCAAAATAACCCCTGTCTTGATACTCACTGGTCCTTCTAAGCACAAGAGATAAGTAAGGATATGGTGGGGAAATCAGCATTGTCTACACTTTGGGTAGGAAGGTAAGTACAAGACTGGCTGCCGCAATATGCAACAATAATTGTTGTCACAAAATTATCATGGGAGGCAAGGAGGTAAAAATAGAAAAGAGAGTTCCCTGCCCTCCCAGAACCTAATATATTCCCTTTTATCATCTTTTCCCAAGATTTTCTCCAATCTCTTTGGGTTGAAGTGAAGTGCTATTTCCTTGATTAAAACAGTGGTAGAAAATATTTATATGACTCCTAAACTTACAAGGTGGCACTGTTGTGAGAGTTTTACATATAAAAAATCATTTAGTCCTCACAATAACCCTACAAGTAGGTAACTATCTTTACTTACATCACCATTTAAAGGAAATACAAACACAGAATGAGTATCTTGCCTAAAGTCACAGTTGTAAATTGCAGAGCCAGGAACTGAACATAAATAATCTGGCTGCAAAGCGATGTATCTGCCCACTACACTTTGCTGCATCTCACTAGAAAGTTGGAATAGTATAAATGATGCTGGTTTTATGGGTGTGCATTTATGATTCTGCTAAGCATTTGAATAGGGGGTTCAATCAGTTAAGGGCACAAATCAGGTAATTACACTATTCTAAGAACTAGAGAGAAAAAGATAATCTCGCCCTTAGTAAGGTGAAGAGTGTAGGAGCAGGGAGTAACTTTCTTAAAATCTCCATTTCAAATAACCATAACACAAGTCTCCTGTGTTAAATACTATCAAAGAAATGTACTACAATGTTGTGAGAAACTGCAGCACCATTACTAACCAGAAAAAAATATTTAAATTTATTGTACTTTAAATTGGTATTCTTCTTAATATGAGAAAGATTGATTATATTTTTATCTGTATAGGGGCAATTTTCATTTCATTTTCTGTAATCTGTTTGTGGCCTATTTTTCAATATTTAAAAATATTGAATTGTTGGCATATTTCTTACTTTTAGTTCTTTATATATTGTGTTAATTTAAAATCTGCACTGTAAGTTGCAAACACTGTATCCCAGCCTGTCATTTTTCTTTTTATTTGGCACATTTTTTTTTTTTCATGATTAGGAAAAAGTTTTGCCTTTCTCTGTGTATAAAGGAATTTAGCCATTTTACCATGTTTTCTCCTGGTACTTTTTTTTTTTAACATTTAAATACCTAACCCATTTGGAATTTATCTTGGTGTGGAATGTGAGGAATGGATCCAACTTGATATCCTTAACATGAATATTTACTTATCTCAAAATCACTTATTAGAAATATAATTTCACTCATTGATTCACTGATTCAGGGGTTGTTCTTATTACATACTAGATTTCTATATGCAATTGATTCTATTATTTGGGTTTTTTCTCTCCCATGGTGTGTCTATCTATTCCTGTGCCAACAACACACTGTTTTAAATATAAGGGCTATATATTTTGATTTATGGTAGAATTATCTGCATCTCATTACTCTTCTTTGCTAAGTTTTCCTGGTTATTCTTGTGTGTGTGTAAAAAAAGTCCTTCATCTTTCAATATTGCAAATTATTTTGTATTCAAAGGCCTCCTACTGCAGGAATGTCTGGTTGCTTCTAAATTTTAGGGACTTACATAGGGCTAAGGTATTATGGTACATCTGCCCTTGAGTTACCTATATAAATAAGAACACTGTGAGACCTACGTTTCCCTATTTTTATCCCCAGCCATAGATACACGCAGGTCACTTTTGAGATAATCCATCTCCCTGTCCATAAGGCTTTTCAAGTCTGTTGTCATCTCTGCTATGACCAGAGCAGGCTGAGGCATAAACATCTTTCTGCAACTTCTACTCCAGTGAAACTCTTCATATCTGTCTAGGTCTCTATCCACATGGGCCCAGTATACAGACATTCTTTATTCTCACTGATGGTTTTCTCTACCCTCTCCCTACCCTCTGAGCATCCTGTTATCGAATCAGATCCCAGGTCCCACTCTCTCAAAGATCCTACACTTCCCCTCTTTAATCATTCTCTTACCATCTCCCCTCTTTTCCTTTCCACCCATGTGATTCTTTTTCTAATATGGTTGGGAGGAGGCATGGAACACCTCTTTTTTTTCTTCTGCTTCTGCCAACCGTTTTATTCAAAATCCTCTAAATTAACCAACAGAACTTAAACTTTTGGAACACAAAAGCCAAATACCTTGTCTCCTTTTGCTTTGTGTCCTGTCACATAACTTCACTAAAAATCATGATAAAAAAGTCAAGCATTTTTCTTCAGTGGGGACAAAGAATGGGGAAAAATACCATGTAGTTACCATTTCTGATAGAAACAGGAAAACCTGACCTATACACAGGAATAAAAGCAGACACAGAGATGGGATTTAAGAGGGTCCAAATTGTGGGTTTAGCAGACAAAGATTTCTAAGCAGTTGTAATAAATGTGTTCATAGAAATAAGGAAACACGCTTAAAGAAGTAATGAAAGATAAGAAGAAAATGTGTCACCAAATAAAGAATATCAATAAAAAGACAGAAAGTACAAAAGAGAAACACATGGAAATTCCAGATTTGAAAGTACAATTGATATAAACAATTCATAAGATGGATTCAATACTAGATTTGAACTGACAGAAGAAAATAATTAGCAAACTTGAAGAGAGATAGAGATTATGCAGTCTGAAAAACACAGATAAAAAGAATGAAAAAAAATAAACAGGCTTAGACAAACATGGAACACCATTAAACATACCAATATAGCATACATGTAAAGGTAGTACCAGAAAGAGAAAAGAGATATAAAGGAGCATTAAAATGTTCAAAAATATGGTAGAAAGTTCCCAAACTTGATGAGGCTCAACAAATTCCAAGTAAAATAAATGCAAAAAGATCTACATCCACACATCACAATATAAACGCTGAAAGCCAAAGCCAAAGAGAAAATTTTGTAAGCAGCCAGACGAAAATGACTAATCACATGTAAAGGAAGCCTAATAAGATGAACATCTGACTTATAAGAAACAAGGGAAGCCAGAGGGATGACATATTCAAAGTGCTGAATAGAACAAAAAATGTAACTGCCATGCAAGAATTTTATATCCATCAAAACTGTCTTTCAATAAATGAAGGTAAAATAAGCATATTCCCAGATAAACAAAAAATGAAAGAATTCATGCTAGCATATCCACTTGTAAAAGATACAAGAAATTTATCAGGCAAAAAGCAAGTGACCCCAGACAGTAATTCAAATCTACATGGAAAAAGAAAGAATAACCATAAAGGTAATTATGTAATCATAAAGACTCCCTTTATAACTGATTTTTAAATTATTGTATAAAATAATACGAAGATAATTGTATTGTTAGGCCAAAATAACATATAGAAATGTAATATAGTTAGCAAAACCTCATAAAGAAAGTGGGTGGAAGCAAAGTTGCATTTGAATAAAAAATGCCACCAAACTGTAATGTGAATCCACAGGAACAAATAAGAAAACCAGAAAAAAGTAAATAAGGAGTTTAACTTAACAAACATTATAAATATACACTTGCAGTCTTTTCTTCTATCATCTTTTTTAAAAGACATTAAATTATATATAGCAGTAATTATAACAATGTATTTTGGGGATAGTAACATATATAGCTGAATATGTATGACAAAAATAACACCAAAAAAGGGACAACATGGATATAGCATGGATATATAAAAACAATGTTTCTGTACCTTCTGGAATTATAATGTAAATCTGAAGCAGATTCTGATAGACTAAGATATATGGTAAGCCCTAGGGCAACCACTTAAGAAAACACACACACACATATATATGAATACATACATATACATATATATATATATATATATATACTGAAATATTAATTAAAGGAACTAAAATGTTACAATAGAAAATATTCACTAAACGTTAAGTGAAAATAGTAAAGAAGGATCTTTGGAAGGCAAAAAACAAAATGACAAATGAAACTCCAACTGTATTAATAATAACATTAAATGTGAATAAATTTGCTAATCTAATATAAAGGCAGAGATTGTCAGAATGAGGGAAAAAACAGCGTCCAACTATGATGCTGTCTGCAGAAGGCACATTTTCAATTCAGATGTAAATAGAAAATTTTAAAAAAACAGAAAAAGGGAAAGGGAGACCATGAAAACAGCTG
>NW_006799532.1:2359602-2360708 GCF_000442215.2 Lipotes vexillifer
AAAGAGAGACCATGAAAACAGCTGGAGTAGTTATACCAATATGAGACAAAATAGACTTTAAAACAAATGTATTATTAGAGATAAAGAGGGACATGTTATAAAAATGAAAGGGTCAATTCATCAAAAAGATGTAGCAATTATAAACATATGGACCTAACCATAGAGCCCGAAATTACTTGAAGCAAAAACTGACACAGCTAAAGAGAGAATTAGACAACTCAACAATAATAGCTAGAGACTTCAATGTCTCACATTCACTAACTGATAGAACAACTAGGTTGAGGACTAAAAAATGAAACAGAATAACTGAACACCACTATAAACCAAGTAAACTAGCAGACATCCATAAAATACTCTACCTAACAATAGCAGAATACAAATTCCTCTCACCAATAGATTTTAAATGTAAAAGAAATGGAATTATCTTTAGAAACAGATTCTCTGACCACAAAGGAATAAAGTTAGATATAAATATAAGAATGAAATTTGCAGAATTTGCAAACATGTAGAAATTAAATAAGTCCTAAATAATCAATGGTTCAAGGAAAAAAGTCACAAGGGAATTTTTTAAATATTTTGAGATCAGTAAATATTATTAAAACTTATAGGACACAGTTAAAGCAGTTGCTTAGAAATTTATAGCTGAAAACACTTACTGAAAAATTTAAAAACTCAAAACCCCTTAGACTCAAACGATTAGAAAGAGAAATGAAAGGTACCACCAACTTTATAAAAATAAACTAGATAATAAGAGAATACTATAAACAACTATATGCCAAAATATTAGATAACTTAGGTAAAACAGACAAACTCCTAAAAGAAAGTACCAAAACTGTCTCAAGGAAAAATAAAAAATACAGAAAAACTTATAAAAAGTAAATTGATTGAATTAGCAATCAAAATCACTATCTACAAAGAAAAACCCAAGATCAGATTATGTTACTGGTAAATTCGACCAAAAATCTAAACAACAATTAATACCAATTCTTTCAGAACACCTGACAAAATCTTCTTCAAAATCAGAAGGGAGCACTTCCGGGGCTTCCCTGGTGGCGCACTGCTTGAGAGTCCGCCTGCCGATGCAGGAGACGCGGGGTCGTGCCCCG
>NW_006799532.1:2360734-2408119 GCF_000442215.2 Lipotes vexillifer
AAAAAAAAAAAAAAAAAAAAAGAAGGGAGCACTTCCCAATTCATTCTATGAGGCTAGTATTATCCTGATACCAAAACCAGACAAAGATAAAACAAGAAACTATAGACCAATATTTCTTATAAATATATACAGAAAATCCTCAACAAAATACTGAATCCAACAACATATTTTTAAAAATGCAGCATGAGAAAGTGGGATTATCCCAGGAATGCAAGGTTGGTTTCATATCTGAAAATGAATTAGTATAATACATCATATCAATAGAATAAAAAACAAAACTCATGTGATTAACTCAATAGATGCAGAAAAAGCATTTGAAAAAAATATGACACCCTTTCATAATAAAAACAAGTTAAGAGCACATTGTCAACCTAATAAAGAGCATCTACGAAAAACCCACAAGCATCATACTGAATGGTGAAAGAACAAATGCTCTCCTTCCAAAGAATGAGACAGAGATTTCTATCCTTCAGGTATTTCTCTTGGCATACCCTTCAGAATGCCAAGACAATCCAATGGGGTAAAAATAGTCTCTTCAGCAAATGTTGCTTTTATAACTGGATATCCATATGCAAAAAAAAAAATTGGAAGTGTGTACCTCCTACCTTACACCATATGCAAAAATTTACTCAAGATGGATCACATAATTAATATAAGAGCCTACAGCTTTAAAACTGTTAAAGAAAATAGAGAAGTAAATCTTCATGACAGTAGCTTAGACAATGGTTTGCTGGCTATGACACCAAAAGTACAATTAATAAAATCAAAAAATAGATGAATTGAACTACATCAACAGTAAAACCTTTGCGCTTCCAGAGATACCACTGGAAAATAAAAAGACAATCTACAGAATGGAAAAAAATGCTTACAATTCACACGTTGCATAAAAGACTTGTATCTAGAATACACAAAGAATTCTTATGGCACAATAATAAGAAGACAAATAACTCTATTAAGAATGACAATGGATTCAAATAGACATTTCTTAAAGGAAGATACACATATTGTCAACAAGCACATAAATATCATCAGCCAGCAGGTAACTGCAACTTAAAAGCACAGTGTGATACTACATCATACCCACTAAAATGGCTGCAATAAAAATATATTAATAAATTTTGATGAGGCTGTGGAGAAGTTGGAACCCTAAATATTATAATTTGGAATGTAAAATGGTACAACTACTTTGGAAAACATTCTGACAGTTCCTCAAAAGTTTAAACACCATATTACTACATGACTCAGCAATTCTACTCAGATATAGCTGAAATAAATGAAAATATATGTCCACACAAAGCCCTGTAAATGAATGTTCATGGCAGCATTTTTCATAATAACCAAAAAGTAATAACAACCCAAATATCCATAACTGATGAACAGAAAAATATGCCATATTCATATAATGGTATAACATTCAGCAATAAGGAAATGAAATACTAATACATGTTACAACACAAATTAACCTTGGAATCATATGCTACATGAAAGAAGCCAGTCACGAAAGACTACATATTGTATGATTCAGTGGGTGAATGGAGAAACAAAATGTGATATATTCATACAATGGAATATTATTCATGTGTAAAAAGGAATGAGCTACCAATACATGCTATTTCATGGGTGGACCTCAAAAACATTATGCTAAGTGAAAAAAGCCAAACACAGAAAACTAAATCATGAATTTATATGAAATGCCCAGAAAAGGCAAACCTATAGAGACAGAAAGTAGATGAGCAGCTGTTTGAGACTAGCGGTTGAAATGGGTATTAACTGGAAAGGAACATGAGGGATCTCTTGGGGATTAATGAAAATGTTCTAAAGTGGTTTGAGTTGATGGTTGTACAAGTCTCTAAATATATTAAGAATCACTGAATGGCACACTTAAGCAGGCAAATTTTATGGCATGGTAATTATATTTCAATAAAACTCGTGAGAGTGGGTGAGAGAGAGAGCAAGAGAGTGAGAGAGTAAGAAAGAGATAGCCAATAGATGTTCATCCAAATGTCAGTAGACACTGAGCATCCTGGTGCTGGCTCAGGAATCCAACCAGCTGTGGTAATGCAGCTATGTTGGATGGCTACATTTTCTTAATCTGGGCTTGGAGTCAGTTCCACTCCATCCAGGCACATGAGATCCACTGCGTTCCTGCCAACACACAGTCTTCTCACCTGTTAGCAGTGGGTGACAGCTGCTGACTCATTCTCTCTCCTTCAGCAGGCTAATCAACATTGACTATGATTAGCAATTTTACTGCGTTAGGCTCCCAACTTTGTTCTTCAAAGCTGTGGTCGCTCTAATCTCATTTGCAGCTGTGAGGTCGGGCTCCACCACAGACATTGCTCTTGACTTTGAGAGAAGGTTTGTCAATGCCACCTAACATCAATGACAGGACAAGGTCACCAGAAAGGATTCCTGGCCAAGGTCAGTCTACAGAGAGGATTCCTGGACAAGGTCAATCTACAGAGAGGAAAGTCATGCTCATAAATTGAAACAAGGTAAATCAATGTGATGTGGTGAATGTAGGGGATTCTGTTTCTCAGCTTCCCTTCTGATTTTGATAACTACGTCTAGCTAGGACCATCAAAACGTATAATTTACAAAGAAAATAAACACAAAGTAGGTCTCCACACTATGCTAATTGCACAGCTCTAAAAAAATAGTTATTTCCTGAGTCTTTATAAGAAAGTTCCTTCCAGAGAATAAAAGAAAGACAAGGAGGAATATTCCTTGCTCAGAAGATTTTCCCCGTTTTCTCAGGAGAAAGGGAGATTTTAAAAGGAGTCTTTTTAAGGAATGGGAAAGAAGGGGTTTTCCTGATGTACCCTAAGAATTGGTTCAAGAGGTCCTATGAGCTGAGATATTTCAGATGATGCCTTTTATCATTTATGAGGCCCATGAGGACCAGGATTTTGTCAAGTTCAAAACTCTACTCTTGGGATTAAAAGCACCAAGTACATAGTAATACTCAACAATATTTTTACTAAATGAAGGAGTAAAAGTTGAATAATGATCTTTAGAGATCGTCTAAAGACATGTTAAGAGCTAAGAGAGAGTTCCTAAGCCAGAAGAGATCTCAGAACTGAAGACATTTGCAGAGAGAAGTACCAAGCCCTGATGGCCAAAAACAGGAAGAGAAAGATCCAGAATCTCTTTCTAGGGACTATCTAGGGTTGGGAAAGGTGCTCATGAAAAGGTAACCAGAAATGATATAAGCACTTCAGATACATAGGTGCATGATGTTTCTGAGGTTTTTTTCCAAGTGTTTTGTAGGGTGTAATGCTATGTAGAGTGCTAGGGCGTCTAGGATTTGTTTGAGAGAACAAAGTGAAATTTGATGTTCTCTCCTAAAAGGACACATGTGTTCTTTATGATCTAGAAATCTCTAGGGCAGACAGTTCAGCTTACAACACTCTATATGACTTGCAAATGACTTTCAAGCACAAGTCTCAGTGGCTCATCATAAAAACTCTACATGGTAAGTAGGGAAGGTATGGCTATTCTCATTTTACAGTTAAGGAAAGTGAAATCTAAAGAAAATAGGAGACTCTCCCAGGAAATAACAAAGTGAGCAGCTGGATCCAGATCTCCTGATTCCAAGATTATTGTAAATTTTTTCTTATAATCATATGTCTGATGGGAGATATACAGCACCTGGCTCACCAGCCTGAGCCACTTCCATCTAAATGAATGTACTTGCTTGTTTGTCATTTTGTTTTGTTTGAAATGTTTTTTAAGATCAGTTAAAAAAGCAGACTCACAAAGTGCCTCAAACTCTTTGGGCAATGGCCATCTTCATCAAGGAATGATAAAGACGCTCAATTTCAGAGCAAGAAGAAACTTTAAAGATATCTGGGCTCGGGTACCTCATTTAACAGGTGAGGATATGATGGCCATGGAGCCCAAGACAGACAAGAATACAACTTGTCCTAATCTCAGAGGTTGACTCAAATGACAAGTCAAATCAAATCCTTCCAGAGCCCAGCATAGTTTTTTAATCTCAATGCAAACAGCATATGCTCTCAGGAAAGAAATAAGATAGAGCATTTCATTGTAGTATCTTTCTTATTATCCTCTATTACTTTTTCTATTACTGTCAGATTAACTTGTTATGACCACATCACAAACTCTTTTTAAACAGAGCCTAAGTGGAACGCCCATTCACTTACCCTGGGAATGACTACTGTGGATACAAGTTCTTCACAAGCAAATCACTTCCCTCCTGACACATGGCTACGATTAAGGGGAAGCCTAACAAAACACGCATTCTTAAAAATTCAACTACAGAAAAGCAAAATTAATTATTAAAATTATGTACGGAAGTGCTGCCAAGAGTAATACTGAAAAGAAAGTCTCCTTGAGCAAAATGAGAGCTTGCACGACCACTTTTCTAAACTTGAAAAATTTAATTGATGTGAACCCAAAAGAACTGCAACTCAGCAAGCTTCAACTAGACTTAAATACTCTGAAACTGCACTGTGCCATTGAGTTCAACTTCCTTTAACACTCTGGCTCCTATTAACAGTAACTAATAGGCAGGGATTTTGTTTCATTTTCTGTGACTTTTCTTTTTTCTGTTGAACCAAACTGTTGCTTTCAAAAATCATTCCTGCATATTCAGGTACTACAAATTGCAAGCTTTAAGAATGGAATGGAACTGTGGAGGGAGGGTTGACCGAGGGGAAATGAAGCATGTCATATGTAACAGCCCATTACCAACCCAAGTAGGTAAAGATTTCGTCAATGGTAAAACGAGGGGGCGGCCCTGGATACTCTAAGGCACCCTCCAGTTCCAATATCTGTGACTGGAAATAAACACTGACTCAATCTTAGTGATAAATCATTCATTGGGCTTCTTAAGAAATACTAAGCAGAATCAGCAGCTGACTATAGGATTTAGCTTTAAAACATAGTAACCTCTGCACTGTCAGGTAATCTTATTTTAATTTCGTTCAGGGCCGGGGGGCTAGGAAGCCCCAGATGAAATCTCATTTCACTCAGAGCAGCAGATTGCAATTGTCTCAATTCACTTATTTGCTGTATGAATCTGATAATTTTTTATGCTTGGGCCACAGTGAAAGTTCCCTTTGATACCTGCACGTATCTTGCTAGATGCAAAATCTTGACAGAGAAAACAGGAAAGATAATAAGCTAAAGGAAAGGAAAGGGGAGGGGCTTCCCTGGTGGCACAGTGGTTGAGAGTCCACCTGCCGATGCAGGGGACACAGGTTCGTGTCCCGGTCCGGGAAGATCCTACATGCCACGGAAGTAAAGGGGAACACTCTCCATCCAAAAAGGTATAGAATAAAATTCAGTATATTTTATGTCACTATATAAAGAATGATTTGTATATTGATCTTCCTTTGTTGTTGCATTGACTGGGATCAAAGCCTGCCTTGCTGCAGTGAAACCAAGTTCTGTAAGCACCAGTTTTAGCCATCAGCTCTATTAACTTACAGAAAAATACAAGGGCTAGGGGAAAATGCACATACCTATTTTTAATAGAATCGGGTCTAACATAAGTCTTTTTTTTTTTTTTTTGCGGTACGTGGGCCTCTCATTGTTGTGGCCTCTCCCGTTGCGGAGCACAGGCTCCGGACACGCAGGCCCAGCGGCCATGGCTCACGGGCCCAGCCACTCCGCGGTATGTGGGATCCTCCCGGACCGGGGCACGAACCCGCGTCCCCTGCATCGGCAGGCGGACTCCCAACCACTGCGCCATGAGGGAAGCCCATAACTCTTTTTTTATTGAAGTATAGTTGATTTACAATGTTGTGTTAATTTCTG
Organism: Lipotes vexillifer; assembly: GCF_000442215.2. Lineage (NCBI taxonomy): Eukaryota > Metazoa > Chordata > Mammalia > Artiodactyla > Lipotidae > Lipotes > Lipotes vexillifer. The sequence goes on from NW_006799532.1 coordinate 2,366,519, forward strand.
CTGTACAACGAAGTGATTCAGTTATACATATATACACATTCTTTTTTAAATACTATTTTCCATTATGGTTTATCACAGGATACTGAATATAGTTCCCTGTGCTACATAGCAGTACCTTGTTTTTTATCCATTCTATATATAACAGTTTGCATCTGCTAACCCCAAACATATCTCTTGATCCTATCAGGTTTTGAGTAGAAGTTAGTCATGTCATTAAAATGGTTAACACTTGAATAATATTTGTTTTGTGCTGAGCTCTGTTCTTAATTTTCTTCATGTATATTAAGTCTTGCAACATGCCTATAACATAGGGGTAATTTTTATCACCATTTTTCTCATGAAAATAACTTAGAGAATTTTAGGGACAGTACTGAGTTGAACAGTGTACCCCTCAAAATTCATGTCCAGTGAGAACCTGTGAATGTGACCATTTTTGGGAATAGGGTCTTTATAGATATAATCAAGTTAAGATGAGGTCATATTTGATTGGGGTGGGCCCTAAATCCAATATGACTGGCGTCCTTATAAGAAGAAAATTTGGAAGCACAAAGGCACATAGAGAATGCCATGTGAAGACAGAGGCAAGGATTGGAGCGATGTGTCTACAAGCCAGAGAAGACCAAGGGCTGTCAGCAACCGCAAGAAGCAAGGAGAGAAACCTAGAACAGATCCTTCCCCTGCAACTCTGGAGGCAATAAAGTTGCCTACACCTTGATTTTAGACTTCTGGTCTCCCAAACTATGAGACAATACATTTCTGTTGTTTTAAACCACCCAATTTTTGGTAATTTGTTATGATAGCCCAAGAAAACTAATACAGGGACTCCTCCCCAAATCCATTCAGCTATGATTATAATTCAGACAGTCTAGCTTCAGAGTTCACATGCTTAACCATCATCCTTCACAACATCCTCTGGCTCCTGGTACTGACACTGGAAGGAAAAGAGAACAAATGGGGAGGGAGAACTACAGTTCTGTACATTTGCCTCATGCTATGTTACAGGGAGTGAAGATTAATCAAAGTTGGCCTTGGTTATTTTTTTAATAAATAACCACTACTACCTTAACTTCTCTTAGTTTCATATCAATTACTTCATCTGTAAAATGGCATACTAGAGCTCAATGGATTTTTTGATGATTAAATGAGTTAATACATCAATAGTGCTTATGAGAGAGGGGGCATGTATCAATAACTATAATCTACTGTCATTACTGCTATCATCATGATCATCATCAATAGCATCATCACTACTGAACGTCAACACGTAGTTGAGGTTTTCTCAGACCTGGGTTTGCATATCATTTCTGCTTCTTTTTTCCTGTGTATCCTTGGGCAAGTTATTTAACCTTTCTGAGCCTTTTTATTGGACACTGGGATATTCATGTAAGCCCACATGATGGAGTCACTGTGAAGATTAGAAATAACATACACAAAAACTCAAACCGGTGTTTGAAATATAGTAAGCAGAGGCTCACAATACATGGTAGTTTCTATTGTTATCATAAACTACTCCAGTGTGCAGTATTTTTTTCAATCAAGAAATGCCTTTGGGCTTCCCTGGTGGCGCAGTGGTTGAGAGTCCGCCTGCCGATGCGGGGGACGTGGGTTCGTGCCCCGGTCCGGGAAGACCCCACATGCCGCGGAGCGGCTGGGACCCTGAGCCATGGCTGCTGAGCCTGCGCGTCCGGAGCCTGTGCTCCGCAACGGGAGAGGCCACAACAGCGAGAGGTCCATGTACCACAAAAAAAAAAAGAAAGAAAGAAATGCCTTCATTTCTCTAACCTGAATTATTCTAATTGCAATTCAGGCATTTTCTCTATTCTTCTACATTCAGTGATGTTGAAGGCATTTAGGTAACTGGCTTTTGAAGAATTAACTCTCCTAATCCCTAGCTAGAGACAACATTATCGGTAAAGGTGAACATTTCTAGAAAACATGCATTTTTCTCTAGATATCTGAACCTACATTTAAGCAAGAAAAAACTGGACCTTTAAAAACTGTCTTTGTGAAAGTGAATATTGAAACATCTTCTAGAAAGATAATGAGATGGATGAGCTAATGAGAAATCTCTTCCTGTGCTTCGTGAACTATGGGTTTCATATTACTTTTTATTTTTTCCTAGCAGTTCTCCCATCCCATCCCCTCACCTGCCTATGCTCATGTGCCCTTATGGATTAGTTCTTTTATTTGTTCGTAATTTTACACATACATTTAGATAAATGACTGTGTAAGTGGTGAGATGAACGGCTAATGAGAGGAGTTGTGGCTGATAACCAGGAGTAACACCTTTCAACTCTGTCAGGGATACAAGGTAATTTTGCTGGAGGACTGACATTATAATGAACACCAAGGTGGGATTTCCATTATACCTTTTCTTCTCCGCCCAATTCTCTCCCTCCGTCCCTTTTGTGTTGCTACGCAAATGTCTAACTTAATTCTAGAAGGAAGTAGTCTCCTCTAACCCCACTTTATATTGTAAAGAATGTTACACACACAGAGACAAAATCCTATCAGGCAGAGAGGGGAGTCTCGTCTCCGCAATCCTCAGTCCCTGGAAATTCTTCAAGGACCTCCGCATAGTCGATGGTGCGCTGGCATTTTAAAGTTCAGCCAGCTGAGTGGAAAATGGCAGAAGTAGGGTATCAGAGACAGGAAAGAGAAAATGAAAACCTTTTAGTTCTCTGTGGTCTTCACCAAATATTTCCAGGGGCCTCCTCTTCGAGGCTCATAATAGGAATGTACTTCCTAGGTGGAGTCCATGTGAATACTTCTGCCTGGTATATGTGAGTGCAAGTCACGTATGCCATTTCCCAGATAAAGCATTTAACCTGAATGTGAGACCTTCCGGAACTCTCTTTTTCCCTCTGCCATGGCCACCAGCATGGTGTATAGCAAAAAGAATAATTGGGGGAAGAGGTCTTTAGCACTGCAAGTTTGCCCAACAAAATCCTGGGTCCCAGAACATGACGGGCAAAGCAAGACTCCCCGGGACACCTGCTGTGTGAAAGAACTAAACCTCCATTGTTCTTAGTCACTGAGCATTGGGAGTTGCTTGATATGGAGCATAATGACCCAGTCCCTCTTCATTTTACAGAGAATAATAACAAAGGTAGCTGCCATCATTTAAAGGAATGGATACCAAGCAATACCAAGAAGTGGCTTAGGGGCTGAGAAAGGCTACACCACCAACAACCCCACTTCCATAGGCTCAGCACAACTGATCACTCACTACCACTTCTCTGATGTGGAAATTCTTCTTTTAGTACTTCTGTATGAGGGCTATGCAAGAGCAGATTCAAGTATCAGTATCACACACACAGCTCTGTTGCCTCCTCTTGATCTGTGTCCTTCCCTGCCCTCTTGTCACAAGTTGGGTTCTCTGGAAATGAACACCCTGATGGAGTTTTGTAGAAATATATTTGTTAGGGATCAACACTTATAAAAAAAAAAGGAAGAAGTGACATCAGAAATGAAGAAAGGGAAAAGGTGAACTTCAGTTCAGTTCCCACAAAGCTACAGCTCACCCATCTGGGAGCCCTGGAGCAAATACCGTCCATCAGAATGACCGGCACTGGGCAGAAATGGCCAGATGCAGCGCCAGAGGCAAAACTTGATACTTCCCAAGCACAGAGATGGATCCTGACCACCCTGAGAGCTGGAAGCTGCCTGATGACCTAACTCCCCACACACAGTTTAGCATCAAATCCTTCCTTGAATGGGCATCCAGGTGGAGCACCTCCATGTCTAACACACCTCCTTCACAAAAAGCCCTCCTTCCATTTACCAGGAAAAGGTTCAGACCAAAAATTAAACCTCATTTCTCTGAGTCATCAGATTCTGACTGACTTCATTGTAATGTGTGGGAACTCTGAGGTAATCATACCGTAAAGCATCTCAGGTAACCTCCAAATTGGTTGGCCTGCTTCCAGTTTCTTCCCACTCAAGTTCAACCTGTAAACCACAATGAGATAAATTTTCATGAAACACCTCTATCACATCACCTTCATGGTCAAAAACCTTCGTAACTTTCATTTGCCAAATTTCCTAGGCTTGTCCTATGGATGCGTGCATCTCTGGCAGAGGTGATTTTCTCCCCACTCTGCAAAGAGGTACTCCCCACCAAACACTCTCAGAGCTCCCAACCACTGTTTTTTTTTATTTTTTAAAATTTTTTTGGCGGTATGTGGGCCTCTCACTGTTGTGGCCTCTCCCGTGGCGAAGCACAGGCTCCGGACGCGCAGGCTCAGCGGCCATGGCTCACGGGCCCAGCCGCTCTGCGGCATGTGGGATCTTCCCGGACCGGGGCACGAACCCTTGTCCCCTGCATCGGCAGGCGGACTCTCAACCACTGCACCACCAGGGAAGCTCCCAACCACTAGTTTTGACTTTACTATGTCTATACTTCTCTACTCCGGAGCTCTTTTCCACCTTTTCCTCTTGTCAAAATCTTTCACAACCTTTAATTCCCAACTCAGCTGTACCCTCCTCTGAGATGCCCTTCCTGACCACCCAAAGTCCACAGTGAGTATTCTCTGCCTTCTATGAACTCTTAAAAAATAGCCTAGTTTTTGATGATGGCCATTCTGACCACTGTAAGGTGATACCTTAGTGTAGTTTTGATGTACATTTCTCTAATAATTAGTGATGTTGAGCACCTTTTCATGTTTTTGTTGGCCATCTGAATATCGTCTTCGGAGAAATGTCTATTTAGGTCTTCCACCCATTTTTTGATTGGGTTGTTTGTTTTTTTGATATTGAGCTGCATGAGCTGCATGGGAAGAAAATCCATAAAAGAGGGGATATGTGTATTATGTATGGCTGATTCACTTTGCTGTACAGCAGAAACTGACACAGCAGTGTAAAGCAACTATACTCCAATAAAAAAAATTAGCCTAGGGCTTCCCTGTTGGCGCAGTGGTTGAGAGTCTGCCTGCCGATGCAGGGGACATGGGTTCGTGCCCCGGTCCGGGAAGATCCCACATGCTGCGGAGCGGCTGAGCCCGTGAGCCATGGCCGCTGAGCCTGTGCATCCGGAGCCTGTGCTCCGCAACGGGAGAGGCCACAACAGTGAGAGGCCCACGTACCGCAAAAAAAAAAAAAAAAAAAAAGCCTATTACCATGCTTTGTTGATATTTCATTTGCATAGGACTCTGGATCCAGGGCTCGGGATAAACCCTTACTCAGTATCCTTTGTGCCTTTTGCAGTGGCTCAATAGAGGTGAGGAAGAAAGAGCCAGGGACCACTTACTGGCCAACTAGTCTCAGTTTTCTTGCCTGTAAGAAAGAGAGAATGAATTGGATGTTCCTCTCTGTCATTTTGAGCTCAGGTATTCTATGACTGTCTGTAGAGCAATGAATGGACTGTCAGATCAGTCTCGTGGCAGACTGAAGTTATCTTCAGTAATTTCTATGAGAAAGAGATAAAGGAATGGGCATTATCTAGCCAAGACATTAAGCCACTAAGAGAAAAGCAGTGCCTTAGGTTGGGTTTGGGTGAATCAAACAACTCATCTCTATTAGTGAAGAAATGGTCTCAAAAGCCTCTCAAGTACAGGACAACAAGGAAACAATCAGCAAGAAATGAAAGTCATCTCTCTCCTCTAGGACACTGAGAGAGCAAATAGTCTTAGACGACAGTGTCAAACAATCAGCAACTATTTACTGCAGTCCACTTGGTGATCATCAAAGTCTTTAGGCCGGGTACCAAAGACACAGGGTGAGTCTCCAGTCTTAAATGACCTTCCAATCTAGTGTGGCAGGCAAAAATGAGACATGAAACAACAATAACTATAAGGCAGCATGGAATTAAGTTCTGTGTAGTGGAATTGGGCTTGACTACAGACCTCACCTCCTCACTTCTATAGAGCGAATCGTCTCAGGCATTAACTAATGTTTCTAACCCTCATGTGTGAAAATGTAGGTAATGGTAGTATTTACCTCACAGGGTGTTGGGAGGATTAAATGAGATAACATAAGTAAACTGCAGTCCTGGTACACTGTAAGAGCTCAATAAATATTTATCATCATCATCAACATCATAGTTTTATATGCCAGTGAGTGTTCAGACTTATGCACTGGAGTGACCTGGCAGAGCTTCCCAAGACAGGCAGAAAGGAGTTGGGCCATAAAGATGAGGTGTGGGGTGAGGGGAGACCTTTACAAGTGAGAGAAAAACAAAATAAATTTGGATCCAGATGACCAACTGAGAATTCTATGCAGAAATAGCCTTTGACAATGGCCTTTTGAAGTGTGGGTGGCCCAAGCTGTATACACTCTCCTGAGGCTGGTGGATGGTCTAAATATTTGCCTGACCTTGGACTCCACTGCACCATGGATGCAAAACAGGAAGAAGTGTAGATGCTGGGAGCCCCTGTCCTACTCAATTTTAGAATTCAACTACATATTTTGGCAAAGTGAAAATTGTGCTTTTTCTACTACAGACTTCAAAGAAATTGTTTCATAAAGGCTGGGCACTCTCAACAACAGCATATTGTGGAATATGAGGGTTTGGTAACACCAGCAGTATCTAGGAGTTATTGGGCAAATCCCACCTGTCTTTTTCATAATAACCATTTTCCCTGAAAGGTTTTCTGTATCATCATGGCTACTGGTTAAATTAAGCTTTAAGGAAAAATAACAGAATAATTAATTTTAGGTTCTGCAGATTTCCAGTAATAAACATCACTAATGCTTCATTTTGGGGCCACTGGTAACTAATTTAAACTTTTTTCTCATTATATAGTCAATTTCCTTAATTCGAGGAGGCCACATTATTTTTCTATTAGCTTTTGGCCTTCCTCCAACCTGTCTTAATCAAAATGCTTATTGTGTCTTGCCATTAAGGATAATCTAGTTCCTCTATACATAACAAATTGCACATTAAAAAAAAAAAAGAAAAAAATTCAGTTGCTGCCATACAATTTCACTGCTTCTTCCAAGTGAAAACAAAAATATTTGCAATTCAACAGCATGGAGCTATTGCAGGACAAGGGCTAATGGCAGTTAAATGAAATATTCTTTGACAACAGCCTTGTGCAAATTAAAGTTCTTGACTTTGAATGTTGAATGATCTGAACGACATTTTCCGCATTGCCATTGCCACTGGAAAGAGGAGAAGAAACTCTGTAAACATTTCATTTTCCTTCATCAAATACTCACTGAGACCCTACTGTGTGCCAGGCAACTGTTCTGGGCTCTAAAGATGGATGTAACCATGAGTAAGAGAAAGTCCTTGCTCTCACTGAACTTAAACTCAAGTAGGAAATCAGCCAGCCAGCATACAGGTACATATTCGGTGGTGGTAGAATCTATGAAAGTACATAAAGAAGGTAAAAGGGAAGTGGGAGAGAGCTGCAGGGGACGGGGAGAGGTCCTGTTTCATATACTGTGATAAGGGAAGAGGTATCCAATAAAGGACACTTGATCAGGGACCTGATTGAAGTGAGAGAATAAGCTATGTAGATACCACGGTAAACACACACCCTCCAACACTTCCATATGCTTACACGTGCTCATCAATGAACAGTCTGGGTAAACAGATTTAGAAGGGCTTTTCACTCATCCAAATTCTCTAAACTTGTAGTGCTACCAGAACTTAGGTCTCTCTCTTTAAAATGTTAATAAACGGTTGCCTTCTTAATTTTGACTCCAAGGGAAGACTGTAAATCTGAGAGGTGGCCATTCTGTTATACATCATGCATATTGCAGAAATCAGCCGGCTCCAACTGCCCTGAAGGCTGAACAAAAGTGGGATTTATACTCCTCCCTCTCTGACCTTTCACACATGAATCAAATGATATATTCCCAAAGAAGAATGAGAAATTGACACAGTCTGTGCCAGCATGTAGATAAGGTTGGGACCTGTGTGTATCGATGGTTACACTCGGATCTCGTGTCCCTCTGCCATATGGAGATTAATCTGGCTCAGGCCCTGCTGATCGTTGGAATTAATAATCATCCTTACACAATACCAGGCAGTCACCACAGAAACGTGATCCTGAATGGAGCCGGAGTCATCAAGCGTGACCCAGCCATCACCTGCTCCCATTCCCCACTTTGTTAAACTTAAAATTAAACATAGTCACAGACCACTTACGGAGAGGACAGATTTCCTCAGCCCTTAGGAATCCTGGAAGCAGCTTTCACAAGGTCACAGTACCAAATCCAGGCCATACTCTTTCATTCAGTCCTACTGACTGCTACTTAAAAGCAAAAAGCTCCAAGAGCTCAAAACTAGATTTTCAGCTCCCAGAGAATTTTAATTTGCTAACTAGTAGAAGCAGGAAAAGGAGAGTCATAAAAGAAGGAAATAATGGAAATCGACTACTTGGTAGAGACAGAATACAGGGGGGAAAAAATGAAAGATGCAGCAGAACCCAGCAGTAGGTTACAGCACAGAACAAAAGTGTATGCTAACTCTGAGCTAGGTCTGCCATTTCCCATCTTTGTGACTCTGAGTTCCATAATCTCTCTATTCCTCTGTTTCCTCAGTTGTAAAATGGAATGAACAGTAACCCCTTCTGATGAGGGCTATAACTTATACCGTGTGCCCGTGAGACAGTGAGTATGCATGTCTATGATGGTGAGTTTTACTCTACATTCTAAGGGTAGCCTTTTGCCCTAATTACGATTCACTTCTCAGCATTTAATATGAAAAGACCCAGCCACTGTAACCAATTGTATCTATTCTGATCCACACTGGATGTTTTGTTATTTAGCATACCAAATGTCAGAAATGGGTTTTCATTAGTGAAATGACTGGGTTTGACTTAACGGGTATTAGTACTGGGTTTTCATTAATTAAAACTAGTGATGTTTAAGATGTAGATTGGCTAGTATATTATAAATGTATTTTTCACCACTCCATGGACAAGGAATAAGACCCTAGAATTTCTTCACTGTTAGAAATAGTGTCCTGGGCTTAATTCCTAAAGAACTGTTCCTAAATAACTCTTGGTTCTGAGAGATTAACCAACTGAAATTGACGAGATGGCTAGCCAATTCCCACTCTAAAGTGTTGTCATATTCGCTTTGGGGGAGCCTTTCATGCGAGAACCAGTCAGATCTCCCCAAAACACACAGATTTTATAGAACAGGTTAAAACTATCATTTCATACCTTCTCACTTAGAAATGTGTGTAGTGTTTCTACCATCTGTTTAAGATGACACAATAATTTGTTATATATTTTTGAAATGTTTCCATCATAAGTATTTATCCTTTCAAATTTTGGCAACTGCAAGCATGAGTTTCAGTTATATGAAAATGTCACCTATATGAAACACTCCATTTCCAGTGAAGTTCACATTTTCAGGTACTGATTTTTGACTTGTTACTGCAAAAATGTTGCACCCAAGTGATTCACACTGTTGGGAAACAATTCCCCATGGGTGTCTCACATTTGTGTACATGTTGAATGCACAAGCACTACTGTCTGACTTTATTCTGGACTATTTTTTCAAGGATATTTGTATGGCAAACAACTTTGAAAGACAAAAACAGTGTCTCCCTTTGGAGCAAAGGGCAGGTTTATTTACTGTCTATTATAATAAATATAATGTCTCTGGTGCAAAGTTCAGGCAGGATAATTGTCCGTTATAAAATATTTGGGTTTTCTAAACTTGGGGTTCCTCTCCTATAATGCACTTTACTGTGTATGCAAAACTCACCCAACCCTCCAAGTGCTGGCCTGTGGGAATTGGGGCTCTGGGAACCAAAGTAAAACGCTGATAAAGTGGCTCTGGCTATTGCTGTAAGAACAAATCATCTTTTCTCTATCATCTAAGAATCTTGTGTCCTCTGTCAGCATCCATCACACTGTGGCATGCTACCCTGTTAGCTTGTATGTAGGGTAAAATCTCAGATTGTTCACAGTTTTTGACACACATCAACTCTGAATCAATTTTACTTCAAGTAAATAATCGTGATGAATGCCATGAAGTCCAAAGATGAGCAGGAATACTACAGAGACCTCAAGAATTTTCAGCAAAGAAAAGGGAGGGAAAAATTATCATTCTACTTTGGACAGGATCATGAATGAAAGCTGCAAAGTCTTGGTGTCAGAATTGATTGCAAAAGGAGAGTTATAATATTAAAGAGAGTCAACTCTTCTCAAGTGCCTTTAAGCTGACTGGAAGCAACTGTTTACATGAAAATAATTAAAATTCCAAATATAAATGATTATCTTTTAGTCACTGAAGAAATATTCTCTGAAAATGTACTAAATAATACTTTCGCCTATTTTTAAAAAACAGTAACTTTTTCTTTAAATATTTGACTTGTTTTTCTTTATTGTATCTGATAATGCAAGTACTACATAGTCATTATAGAAATTATTAAAAATTGTGTAAAATCATGAGTATTAAGAATGTACTCGTTGGAGTTCCACTCCTAGAATGGCAGTGTGAGGAGTTCCAATGCCCCAACTCTCTAGTGAAACAGCCATAACTTTTGAAATTATTTTTAAAAACATTTAAAATTGTTCTAATTTAATTAGGACAATTGAGTTGTCAATTTAAAGAATAAGGAAAGAGACATATATTCATAAAAATCTACTACATCTTGCTAAGAACAGCTGGAGTCTGTGACATCTGAGCCACCCCTCCCACTCACCTCAGCATGACAGAAGCTCCACTTTGGATGGTTGTGGCCAAGAAGATAAGGCTTCACCATCATTCAGCTCTCAGTCAAGGGATCAGTGTTTGACTCGGAGAGGCAGGCCATCAGGATTTCTCACCACCCTCCCTCCAGCTCCAAGTTTCAGAGGCTAAGTTCCTGACAGGGGGGCTGAGAGGCCAGAGGCTCCTTCTCCCAACTATCTACTACTCACAGGGCAGGAGGTTTACCGCAGGTACAGACAGCAGGGAATACTGAAGTCCCAATGTTCTTCAACCCCAGCTCATTCACAGGGTAGAAGTTTCACCCAGGAGAAAGAAGCCAAGAAGATTACAAGCTACTGTCTCTACCAAGTACCCTCCTTTTTTTAAAGCAGGGGTGTCTCAAGAAGCAGGTCACTGTCCCATTCCCCATCTGAGGAGTAACTGGGAGATTCTCATCAGGGGAGAGGATGTCCCTAAGAACAAAGAAGTTTGAATATGTCCCCCAGAACACCTGATATTATCTGGAAAAGTGTGAGGAAGTTCAAGTTTAAGGATGCTCTCAAAGAAAGGAAAGTAGATTTGGGTAGTGTGCAATTATGGAGAAGTTGAGAGCTTCATGAGAGCAGTAACCTAAAATATAGACCAGATAACCAGAGAGAATCGGGGGGAAAACAATCAGCTAAAAAGGGATTTCCTGGGTTCAGAACAAATCTCAGACTGGTCTCAAAAACCATTCCTGAAAAGGTGTCTGGATTTAGCTGGATAAGACGGTAGAGCAATTTATGCCCCCGAACATTGCTGAAAACAATAGAACAACCAGTTGGAAATTAGTGAAACCTAATAGCTGGATGTCATACAAACAGAGGCAGACAGATTAAGAGTGATAGTAGGGAAAAAAAAAAAGGATTTGTAATAACCTTAAGTGACTGTGTCAATACCCCCAAGTCTCTCATCAAGAAGAGCTACGTCAGAGGCTTCACGCTGCAGATGAAGGAAATAAACTTCACTAAAATGCTCCAGTCAGTTCATCAAACAAATAAGCAAGCAAATAAAAACAAACAAAAAAGCCAAGGTGGATCCCAAAGGGGATCAGCATCTAAGGTTACTATAACATACTGCCTAAAATGTCCAGTTTTCAACAATAATTACTAGACATGAAGAGAAATAAGAAACTGTTACCCATACATAGAGAAAAACCAAGCAACAGAAACAGACTTTAGGAGGCCTCAGATGGGGAATGGGACAGTGGCCTGCTTCTTGAGACAGCCCTGCTTTAAAAAAAGGAGGGTACTCGGTAGAGACAGTAGCTTGTAATCTTCTTGGCTTCTTTCTCCTGGGTGAAACTTCTACCCTGTGAATGAGCTGGGATTGAAGAACATTGGGACTTTAGTATTCCCTGCTGTCTGTACCTGTGGTAAACCTCTTGCCCTGTGAGTAGTAGATAGTTGGGAGAAGGAGCCTCTGGCCTCTCAGCCCCCCTGTCAGGAACTTAGCCTCTGAAACTTGGAGCTGGAGGGAGGGTGGTGAGAAATCCTGATGGCCTGCCTCTCCGAGTGGATTTAGCAAAGGCTGCAAAGCAGCTATGATAAATATGTTTAGTGAAAACTATGTTTAAAGAAATAAAGGAAGGTATGATGACAATTTCTGACTGAACAAAATCACTGAAGAAATCAAAATTATAAAAAAGAACTAAATAGAAATTCTTAACTTAGAAAGTACAGTAACTAAATCAAAACAGTTGCTAAAGGGGCAAACAATAGATTTGAACTGGAAGAAGAAAAAAATCAGAGAACTTAAAGATAGATTGGTACAGATTATGCAATCTGAAGGACACAGAGAGAAAAGAATGAAGAAAATACAGAGCCTTAAAGAAATGTGGAACACCACTGTGTGCAACAACACACACGTACAGGAAGTACCATAAGAGGACAAAGAGACAGGATTGGAAAAAATATTCAAAGAAATAATGGCTAAAAATCTCCCATAAGAAAGACATTAACCTACATATCCAAAAGCTCAATGAACTCTAAGTGGGTAAAATGCAAAGATATCTATCAACAGTTAAAATAGTGAAAGGCAAGGTGAAAATATTGAAAGCAGCAAGAGAAAAGAACTCATCATACACAAAGGGTCCTGAGAAAGATTAGTAACTGACTTCTCATTGGAAACCATGGAAGCCAGAGGCAGAGGCAGAGGCAGTGGGATAATGATTTAAGTACTAAAAGAAGAAGAAGAAAAACCCCCTCTCATCCAAGAATCTTATATCCAGCAAAACTATCTTTAAAAATAAAGGCAAAATTAAAAAAATACAAAACTGAGACACAAAAACAGAGAGAAGATCTTGCTAGCAGACCCACCTTATAAGAAATAACTGAAGGAAGATTTTTCAGGCTGAAAGTAAGTGCCTCTAGGTAGTAATCTGAATACACACACAAACAAGAGCACCACTACAGGCAATGTGATAATTATAAAATACATTTCGGAACATACTCTGTATACCACTTTGCAACCTGCTTTGTTCACTTAGTACTGTATTTCCAAAGAAAAATGATTGTGATAAAGTAAGAGGTTTAGAGAAATTATTTGTAGATTAAAAGATCCATAAAGTGGTCCAGTGGAGTAAGGGAAACTAGTAAAGCTCCTAAGAAGACTTGAAACTACTAAAAATTAGCCTATCGATTGAGGAAATAGGTGTCTTAACTCTATCCCCTAATATACCATTTGTGTCCCCTATGAGATTTTGCTATTGATGCTTTTTGAGATTTTCAATTCTCATGGAAAAAGTGAACTTATTAAGTGGTATAAAAAATCAAAAAACTTGGGGCTTCCCTGGTGGCGCCAGTGGTTGAAGAGTCCTCCTGCCGATGCAGGGGACACGGGTTCGTGCCCCGGTCTGGGAAAATCCCACATGCCGGGGAGAGCTAGGCCCGTGAGCCATGGCCGCTGAGCCTGCGCGTCCGGAGCCTGTGCTCCGCAACGGGAGAGGCCACAACAGTGAGAGGCCCGCGTACCGCAAAACAAACAAACAACATCAACAAAAAGAAATCAAAAAATCTTGGCTAAAAGGCAATTAGCTTATGGGCAGTGTGGCTGGGCAACTGGCAGTGAGGTTCAGTGGGTAAAACACTGGCCTGGAGGAGAGCCTGCCTTCATTAAGTTTTAAGTTGAAACTGCTCCTAATTCACTGTCCTTTTCTAGGCATGCAGTCAGACTGTTAGGAGTACTCACACTAGCAAAAGCAGTCATGGGTGGTGGTTATTAAAAAGATTGACAGTATTACCCTGAACTTCAGCCAGGTGTCATGGAACTTGAAGTTGGCAACCAGAAAGTTAGGAACTGAGTCAGGGGTGTTACCTTCTACCTCTTACCCTTGCCCTTTGTTACTGCCAGCTCTTGCCCCCCTCAGAATCTGCTAGGTTTCCCTCAGTGCAGCAATGAGCCATCTACTTCCACGTCTCCTACTCCCTCACAGTTCAGGCTCACACATGCCTCACGTGAATGCGTGCTGCTTGCAGCCTTGACTGTTAATAGTCCTTTCAGCTAAGGAATTATTGACCACCTTTGGTCTCTTAGTTAAAATTTTGGAGAGAACAAATTTCAGTGGCTTAGTCCAGCTTACAAGTTAACTCCTCTCTACGTCTACAAGTTGAAACAATCTCCTGTGAAAAAGAAATTCATGTACGGTTGCCCTGCCAAGGGTGGCAATTAGGGGCAGCTAGATTCAAAAAGAACATAGGTGTGTGTTGTCAAAAATTCAGAGATAGTAAAAATTAAAACCAGACCAGTAAAATATTATTTAGTAAGAGTTTATTTTGCACAAAAACACAGTTTATGAACTGGGAGTCTTCAAATGCAAAACCAGTAAGAAGCTCAGAGGCATGACATTATGGGATGATGGCTTATAAAGTGAAAATGAGGAGGTGGTTTAACATTCACAATAATTGGTTATTACAATGAGGTTTCCAGATGGCAGGGGACTGGTTAAAAGTGACTCTCATACAACTTTAGGAAGATGACTTAAGTTCCTTTTATGATTATCAGAGGCATTTACCATAGATAACCCAAGTTAAGTTTTGCTTATTATGTTCATGGAATAAGCTAGATTTAGCTTTGCTTATGTGGCTTAAGTGGTTTTGCGTCCTTGGGGAGTTTCAAGCCTGGTCTCTATTTTAACAGTCTCAGTGTCTGTTACATTGCTCTTTATTAAGTTACTGCCTCTTGTATCTACAATACTCATCTATAAAATTCTTCTCTGTGGCTCCTTCGATTCAACATAGAATAGTCTACTTCTCCAGGGATACATGAATAACTAGTACCCAAAGGCTTTCTAAATTCTTGAGTGTTCTGCACACCCACTGGCATGACACGGGACGATCTTCAGGTACCGGACAGTGCCAGAACTAGGTCATCCTGTGTTCTAGCCCCCCACTCACTCCCCAAGCTCACCCCCAACACTACCAGCATACCTGATACCTTCTTTGTAAATTGGAATTCCATATTCTCTTTGGTTTATTTTCAAAGAACCAGGCTCTAGCCTAGGCATCTGACTTGAGGATTTTCCCAGTTACATTTTGAAAGAGATCCCCACTTATTTCTTTTTCTATATAGAAATGCTTATGCATATCTGACATTAATTAAAGGACTAATTTAATAGCAATTCTAAGAAAAATAAGCCCATCTCTAAGTACTCAACCTCATTCTCTCTTCTCTGCATACTGCAAATAAAGTCAATCCCCTAAGTAATGTGTAAGCCATAGTGTGAGCAATTTGAGTCCTTAATTGGATGAATATATCTGAGGCCGAATGACAGAACTTATGTTATCAAGTTGCTACTGTATGTCTTCAATGCAGAATTTCCAACAGATGTACTCACTGGGGGCTGGGGGTGGGGAGGCAGACACACCACTGAGGATGAATCAAAGGAGAAAGTGAAAGTGGATTTTACCAATAAAATAAGCTCAAGTTGCTGTCTTCACAAGTCCTTCAAAGCACAGGGGCAAATCTGTTCTTGCCCTCCCCTGATTTCCCATCATCTGTGACCTAAACCACTGGCCCTCTTGACCAACAACATGGTGGTCCAGAAACACCTTTACTAAAAATCTAAGGAATGCCCAATAAATCTCGAAAAAAATTCTACTGGATAATCTAACTTATAGCTTGATTATATTTAGCTCAGAATCTTTATTAGAGCCTCATACTCATCTTTATTTCCTTCTGCCACAATTAGACTGTTAGTTCTTTATCAAAAAAAAGATTGGGCCACATTTTTCTGGTGAATCCTACTGGAATCCTTAATATATTATTAGCTAAATGCATAGTAGACACTCAAAAATGCTTATCCCTTTGAATCAAGTTGAACATATCGTCCTTTAGGATCTAAAACAGCCATTCCAGTTTTCCCTGGAGGTTTACTTCCATTTTCCTTAGCAAATGGAGCAAGGAAAAAAGCCAGCATGCTCATAGAACAATAGATAATAAAACACCAGAGGGTTCCTCCCTTAGATATTGTCTGTTGTATTCATTTTACTGAGGAAGAAACTGAGAATGAGAGGGGTAAGCTACCTGCTCGAGGCACACAGTTCACCACAATCTTGGCCCCTTCTCTGCTCTCATCATTCCAACTGCGGAACAATTATTAAAAAGTCAAAAAGACCTAGATCTTACTCTACAGTCATTCTGCACCAGTCTGCCAAACTTCTTGTTACTGGTGATTTGCAATCTCTCGAAGGGGACAGTTATTCAGCAGGCTTTCACAACACCTTGAATGTCTCCATTCATTAGCGTCGCTTTTCCTTTTCCATTACACGAAGTCATCCACAGAATTCGCCCATCAAAATTCTGCCCCCTCCTTCAAATTCAAAGCAGGGTGGTTAACACTGCTTCTTCCTATCTAAATAAGCCAAATAATTATGGCACATTCCCTAGAATGGATTCTCAGGGGTAGCGAAAGGATGAGTAAACTGGAAAGGCACTGCTTTAAAAGTTTCTCTTACTGAAGGGTGAAGGATCTATCTAGGATCAGGTTAACAGTCATGGAAACCTCAATCTCACATCAACCAAATAATAAGAGGCAAGTACAGAAAACTTTCTATCCATAAGGAAATGTATTCCTCTTCAAAGAGGAATATACAGAGACTGAAAATGACAAAGCTATGAGATGGGAACTTGGCAACCTGTGTCTTAGGGACTTCTAAAAACGTTCATTTCCAACACAGATTCTATGCAGTCTTTGCAAAGGAAAACATCTCTAATGCATACGGGCTTTCTCTAGTTGGGGCGAGTGGGGGCTACTCTTCGTTGCAGTGTGCAGGCTTCTCATTGTGGTGGCTTCTCTTGTTGCGGAGCATGGGATCTAGACATGTGGGCTTCAGTAGTTGTGGCTCATGGGCTTTTGAGCGCAGGTTCAGTAGTTGTGGCACACAGGCTTAGCTGCTCCGCGGCATGTGGGGTCTTCCCAACCAGGGCTCGAACTGGCAGGCAGATTCTTAACCACTGCACCACCAGGGAAGCCCCCATCATGGGATTCTTATACCATGTAACATCACTCTGTCCAACCTTGACACCATGGTCCAGTGAGACATTAATTACGTTCTGCTCTCAGGCTTCAATTAGTGGATCGTTATGTGGACTCATCAGAAGAACTACATGTCTTTACAGAACATTAAAAATTGTGGAAGTGCAAGCATGCATCTTGATGACACATTATCCAGGGATCCCAGTTAGTGATTCTGTCATTAAGAGACCTCCATCCCATGTAAAGGAAGATGGAGTGTAGAGTTTGGGAGCAGACATATGGTTTATGGCAGAATTACAAACACCAAATGGAATGGAAGCTACAAAACCACATTTGCGCAGATTTCAGCTGAAGAGAAAAAGGAAAAGAGAGAAAAGAGATTTCTCTCTTGGTGATATGTAACTTCATTTGGCTCTGACAATGCTGGCATTTGTCTTGTTGTTATTAGTTTCTTCTCTCAAACTCAAGAAAGAGCAAGAGTAGAGTTTTTACTTAATTATGTTCTACAAAGTGAATTTACAACCATGCTTAAAGTAGAATATATTATAACATAGGGGAATCATTGTCCTAAATGACAATAATCATTTTAGAACAAGATCATCAGGGTGGGATTTTGAATCCATGTTGAGTTTCCAATAGAGCAAAGCTTTTCAACAATCTGCATTTTGGTCCATGACCTCACTCACTAAATCTAAACCTTATCTCAGTCATTACTGGTATGGATTCTGGGGAAGCAGGACCATAAGAAATTTCACAAACTAAACTGATTTACTGCTCAGACTTAGAATAAAATAAATACAAGTTATTCTAGATTAATGGCATAGCTGAATATGTCCTGGGGAAAGCTTTATCAGAGTTCCATCTACAACAGAATCTGAAAGATCTGTGACCCTCTGAGCAAGTATTTCTGCTTACTCCCACAGGTCTAGATCAGCTCTGTTCCCTGATGCTCCAGATTCTTATGTGGAACCCTGCCCCTGCCTCAGCAAGCTCCTTGGAAACTGCACCCAGACTGTGCATTGGATTTATCTCTCCTGGTTTTTACTTCATGCTTTCCCTGAAATGACTTCCCTGGGACTAAATCTTCCCTCCACGTGAACTTTGAATTAACAATGTTCCCTTTCCCCACAGCCAGCTCCAGGTACACCCAAACACCACTGCTGCTTTCCCCGTGGTAGGTCCTTCTGAGAACTACATTCCTTAACCTTTCTAGATGTACTCTATCTGGTGCTTAGAAATTTAAGAAATCAGAGAAATGTGACATTTAATAAATACTTGTTGAAATAATGAATAAAATAATGAATGAATGAAGAGTGAATATCAAGAATGAAGAATAAATGTCACTGGGCTTGAGATCAGGAGATCTAGATTCAAGTCCTGACTTAACCACACTCTTGCCATATGATTTTGGACTATGCTTAATTCTTCGACCCGCAGTGGCTTAGTTCAGGCTGCTAAGCCAAAATACCAATAGACCAGGTATTTTAAACAAGAAACACTTATTTCTCATAATTCTGGAGGCTGAGTTGTCTAGGATCAACGCGCCGGCAGATTCAGTTCTTGGTGAGGGCCCTCTTTCCAGCTGGCAGACATCTGCCTTCTCACTGTGTCCTCATGGTGGAGAGAGGAAGCTCTGGTGTCTCTTTCTCTTCTTATAAGGGCCCCATTCCATCATGTGGGCTGCATCCTCATGACCTCATATAAGCCTAATCACCTCCCAAAGGCCTCACCTTCTAACACCATCACATTGAATGTTAGGGCTTCACAAAATGAATTTTGAAAGGACACAAACATTCAGTCCATGAGGCACAGGGTTTTTGTTTGTTTTGTTTTCTCTTGTTTTACCAGTAAAATAAGGATAAATACCTCTTCTATTTCACAGTTTTTATGAATCTGAAAATGAAGTTTTCAAACTGTAAAGTACAACCGAAATATTTTACTGTTATTATTAGAGAACCTTACATACAGACTTTATTCAATTAAAGTGAAAATACTTCCAGACAGAGAGAAGAATTTGGCAGACAGAACCCAGAACTATGTGCTGTTCTATTTGATATCCTGTTCACTCTGTTTGGAATTCTCCTTTGTCCTCCATCCTCCAACCCTTCAACACTCACACCTGAGAAATTAATTTTGACTTATCGTTTAGCACTCAGCTCAGACATCATCTTTGACAATTTTGTGTCAAAGCAGTACATGGTAAGTGGGGGGAATAATGCTAAGAGGGAAGGCTAAAATGAGATTACTCAATGCCAGATATACCTGCCACCACGGGATGTACTATAACCAAGACATTGCCACTGTGCAGATGGCAGAGAAGTGGAACATTCATTCATTCACCAAAAGAACATTCAGACATTTCCCATGTGCCTTATTTCACGATACTAGACACAAAGAAACTTACGCCTTGTCGGAAAGCGTCAGACTGTACGTTAGTCAACAAAGAAATATATGTCTGAAAAATATAGTGTCAGAGTTACACCAAATGGAATATGAAAGAGTTATATTTGAAAACTGCAACATGTGAACATATTACTTAGGAACTTTCTGTCAACTTGGAATCTACTACTTGAAGAGTCATTCAAAGGGATTAATCCCAACCTAATTCACGGCTATGAACAACCCATTCCATGGTTGAATTATCACAGTCAGAGACTCAACAGGTATCTACATGCAACTTTTATGTGCTGGATACAGTGCCAGGCATAGGGTTGTGGGGGCATGAAGACACAGGTACATGCCCTACCACCATGGAGCTTACACTCTAATGCAACAGAGTTCATATTTTGAATCTCTTGGACTGGAAAAGTCTTTAAAGATTAACTGTGATCAGTATTATTCTATTCTAAATAATACTTCCACAACAAAATTAGAGAGGAGGGACTTCCCTGGTGGCGCAGTGGTTGAGAATCTGCCTGCCAATGCAGGGGACATGGGTTCAAGCCCTGGTCCAGGAAGATCCCACATGCCGCGGAGCAACTAAGCCCGTGTGCCACAAATACTGAGCCTGTGCTCTAGAGCCCATGAGCACAACTACTGAGCCCGTGTGCTGCAACTACTGAAGCCTGCGCACCACAGCCCGTGCTCCGCAACAAGAGAAGCCACCGCAGTGAGAAGCCCGCGCACCACAACAGAGTAGCTCCTGCTCACTGCAACTAGAGAAAGCCTGTGCGCAGCAACAAAGACCCAACTCAGCCAAATAAATAAAATAAATAAATTTATTTAAATATATATATATTGGAAGCCAAATCCTTTAAAAAAAATTAGAGAGGAGATCATATCAAAAAGTTTTTAAATGAGTAAGCAGCTCTATGAAAAAATGCCTACACTGTTATTTTTCTCATTTCCCTGCTAATCTGAAGAATTTTATTACCAACTGGCCTTAGCTTCTGGACTTTGGTTTGGGAAACACTGCTCCAGCAAATATGAGGTTTTCTTGATCCCTATTCCGAAGGTACAGAATCAAGTCAGCCTGAAGGGAGGAGAAAGAGGCAAACTTTTTCTTCCTATCATGATTAAGTTAGTGGTGCCAGAAAAACTGATTTGAAAATATGGAAGTTCATTTTGGACCCCTTCCTTCTACCTTTTTTCTTTTTTTTAACATCTTTATTGGAGTATAATTGCTTTACAATGGTGTGTTAGTTTCTGATTTGTAACAAAGTGAATCAGTTATACGTATGCATATGTCCCCATATCTCTTTCCTCTTGCGTCTCCCTCCCTCCCACCCTCCCTATCCCACCCCTCTAGGTGGTCACAAAGCACCGAGCTGATCTCCCTGTGCTATGCGGCTGCTTCCCACTAGCTATCTATTTTACATTTGCCTTCTACCTCTCTTGCTACATCTCTGGCCTACCTCTCAGAAAGTGTCTCGTATTCTCCAACTACTATAAATCGCATCTCAAAAGTAATCCTTGTACTCATATGACTTACTGAATCCTCCTCAAATCAAAACTCCCTCCCTCTGTGCAACTGAACTCAATTGTTTCAGAGGAGCAATAAGGTTGAAACAACCCTCCCAGATGTGTTTGCATTTTATTGCTTTTTTCTAATTATAAAAGTAATTCACAGTTATTGTAGAAAACATATGAAATATAAAACAGTATGAAGAAAAAAACAAAAATTCTCAAAGCCTGTAGGATATTTGCATTTCCAAGAGGGAATGTTTGTTGACAGATGTATGCAGACAGGGTAGATATACTGAGGGTTTACAGTATTACCAGGGGATTGTCATAGGGACTTTGAGAAAATTAAAGTGAGGCAGAAGCAGATCTTATCCTCAAATAACTTATACTATAGTACACAAATTATTCTAGTATTAATGAATTAAAGGTCAACAAATGCTCTGCATTCCAAATGGAGAGTATAACCCTAGCTTTGTGAAACTCTGTTTTCAGCTGCAGAAATAAAGGTTCAGCTTTTAAGCTGAGCTCATTGCAGGAAACTGCAAATATGAATGTTAAATTCTCTCTACAGGATCTACTATCCTTGGAAAGCATGAACCAGGCAGAGAGAGAAGGGATTATTACAAATTATGTTAATCTAAAACAAACAGTTTACTTTCCTCACATATTCACTTTCTCTCTTTATAGAAGTTTTATAAGAAAGTGAAATCATCTAATACGAACTCTAAATGCCCCTCCTTCCACTTCTCCTGTTTTGTTGTTGTTACTTACTTTTCATTTATATACTGTAAATTTTACTCTTTATGATAGTTCTATGAGCTTTGACAAATGCATAGAGTTGTATTAGTACCAAAACAAGATGCAAAACCATTCCATCAGCATCTCTCTGCAATTCCCTTGTGTTACTCTTTTCAGTCAATCTTCTCCTGCCCAGCAATCTTTGGTAACCACTGATCTGTTCTCCATCCCTGTAATTCTGCCTTTTTTAAAAATGTCATAGCAATGAATCTGAATCTGGTTTCTTTCACTTACCACAGTGCATGTGAGATCCATCCATGGTACTGAATGTATATGTAGTTAGACTTGTCACTCACAGATTCCCTCAGTCAACTCAGCAGAAACCAGAAGAGAGATGAGATTATCCAGGTTATACTATAGATGAGCCTCTCATCTAACAGAGTGAATCTCCATGACATACATGGGAGACCTACAAGGTTCTTAAGAATTTTATAGCAAGAAAAACACTACCAGCTTGGATCAAAAGGGAGAAAAGGCAAAATAAAAGAAAGCTGATAAATCTCCTGTTGGAATTACTACATGCAGAAAAACAGGCTGCTAGAAACTACTCAGCTGAAAATATGTGCTATCATTCATATAAAAGAAAGGTGGACTCTAAGCGTGGGACCTGGAGCCCGGAGGCCAGAGCCTTAAACCAGAGAGGATTATTCCTAGGCCTTCAAACCTAATGGAGTTTGCCTAGTTGGATTTCAAAATTGCTTGGAACTGATGGCTCCCTCTTCCCCTCCATTTTCATCCTTTTCAAAGGGATAGTCTAAAACTGCTATCCTATGTCTGCCCCATCACTGTATATCAAAAGCATATAACTTGTTTTCTAGTTTTACAAGTCCACAGATAAAGAGAAATTTTTCCCCAGTATGAATCATACCCAGAGTTTCACCCTTTCCTGACTTAAATGATGAGACTTGGGTCTTTGAGATCATAAGATTTAGAAGAAAATATAGAATTTGAGTTAATACCATTACAAGTTGAGACTTTCAGTAACCTTGGAATAGGATAAATGTATTTGGCATACGGGATGCATGTGAATCTTTGGGGACCAGAGGAGAGACTGTGGTAGGCAGAATAATGGCCTTCCAAAGATGTCCATGTCCTAATTCTCAAAACCTGTGAATATGTCGCTTTGCATGGTAAGAAAACTTTTCAGATATGATAATTTAAAGATCTTGAGATGGGGAGGTTATCCATTTTAATCACAAGGGTTCCTATGAGAGGGAGACAGGAAAGTCAAAGTCAGAGGAAAAAGGTGGAAAGTGGAAAGTGGAGATCAGAGTAATTCAGCAGTGAGCCAAAGAATGCAGCCGGCTTCTAAAAGCTGGAAAATAGAAGAAACGTATTCCCTCTCCCAGATCCTCCAGAAAGAATGCAGCTCCACCAACCACATTTAGAAAGGCTTTTTCAAATCTTCCCACTCCCAAATGATAAAGGTTATCTGCTTATGTTTGCTTATGTTTTCTTTTTACATTTAGATAACTGTCACTTGGAGCTTATCGCAGTGTAGATCTATCTTTTTCAAATGACTATCTAGTTGTGCCAGCACCTTGTATAAAAAGTGAACGTTCTCCCAATTGATGCGTGATACTACATTATTATATTATAAAAGTTTCAAATGCATTTTGTCTGTTTCAAGAATTTTGTTTCTGTTCCCTTCACTTTTTATCTGTTCATGAACCAAAACCATGCCATTTAATTACACAGGCTTTAAAATGCATTTTAATATTTGACAGGGCTGGCACTCCCTGGCTTAGTCTATTCCCTGTTGACTTATAAGCAGCAGCAATTTATTTCTCACAGTTCTGAAGGCTGGGAAGTCTAAGACCAAGCTACCATCAGATTCAGTGTCTGGTGAGAGCCCACTTCCTGGTTCATAGATGGCTGTCTTCTTACTGTCCTCACAAGGTGGAAGGGGTAAGGGGGCTCTCTGGGATCTCTCCTCATACTAGCATTAATCTCATTCACAAGTGCTTCACCCTCATGACCTAATCATCTCCCAAAGATCCCGCTTCCTAATACCATCACATTCGGGGTTAGGATTTCAACGTGTGAATTTTCGGGGAACACAAGCATTCAGTCTACAACACCCCTGTACTGATTTTCTTTTCCAGAGTTTCTATAGCTATTCTTGGACGTTTATTATTCTAAGTTCGTAAATAATTTGTTTATATCCATAAAAAACTAATGATATTTTAATGGTATTATATTACCATTTCCCATTACCTTACATATAGTTGACATTATTATTATGTTTAGGCTTCTACCCTGAAAACATTTTCATTCATTTCATTCTTCACTGTGTACCGACTTATACTAATTTACTCTATCTGTGAATCTTCAGACAATACAACTACATGCAAGAATGGCTGACCCTGTTATGAAAGAAAAAAAAACTTCCCCCTTTGGCATATTCTGAAAGGCTCACCAAGTTATAGAAAAAACACTTTTTCCTTCTACCTTTGTCTTCAGGGAAGAAATGCCTTCATTATACATTATCGAGTTAGTAACAATACCTCTGCTTTCAAAAAGTAAGTGTTGATCCATCAGGAGTCTCAAATTGGTAAAACATATTTATTAGATGAGAGATCACATCAAGGTTCTGCTAATTCACATGTCTGCAAATGTAACCAAAATGTTCTCTCTCTCTCTGAACAAGACCACTTTAACAATATCCTCTCCCTTCTTTTTCTGCTTTCTCTCCAAAGAAACCTAAGTAGGTCTTGCCAGACACTTAATTTGCACCATAATTGCATATAATAGTCATCCTTGAGCTTCTGTAATTGATGGCTTCACATCCAGTGTCGTAGGGTCATGTTAATGGAACAAGTTGTTCACCCCTTTACTCATCCTGGGTTGTGTTCACAGGTACATGTAAATCCCTCCAAACATAAACAACATTTCTGTTTGACTTCCCACCCAACTGGGGATGTCCACGCGTAAAAACTTCCCCGCACTATAGTGAACAAATAAATAAATAAAGCGCTGTGCTCGTGCTTTCCCCTTGCTTTTACCTCCTAACCAACACTGGTGCTACCCCGTGTGGCTCTATGTGGCATGGTGTGCTGCCTTCTCTTGGGAATTGTGAAGAATAAACTCTTCTTTCACAGGCAGGTCTTTGCTTCTGTCATCTCACCATACCTGACTGAAACAAATCCAGAGTACATTTTAAAACACTGAAACCTCTGCTTTCCTTCTGCTCTGGGAGCTCTCCTTTCCATCCATCTCACATATTGTCCATCACTGCTTTGCTTGTAGCTTTAATGGTAGTGGAACTATCTGTTCACATTATGGCATTAACGTAGTTTTTTCTGTTGCTACTTATTGCTCCTCTCTATCACTGCTTTCCCTGGATTTCAGGTGCTGACATATCCATCCAAGATGCAAAAAATTCCCCTTCATAAACTCCCACAGAATTTCTGTGCCCCTAGTCACAGGGTTATTTTGGTATTTTCACAGATTCCCCTTCTTTCCTGGGTACGTAAGTGCCTCCAAGAGAGATGAGCCAATAACAATTTCTGTTCTGCCTAGTGCTTTAGGACAATCCACTGTTTTCTCCCGACGTTCAAGCCTGGCTGCTTAGTCTGACGCACCATGCCCAACAACTTTCTCTACTTGGATGGCTTTTTCCTCCATGGAGCTTCATTTGTCCACCTCACCCCCCTGCAATCTAGCTTTTACGGCCACTTCCCCCTCATGTCCACCAAATGTTAATGTCTAAGCCCAATTATCAATGAGGTTTAAGTTATCTTTCAATAAATCCTAGAACTTTACAAATAAATGAGCTAGACTAGATGTGAGTAGGGACTCACTCCACAAATCAGCATACCCTAGCCTCAGCTCTTACCCTTCTGGAACTTACACATCATAATCATTCACTGTGTACAATGCTTTGAACAGCTTCATGTTCTAATTTCTTTGACTAAATTATCATTATGACAGAGATCTGTACTAATATTAATGATGTGAAATTAAATTATTCTATTAAAAATGGGAAAAGTGTCATTTCTACAGATTGTTAGGCTAGAAACAAAAGGGCTTAAGGCTAGAGGTGAGTTTTTCATCTCTTTTTCTAGTTAAAACTCATGACTTTAGAATCAACTAGAGGTTTCAAGACGTGAACAGCTGGCGATAGAGATGGTGTCAAATGAAAGGATATAGTGGGGTTTTCACTTTTTTTCTTTCAGGTCATGACTTTTGACACCAAAAAGTAAAGCTCCTGGCAAGGAACAGAGTTTATCTCATGGGGTCTGAGAAGAATATGTTTTCTAGGTGACTTGCCAACATGAAAAAGAGAGATTTCAATTGAAACTTGAGAAGAGAGGGGGGAAATGCCCAGCTTGCACTATAAAATACTGCCCTTAGAGGTTACTAGGTATGAAGGAGGAAAAAAAAAAAGAAACAGGGTTTCCCTGGTGGCGCAGTGGTTGAGAGTCCACCTGCCGATGCAGGGGACATGGGTTCGTGCCCCGGAGCGGCTGGGCCCGTGAGCCGTGGCCGCTGAGCCTGCGCGTCCGGAGCCTGTGCTCCGCAACGGGAGAGGCCGCAACGGTGAGAGGCCCGCGTACCGCAAAAAAAAAAAGGAACAGTGGAGAAGATGCCAAGTAATTCATAAAAGGCAATAACAGAGAAGAGAATCAAAGGGTAAATCTGACAACTTCAGAGTCCCTGTAGCAATGAAAGAAGTATGGGTAATAAACAAAATGAACTTGAGACATTTAACCCAGTGAAATTCATACAAGTTCATGAATGTCACTGGGACTTGGCAGAGCTACTGTTAAATGATGGTTGGAGGAGAACATGTCCTATCTGAAGGGGAAAAACAATCTCATAGAAGGGGAAGGGGCAGCTCTGCATTTTAAGAATGTCTAAACCTAAGCAGAAGTTCAGGAAGCTGGGTGGAAATCATACTCTCAAGTATCTGGATGAAGATGCAGGAAAGCCAAACGGACAAGGTGCTGAATAGTGCCAGCCTGAGACAGGAGTCATCCATGGTATGGCGGAAACCAGGCCCTCATGGGGTTCTGGAGATACAGCTCTCACTAACTAGGAACGTGTTCTTGCAGGCGTTTCAACAGGTCACAAGGAGATTTTCGAATCAGGATGAAGAAACAGAAGCATGAATAGAGGAATATACGATATACCCATGATATGAAAGTTTGAAAACTCTCCACTTTGACTATATGTAAATAATGTTATCAGGGACCAGTCATAATAGAAAAAAGGAGGGTGTTCAGAGGCCAAAATCATGAAGGCACGTAGTGGAAAGAATGTGGAGGTGTGATGAATTGGGAGATTGGGATTGACATATATACACTAATATGTATAAAAGAGATAACTAATAAGAACCTGCTGTATAAAAAAATAAAATTCAAATATTCAGAAAAAAAAAGAATGTGGAGAAATGAAGAGTTTAAGAGGAGAGACAAGGGTGCCTTCCCCGCTCCTCAGTTTTGCCCGGAATTAGTCCTGGATCCCATCCTACGGCAATCTAATCTGACTTTGGACCTCTACGGCTCATCGTGTACTAGGACAAAAAGGGCCTACTTTGTAACATAGCTGTTTCCACTTCCTCAGCCTATGTGCACCTGTGGGATGGGTGGGTGGCAGGTGCTGAGAGAGGACGCTGCAGCTGTGAAGGAAAGTACCATGGCGGGCCCAGACCAGGTGGACCACCAGGCAGACTGTTTTTTCAGGTTCAAGTTGACCGCTGAGCAAAGTTTGGGAGCTACAGACTAAGAAAGTAGAATTTAAACTGTTCCACAAAATAACAGGAACTTTCTTCTTTTCAAGAGTGAAATCTTTTGAGGTTGTATTGAATTTAGGAAGTCATTTCTTTTTCTTCCTTAACATGGATTTAGACCGCACAGTTCCTCAGAATTATCGTTTGCGGTGTTGTGTGTGTGTGTGTTGTTCAAAGACTTCTCTCAAGAGACTAGGACGTGGTGAGGCTAGAGGATGGCAGGAAGAAGCAGCCATATATTGAACTCACACTGGGACAGTTACTTCCCCAAAGGGGACTAGATCTCAAACTCCAAGCCCACCAAAAGTGTCAGTCAAGGTCTCCCAACTATGCGATTATATTAGACTCTAGAAAATGTTGTGCAGTGAACCGCTGTATCCACAGACTAGTGGAAGGAATGACTGAGCAGAGGACCAAATCTAAAGCATAGAAGGGCACTCCTGAAGGGTGTGAGATTAACACTGCCAAGTTTGAAGAAGGGGCTTGCACTCTGAGGGGCAATGACACCAGAAACTGAGGCTATCCATGAAGAATGACTACCAGATTTAGGAAGAAAATACAGAATGCCCTAACCTGAAATATTACTTATATTAGAAGTAAACAACTGAAAGCTAATAAATATACAAATTCAATTACCACAAAAACTATCAAATATCTTTTTGTTTAATTGCTATGGATTCCCCTTTAGACATCATAATGGAATTAACAGAACATTCTAGCAATCAATGGAAATTGATTAATTGATCAATCTGCAGAACATGGCTAGATTCCTTAACCTCCAGACATTATTATTAATGCCTAAGCAGTACCAGAGCAAGCACCGAGCAAACAGATACGAGAGGCACACAACCAGGATAGAGGGAGGACATTTGGACACTATCCAAAGTTCAGTGTGGGGTGATGAGGCTTTTGCATATATATGAAGCATGTCACCCTTGAAGGGTAAGCATTATGCTTCTCATTAATATATTATCAAGGTCTCTGCATAAGTGAAGGAAACACAGTCATCCTTCATGGATGAGCTATTTGCATTTATTCCTGAGGATTTATTAAAAATTAACACTCCATCACTTTACATTTTTGGTACCTGCCAGCACCTTCAAAACAGAGGGATGGATTTTAGCCTAAAACTTTTTTAAAAAATGCTCTGATATGAAAAGATCTCCAAGATAAACATGACCCTCCTCCTCTTCCACCTTAAAGCTTCCCCTCCCACTCCCTCCTCCTGGGTTTCCTGCTGCTTTCTGCTTATCACCAGCAATTTTTTTTATATCACATATGGGACTCACAAGCTCTTAGAAAGCAGGATCTATTTTTGAGGGAGGAAAGTATTAATGTCATCATCACAAATAGTCTACACTGCAAGTTTACAAAGCAATGGGTCTGCCCTGCCCTGATATGCAGTCACATCCCTCCATAGACATGGGATGCGAGGTTGGAGCCGATGCTGCACAACGAGGCAAGAAATCCAGGACAAGGAGCTAGCAGGTGGTCCACAGGCCTCTGTCTGGCCCACTGTCCATCTGGCATAGGACCGTGGCTCTGGCAGTGGCCCTGAACATGTCTAGATTAGGGTGACATAAGTTTCAGAGAGTAGCAATGCTGCCCCAGACAGTCTCCGCTCCCTTCATAATCTACGATGAATGTTATATTCACTAATCATCTAAACCTCTTAGAAGCAATTTCAGTTTTATCCTGGAATTCTTAGTAAAGCAAAACCCACAATTCCAATCCTATTACTAGTATTAGCTACTATTACTGAACCCACACTAAGTGCCAATTACTCAACATGCCTGTTGCATACATCATGGGTTGCACACCCCCCCATACTCACTTAATTCCAGCCAGGCTGACTCTCTTCGTCCTTCCATCTTTAAGGGACTACATGCGTCCACTTCGTCTCTGCATGGAACAGCCTAATGCTTTTCAGAGCCAACATTTTCCTCTCCTTCACATCTTAGATGAAATATCACATCTTCAGGGAAATCTTCCCCGACAAATACACTCAAATAGTTACTACCACTTAACACTCTTGTATTACTCCCACTTTCCCTTCAAAGCACTTATTATTGAAAAGAAATCATTTTGTGAAAAATTATTTTTTTAATACTATCTCTTCCCCGGGATAAGCTTTATGAGGGCAGGGAAATTTCTCATTTACTATTATATCTCCACTGTCCAGTACTGTTCCTTAGCACACAGGTGCCCAATCAACAGTTATTATAAAAATATGTTTTTTCATCAAATTTGCACAAGAAGGTAGGTAAAGCAGAAGCCCTAATAAGCAATCTCGACCTAACTGACTGCATCAGTGATGCTTCCAGCTTTAAGTGATAGAAAAATCTCAATTCAAAACAGCACAAATAATGCAAATATTACTTTCCCCATATATGAAGCAGTTCAAAGGTATGGTCAGCTCCAGGGACGGCTGACTCTGCAGCATGAGGATATCATCAAGGTCTCTCAGTCTTTAGAACATCACTCACACTGTCATGCTCTGTATGTCAGCTTTGCCACTGGGATGGCTCCAATCAGGGTCCCACAACAGCTGCCCCAATTCCAGGTGTCACATCTAAACAGGATAGTTTAGAAGACGATTGTCCAGATAGACAGGCAAAGATGAGCAGAAAGTATTAGGGGGTTCTTTATCAGTAGATAGGAAATCACTGATTATCAAGCCATAAGCTCATTTGAATCAGCTCCTATGTCTAATTGTGCCCGAGAGAGGGATACAGCCTGTCTTAGTCAGTTCAAGCTACTATAACAAAAATGTCACAGAGTAGTTTAATAGAAATGTATTTCTTGCAGTTCTGGAGGCTGGGAAGCCCAACATCAAGGTGTTGGCCCATTCAGTTCCTGGTCTAGTTTCTTGGTTTGCAAGGTGAGGGCTCTCTCCAGGGTTTGCCGAGGGATACCCTCTTACTATATCCTCACATGGAAGAAAGAAAGAGCTCTGGTCACTTCATCCAAATCTATCATGGGGGAGAGAGGGTCTACTTCCGTGACCTCATCTAAACCCAATTATCTGCCAAAGATCTCATTTCTAAATGCCATTCTACTCTCCAAATGGCAATTAGGGCTTCAACATGAATTTTGTGAAGACGCAAATATTCAGTACATAACACAGCCCAAAGCAGGTCACCTGCCATCATCAGAATTCTCAAGTAAGACTAAATCCTTTTGTCATCTCTCATATTAATAACAGAAGACTTCAGGGAACTTATAGAACCAGGAAGGACAGTGACACCTGCAGGGAAAACAGCACTGACAGTGGGCTGCTGATTAGAACGAACTTGCAGAAGCTACAACTGCCCAGTTGCCGGAAAAGGAGGCAGAGCGAGAGGAAGAGGGAAGCTGTACATGAAGGGTTGAGCTTGTCAGAGGTCTGTTAAAGGCGTTCTGCAGAGGTTTACTTGTTAGCAAGGCTCTCCGATATATCTTCTCTTCTCTCCTCATCGTGTTGGGGGAAGTGGATGCTGGGCAGCTGAGGAAAGCAGCTGTTGGCTATATTGATTCTTTGGAAAAGCCGAGATTATTGGATCTTTCACAGTTGCTTATATTCCCATTAAAACTAGGCAAAGCCAATAAGGTTGGCAGAAGCACAAGATTTCATGCAGTCAAAAGTGACAGTTATACTCTATTGAAAACAACTGTGAAAATGTCTTTGGTCAAAAGGACAGCACCTCTGGCCAAGCTAGGGAACGTATATTTCTTTTCTGAGTGGCAAGAAATGAACATTTTGAGTATCTAATACTATCTGTCTATGCCAATGTTGGGAGATAGACAAGAATTTTTCTTCAGGGAACAATCAATCTAAGTGTTTACAGGGAACACGGGCTGTGGGAGATGCAAAAGACGTGAGTATCATGCCTCCAGTCCCAAGGAAAACAAGTTTAAGTCTTTAAAATCATTTTTTTTTTTTTTTTTTTTTTTTTTTTTTGTGGTACGCGGGCCTCTCACTGTTGTGGCCTCTCCCATTGCGGAGCACAGGCTCCAGATGCGCAGGCTCAGCCTCTCAGAGGCATGTGGGATCTTCCCGGACCGGGGCACGAACCCACGTGCCCTGCATCGGCAGGCGGACTCTCAACCACTGCGCCACCAGGGAAGCCCCTAAAAACATTTTTAAATAGCTGCTTTAAAACAGCATAAGACAGTATTCAGTTGCATAGTACTGATCACTAGTACTGCGTAATTCTAGTATAAGCTGGTGTCACCAGGAAGGCTTCGAGTAAAGGGAAAAGCTTAAAGAGTGCCTATGGTTAGATTCACAGAAGCACCTTATGTTCTAGCCACTCCTCCTCCCCACTATTGCCCTTTCTCCTTATCTAATGGGATACTTAGTGAGCTCAGAGCTATGCCCATTTAGGAAACAGAAAATAAATTTGTGTCCTTCTTTTCTCCCAATCAGAATGTCTTAAAAGTCCCCAAATTAAGTATTCTTTTGATGGGGAAAAAATAACCAGAAACTGTTGTTTCAAATTAATGGAAAGGAGCTCATCTCCAGCTCATAAACACATGTAAACCTGCATATGCTAAGCCTTAGAAAGAATGAGATGCTCAAGAGGGCAGAAGAGAGGAAATGCAATGCTCTCGACTTCCTTCAGCTGCAAAGACTCGGCAGACTTTGTCACAAATTATTTGCTGTGTTTAATAAGCACATGCTGGTGCAAATGTGCTAAACACATAAATGCAGCAAAGTCATAATCACTAGGTGCAATGTCAAGCACCATTTAAATCCGCTGATTAAATCAATTTAATCATAGTAAACCTGTTTCATTAGAAGCACTGTCTGAAGGAGAAGAGGCAAAATTTAGGGGAAAACTGTACTTCTACTCTTTCCTTGCAGGAAAGGAAATCTATGAACTACTTGAATCCCATTAATGGTTTAACTACTTTTCTTTGCAAGGGATCTAGTGCAATCTAACCGTTTCTCACTTAGAGTAAAACAATCTATTTTCTTCTGTAGAGTCAGGGTAGTGGGTTTCTCTATGGATGGACTGAGGTTCCTGTACAAAGTCTGGGTGATAAGAGGAAGGATTTATTCTTTGGTCGTGCAGGAGTCCACGCCAGATACCTCAGCTGCATTGATGAGTAACTTTGGAGGCCTGAGTGCTGCCCAGGAAGTTTCTGATACCATCCTGTCAGAATCCGAGCCAACATGAGGCCACCTCAACTTAGTCCTCTTACATAGCACCACCCCCTCAGCTTCAGCAAGACCAAGTTCCCTGCCAACTTAGAAATGAGGTCACGAGGACCCTCATAGAGCATCAGCTCCAATGTGACATCAATCATGCCCTCCAGGTGCATCAGCAGAATGGAGATGCTGAGAAGGGTTCAAAAAAGAACATGTCAACATATTCAATTAGATTTTATCATTCATGGATTTTCAATAAATTTAGAGGCATAAAAGATAAAACATATCTACATTCCAGAGTATATCATACAAGGTCTTATACAGTTCCTTTCAATATCAGAATGCAAGTTATCAGCATTCAAATAAGAAAAAAAAAAAAATCAAACTGAGGCAGAATTCAAAAGCTCTACAAAGCAAAGGAAATCATCAATGAAATGAAAAGGCAACCTACAGAATAGGAGAAAATACTTGCAACTCACGTATCTGACAAGGGGTCAATTTCTAAAATATAGAAAGAACTCATACAACACAACAGAAAAAAAAAAGCCAGTTACATAATGGGCAAAGGATCTGAATAGACATTTTTCCCAAGAAGACATACAGATGGCCAACAGGCACACGAGAAGGTGCTCAACATCACTAATCATCAGGGAAATGTGAATCAAAACCACAATGAGAGATCACCTCACAATTGTTAGAACGGCAACTATCAAAAATATAAGAGATGACAAGTGTTGGTAAGGAAGTGGAGAAAAGGGAAGCCTTGTGCACTGTTAGGGGGAATGTATATTGGTAAAGCCACTATGGAAAACAGTATTGAGGTTCCTCAAAAAATTAAAAATAGAACTATCATATGATCCAGCAATTTCACTTCTGGGTATTTAGCCAAAGGAAACAAAAACACTAACTTGAAAAGATATATGCACTCCCATGTTCACTGCAGCATTATGTATAACTGCCAAGACACGGATGCAATCTAAGTGTCCATCAATGGATAAATGGATTAAGAAAACGTGGAGAAAGACAAATACTGTATGCTAACACATATATATGGAATCTAAGAAAAAAAAAAAGTTATGAAGAACCTAGGGGTAAGACAGGAATAAAGACACAGACCTACTAGAGCATGGACTTGAGGATATGGGGAGGGGGAAGGGTAAGCTGCGACAAAGTGAGAGAGTGGCATGGACATATATACACTACCAAACGTAAGGTAGATAGCTAGTGGGAAGCAGCCGCATAGCACAGGGAGATCAGCTCGGTGCTTTGTGACTGCCTAGAGGGGTGGGATAGGGAGGGTGGGAAGGAGGGAGACGCAAGAGGGAAGAGATATGGGAACATGTGTATATGTATAACTGATTCACTTTGTTATAAAGCAGAAACTAACACACCATTGTAAAGCAATTATACTGCAATAAAGATGTAAAAAAAAAAGTCATACACACACAGAATATTATTTACCCATAAAAAAGAAAGAAATCTTGTTACTTGTGACAATATGGATGGAACTTGAGGACATTACACTAAGTAAAATAAGTCAGACAGAAAAAAGACAAATGCTGTACGATCTCACTTATAAGGGGAATTTAAAATAAAAAAAAGAAATCCAAACTCATGGATTCAGAGAACAGATTGGTAGTTGCCAGAAGTAGGGATCAGGAGTGAGTAAAATGGGTGAAGCGGGGTCAAAAGGTACAAACTTCCATTACAAGATAAATAAGTCACGGGGATGTAATATACATGAAGACTAGTTAATAGTAGTTAGTAGTTACTACTACTAGTAACTAGTAGTTAATAATACTGTATTGTACATTTGAAAGTTGCTCAGAGAATAGATCTTAAAAGTTCTTAAGAAAAGAATAACTGTAATTATCTGAGGTGATAGATGCTAAGTAGGCTTAATGTGGTAATCATTTCACAATATATACAAGTAATGAATCCTTATTTTGTGCCCCTGAAACTAATGTAATGTTCTATGCCAATTATATCTCAATTAAAAAAAATCAGGTTATTATTTCTAGCGTCTGAACTCTTATCACCTATACCACAACATCCCTATACCCCCAGAAAAAGCCAGACAGTAAATGTAATTTTTAAAAATAGGGAGGTGGAGAGGCCATGGAAAACTTTCTGCAAGAGATAAAATTTTATCTGAACCTTAACAATGAGTAGGATTTTGACTAAGAGAAGAGAATGAAGTACAGAATAGAAAAACGAAAAATGAAAGTCGGGAGATTTGATGTTTGTGGGGTTTTTTTTCTGTTATATGGGTATAGGTTATCTAGGCAAATTCTGCATGTGCTGTGTCATGGCTGTGGCCCACTTCTCCCACTGTCAGCAGGTCTGTGTTCATGTAATCATTTATTGAATGATATGATTAAAAGGATTTATTAAGAGCTTGTTATCTGCTAGACTCTATGCTAGTCACTATAAGGTTGGCAAAACAAAGTCCATTCCTATCTGGAGTTTAAAATATAGTGGATTTTATTCTTCAAAAAAAAAAAAAGAACTCATTTCCATACCCAATTATCACTGTAATGATCTTTTCTTAACAAAGTAACTTTTACTGTATTGTATTTTCTTATTAGAAGAGCAACAGAGACATGGCTTAATGCCACATGATAGACTGCTCTGGTCCCTTCTCACTACTACAAACACGTGGAAATGCTGGATAAAACGCATTTTTAAATTTTCATACAGTAAAATTCATTCCTTGGATGTACAGTTCCAAGAGGTTTACCACATGGATATATCCATGTAACCAGTTTACAATAAGGATCCAGAATAGTTCCATTACCCCCAAAATCTCACTTGTTCCTTTATGGTCAAATATTTCCTCACTCTAACCCCTGGCATCCACTGATCTGCTTACTGTCCCTGTAATTTTGTCTTTTCAAGATGTCATATAAATGAAATCATATACAACCTTTTGAGACCACATTGTTTCATTCAGCAAAATGTCTTTGTAAATGATCTTTCTGGGATATTTTTAAGGAAAATTATCATAAGCAGAGGTAAAAGTAAGGCACAGGCAGGAATAAGATATTTAAAATTTACATAACCAACAAAGAATTCAGATCTGTAATATATATAGAATTCCTGCAATTCCAATAGAAAAAGCCAACATCTCCGTTAAGCTGCAATTAAAATTTTCACATGAAGGCTATTCAATAAACATTGGAAAAGATGCTCAATTTCAATAGTTTCAAACTGAAGCAAAGTTCTCCATTATGGTTGAATTTTGAGGCTGTTGAAAGCCCTTCTTTGTAATTAAATTTTCGTAAAAGAAAGAGCTTATTAAGAAAGTTATCTCAAAATCCAGGCACTGTTTTGCTGTTTCATAGTTTTGGAAGAAGACGTGGTTGAAGTTTGTAATTTTAGGTGGATAGGTATTATTTAAGTTGCAATCACAGAATATCATTATCTCTTATACCAGTTATGGTTTATGACTTTTCATAATTTTAAGCATGTTTCATGACTCAGACAAACAAAGTTTCACAGTACTGTATACATGTGTCATGAAATAACAGAACAGTAAGAGAGTCTATCTCTTTACATTGGTTGAAAGGGAAAATCTCTGTGTACAAATACGCCGACGGTAACTGTGCAAAGCCAAATTTTCAGTCTTACTTTGTCTCAATATGATTACTTACCCAGGCATGTTCTTTGTTTAGCTCTCCAAGTTATAAATATTCTGTAACCTTGGCTTTTCTTATTAACAAAGAGAAACAATTTACAACATACAGCCTTTACCCAAAAAAGTATTTTTAGGTCTAAGTGACTTATTTCAGAGTTCACTTTTAATTAAAATTGATTCCCTGCTTAAACAGAGACATATTTTTCTTACTTCACTTAATGCTTGAACAGAATGAGGGCTTATATTCTTTTGCTTTCACATCAGTTAATGCAGTTTCATGACCTGTAGCAATAAGGTATAATTTTATTCCTGAAGATTAACAAACAACAAAACTTAAATTTGATACAATCAAGTACTGGCAAGCACATGGGGAAATGAGTATTTTTACGCCTGTCTGTGTAAAACTACTACTTCCATGTGGAAATACAAACGATTTTTATGGAGAGCTTAACTGGCGCTGGTCATTTTTCTCCATGTTTTTAGTGCTTTTTGAAAAGGCAGTTCTCCCAAATACTTATGAAATAAATATTATATTATCCATGCTACGGCTAAGAATTGAGCCTCCAAGAAGAACTTGGTCACAACCATATGTGACAAAAGCGAGGACTGACCTGAGGTCATCTAACCCCACCCCCCGCCAAGGCCCTTGCTCTCTTCACTAGGTCATTCTGTTTCTAAGACAACGAAGGATTAGTCTAACCATCCACCAAAGATTCAGTGAAGCTAATGTTTCCTAGCGCAACAAGGATAAACACTCTAATGCCAAAACCAAGTTCACACCTTTCACTTCCATTTTCTCTTTCCTAAGTTGTCATTATCAACAACAGGTTGTTGTGATGTAAAATAAATGAGGTGGAAAAAACTCAGTTTCCACCTACTTCCCTCCCTTTCCCGACTACCTGAAGAGTAGGCTGACTTCAGCTAACGGAAATGACTTCTTTGCAGCTTGAGAAAGAAATTGATAATTACCCCTTGACCTCCCACCACGTACCCACGAGGAAAGTTCCCATCATTTCACTCATATTTGCAAATGTAACCATCCTTTGCTTAACATATAATACATTCACATTACCCTTTTTCAGGATCATAGCTTTAGAAGAATGCATAACATTTTCCCAAACGAGAAACACACATTTACATCCAACAAACACCACAACCTTGGTTGCTGCAACTGAGCAGTGTTGTAGCCTTTCAGAGAGGGGTTTTGGGAAGCCACAGTGCAGACTGGTGGCAGGAGATCTTGTGTGGCTCCCCTTAGCCCACAATCCAGAGACCATCTGCAGAAAATCATCAGTCATAATACAGGAATGCACTTTAGCCAATGCTTCCTTGTTCTCGTGTGAATTGAAAATTCATCCCGAAAACTAAAAACAGCACCTGGTGGGTTGGGCAAGACACAGGGAAGGCTCCTTTGCAGCAGTGAAGTGTCCAGGTAGATCTGATGTCCAGTTGGCTTAGTACCAACAGCAGCAGGGATTTTTTTCTTAGGAGATTAATCAGGCTTGTTAGCCTGTGTTGATAGATCTGTCCGAGTTGCAGTGGCCCATTCTGTTTGGAGCAAAGGAACGTCCTTTTATGTGACCTTTCTGTGTTAACCAAAGCCTTAGTGGGAAGTTATAGTCAGGGCTAACAGAGGGCACCAGTGCTTTTACCTCTATAAACTACAGAGAGTATTTTTATACTTTAAATACTTCCAACAATTAAATCACACTTCAAACAGCAGAATTAAGCTTGTATAGAAAGGTGAGGTGGAGGCCGGTAAGGAGTAAGATATAGTTCTTGCAAGATTAAAAAATAACATATAAATAGTAATCATTTTACTGCAAAACACTTGACTCTTCTAACCACTTCTAGAGATACCAAATTTAAAGCATTATACTTTAAAATAGTATGTCTAAGTTTTGGACGTGGTCTGGGATACCCAAATCATCACCAGAGGATGCATTACATTGTCTTCCTTTACGGGCCAAAGGTAAGGGAGCCGTTCTCAAAATTGCATATAAACAAAAAGTATGGTTTCTGCCCTTTTATCTTTAGGCTTGTATTTGCCAGAAAATCCTGCCTTTGGAAGAGAAGTATTTTTGCCTCGTGAACGTACACTTTTATCATGTTTTCGTTTGTTTGTTGTCAAATAAATCACACGGGCATAAATCGACATCCAGGAGGAAATCATGCATCTGTTCCTCCCAATCCCTGGTCCTGGTCCTAACATCACCCTGAGGCTGGGGATTATTCAAAAAAGTGCTGAGCCCACAGTGGACTTTCAATAAATAGGAAATAAATGAATGATAAAACAAAGGGAATGGCAGAGCTCCTGAATAATGGTTTAAATTCAGAAGAAGAGAAATTTTCTCCCAGACATGAATCTATCTTCTCTAGGCATACAACTAGACATTATTTCTCTTGATAGAGGGGGAAACTGTGCTCATTTTGCTTATTCTTAGCAAAATTCTATTTTCAATTATTGATATCCATAGGAACAATTCAACATATTTACTTGATACTCAATAAAGATATGGATGAATGAAGCCTTCACGAAGCCTTAAGGGAAACTATGAAACACACGTAAGTTACAGTAACTAGACCACCTCACAATTTCTCATTCATTCATTATTTATTCAACAAATATCTATTGAGCCCTGTTTTCCAGGAAACGTTCTAGATGCTTGGGATACATCAGTGAATAAAACAGTCAGCGGTACCCGCTAGCCTGGAGTTTGCATTTTTAGCAAGGAGGAGATAGATAATAATAAACAAAATAAATTATATAACATCTGGGACAGTGATATGTGCTATGGAAAAAGAATAAGTATAGTAAGAGAAGAAGTATTTGCTTTGGAGGGGCAACTGATATGTAAAGAAGAGTGGTCTGGTAGGCTACATTGAAAGGTGACATTTTAAGCAATGACTTAAAGGAAGTGAGTATGAGAGGCACCCGGGCAGTAGGGAAAAGTGCAGAGGCCTAAGGAGGGAGTGCTCTTGCCAAGTTCAGGGAACAGGAAAGGGGCCAAAGGTGGCTGCAGCAGAGGAAAATGGGGAGATTTGAGATCAGGGAGCTCATGGGGGGTTGGAGATTGAGGTAGACAGATCAGACAGGGCTTACCGGCCACTGTAAAGACATTGGCTTATTTTCCAACTGAAATAAGAAGTCACTGCAATGGTTTGCATAGAGGATGATATAATTTAAAATTGTTTTAGAAAGATCACACATGTTGAGAACAGACTATCTGCAAGTGTAGAAACAGGCAGATCATTTAGGAAGCTAGAGCAGTCATCTAGATTAGATACAGAGGTGTTGAAACCTGAGCGGTCTCAATGAAGATGGTGAGAAGCGGTCAGATTGCAGATGTTTTGAAGAAACGGCCAACAGGAATTCCTGACACACTGGATATAGTGAGTGAGAGAAAGGGAGGAATAAAGGGTGATTCAGATTTTTTGGAAGGATAGAGTTTTACTGATTGAGGTAGATGAGGTAGATGAGTTCCCAAGGGAAAGGGAGAGTAGATGAGTTCCCAAGGGAAAGGGAGAGTGGGGGTTGTTGGAATAGGGATCTCTGATGGTGATGAGAAGGCACCTTGCAGATCTCTAAGTACAGGGAGTGTAATTGCCCAGTGAACTGATGCCAAGCTTCCCAAGATCAGCTCCCACCCAATGACTGAGGACAACAGGGCTACCAAAGTTGACCCAGATCCTGGAAGATGTGGGGACCCTTCTAAAAGGCAACTTTGGCTCAAAGACTAATCAGTTCTTCTAAAACTTTCTTAGAACTGCATCACAATCTAAGACTTGTGCTACCCAAACTTCCTTTGTTCCCTCTCTCTTTCTCAGGGGCCTGAGTTGCAATCTGACGATACTCCCAACATCCTCCAGCTTCCTCTTTCTTCCTTCATTAGTACTTTTCCCAAGAAGCTTCCTGCACTTCTAATCCCATCTTGCTCTATGCTTCCCAGAAAACCAGAAGTAACTCAGGGTATTAGACTGAGTGAATTAGAAAGGTAGAAGGTGGTGACTGGAGAGAACAGAAGGCATTGAGTTCATGGAGAGTTGCAGGTACTGGTAATTGCAACATCTAGGATGTGTCCATGGAGTGAGAAGGTGAGTTAAGGTGAAGGACAAAACCACTGTTGGAAAAGAATCCAAGATACTAAGGGCCAGGATATTGGAAGAATCATGTTTATGTGTTCTGACACTGCAAAT
This sequence comes from Lipotes vexillifer, assembly GCF_000442215.2. NCBI lineage: Eukaryota > Metazoa > Chordata > Mammalia > Artiodactyla > Lipotidae > Lipotes > Lipotes vexillifer. Next base: position 2,407,032 of record NW_006799532.1, read on the forward strand.
AATACCTTGAGCCAGCAGCTAAAGTAATCAAAATGAGGGGAAAGTGATACAATATCAGTAGATGAAACCACAATGAAGAATAGAGGGTGATGTAATCTAACGACGGGATATTCCCAGCTAAAATGTTTGGGAGGTGGGGGGTAAAGGAAGGAGAACAGACTGATGTGACAATAAGTCGCAAAGACTCCATCTCAGTCCCAATTATTGTAGAGCTAAGGGAGGTGACAGGGTGGGGAGGCAACAGCTACACCTTGAGAGCGTTTCAAGGGAAGCAGTATCTTTGGGAGGGAGCCAGTTCCCTTAGCAAGTGGTTCTCAATGGGGGACAATTTTATATCACCCAGCTTCTCCGTCCCCTGAGACATCTGGCAAGGTCTGGAAGTTGGGAGTTTGATCCACCTGCATCTAGTGGATAAAAGCCAGGTATGCTATGAAATATTGCACAACACACAGGACAGCCCCCCACAGCAAAGAGTTACCTGGGCCAAATGTCAACAGCGTTGAGGTTGAGAAACCCTTCACTGGAAAAATAAGGTGAAAGGAAAGTTGAGAGAAGGGGTTGAGGAGACAGGGAATTTTGGCCAGTCCTGCAACCTGAATTACTGAAGGCATAGTGGGAGGGGTTTAAGAGCTGGGGAAGAAAGGAATAAAGAGAAAGAATAGGCCACGTGCAGATCCTTACCGGAATTAGAGTTTGGAGACAAGGAATGGCCAGAAGGCTAACTGATATACATGAGATAATGTACGTGTCGGTGAGGGTTGCAGGCGTGAGTTTCTGTTGCTCCCTCTTCCTTCTCGTTGATGACAGTGAAAGACGAAGAGTGTGTGGACTGAGGTCTCAGTTCCAGGGCACTGAGTTAACCTGGATTCTTGCCTGGAAAGGACAAGCATACACCTAATGTATGCGTGGTGTCCTGGCTCATAGACACTTCACCTTGTCTCTCCTTTCTGGGTCTCTCCTTTTTATTATAGTCCTCACTACCAGTCACCCTCCAGTCCTCATATCTGCTCAGAAGCCCTACCAGAATCTAATAGCATCCCTGATGATCATTACTTTTTCTTCCTAATTCTTCCCTACATATACACATA
>NW_006799532.1:2408129-2409501 GCF_000442215.2 Lipotes vexillifer
ACACACACACTCTCTCTCTCTCTCTCTCTCTCTCTCTCTCTCTCTCTCTCTCTCTCTCTCCCTCTCTCTCTCTCTCTACCAAAACACACCTGCTAGCCATTTCATTACCTCGGGGTTCTGATAAATTAAATTAGTGGTTGTATTAACTACCACTCCTAGATTAATATGTTAAACCTACTAGAAAACAATGAATCTGAACAAAGGATTTCAATATTTTATGGAATCATTACCACTGGGATTTCAGACATGGAGGCAGAACTACTGTTAATGACATTTTCTAATCATTCTACCCAGGCAGCCAATTCTGTTCAGAAAGAGCCTTTAAAGAAGGAACAAATCTTTATTAACTTCCTCAAGGTTACTTCCTAGTGGCTGAAAGACTCCACAAAGACAAATTCCAGAAAACATTATTCAGATACACACTGAGAAGAGTTGTATCTCCTATGTCACTCTCCACTTTTGTTCCTATTCAGCTACTCACACCAATCAGAAGCTGTCACTACTATGGCTTGATTTGAGTACCCTCTTTGCATCTTGATTCTGATGTAGTGAATGATTCATTTCCTTGCCTAACAACACTCTCTCCTACCAGTTTCCTCACCCACGTTCCTTCCCCCTTTTTCACCAGCTGGGTGACATATAGTTTCTCTGTGCTCCCAAGGCACCCAGTGCGTTTATCACACTACATTCTTCTTTTACTCACCATTTTCCCTAACTTTATTGTAATTCTTGGTTTACTTATTTCTTGCCCGAAATAGACTCTGACCACTGTAGAAGCAGGGACCATGGGTTACCCATCTTCACACGAGTAGACTTGCAACAGTGCCTGGCACGTAAATACTTGCTAAATTGGTGACTAAATGGAAGGATGGATTAGTGGATGAACAACTTTAGCTTTTATAAGGGTTCTAACATTGATGGCTTTTTGTGAATGACCCTGAATTACTGGAGTTCTGAAGTGTTGCTTTTTTCTCCCATCTTTTACTGCCATGCAATCAATTCTCACCATTGACTGTCTTGCCTGTTTCTACCAGTGCTTCCTACAGTTTCACTATCCTGTTCATTTCTATTCTGCTGTGAGATGGGAAAACCCAGGTAATCAAGATCAGGATCAAGTTAGTAAAGCTACGTGCAAGGAGATAGGCTCTAAGGACTTTGAAAACACTATGAAAAAAGGACATGATTTTCAGGGCGTGTGATTTTTAAAAGTTAGTCTTGTCTCTCGGAAGCCCTTCTGCTTGTGTGGTGCTCATCTGTGCTCTTGATGGCTGAGGTCATGAGATAAAGGACACATTATCACACTCACATGCACACTGGTTAAAGACTGATGCTATTGGCCTGGTCTAGGGGTGTCACCTCAAAGGCAGGAATG
>NW_006799532.1:2409552-2417315 GCF_000442215.2 Lipotes vexillifer
CAGGAATGCTGTCTAAACTTCTGTGCATACTCTTCAGCATCTCATACATTCTTTTTGCATTCTTTAAGAGTTCAATAAAAACCCTTGTCTGCAAGCATTTTACAGCACTGCTTCCACTCAGTCACAACAACTTAATATACAGGGAAAACTCCTGGATGCCCTCTACGTTATTTTTCTTTCTTTTTCTTGTCTTTGTTTTTATCTGCTTTCACCATAAGGCAAGATAAACGGTTAAAACACAACTTTTTAAGGGAAAGGCTCTAATTCCACTTCCAGTTCTACCACTTAACTAGGTGAGCAGACACTGGGGAAAAAAATCTCAACTTTTGAGACTCAGTGTGTCCTCATCTACAAAAATCGGAATAATAGTAATTTTAATTGCTAGGATTTAGATATGAACCAAACGTCCTACCGCATTAAGAAAACCATGGTAAGCTATGAAACACTGTAAGCTAAACATTTCTCCGTTTGATCTGAAGGAGAGGACAAAGAGGCTAGGGAGTTACCTTGGAGCAGAGATTAGGAAAGAGCTGATGCGTGGGGAATACGAAGAAGCAGAAGACATCTTTCCTAAACCCAAGGATTATACCATCTATTTACAGAAATAAGAGTTCTATATAAGAAACAATTAGCGAACACTACCAAACGATATATACAATCAACTGAGAAACTGTGTGGTACAGAATATTAACCACTTTAGGACTTTAAAGAAGGGAGGCATATGTGAGCTGAATAAATTAAGAAAGCCATCTTAGAAATATTACACTCTATTTATTTATTTATTTTTTTGCTGTACGCGGGCCTCTCACTGTTGTGGCCTTTCCTGTTGCAGAGCACAGGTTCTGGACGCACAGCCTCAGCAGCCATGACTCACAGGCCCAGCCGCTCCGCGGCATGTGGGATCTTCCCAGACCGGTGCACAAATCCGTGTCCCCTGCATCGGCAGGCGGACTCCCAACCACTGCGCCACAAGGGAAGCCCTCAATTTATTTTTTTAAACCTTATAGGAATCCTAAGACATCTCTTGTTCCAACTTCATCATTTCAGAGATAAAGAAGCCAAGAATTCATCCCACTTCCTTCAAGAAGGATCCAATCCTCAAGAGTTAAAGGATTTGATCAGTATCCAACAGTTAGGCATGCCCTTCATCATCCAGGCCTCCTTCTACCACTCCCCACTTGGAGGAGAAAAAAAGCAAGGATGGGGCGTACAGTTAAGAAGATACTGCGATAATCCAGTGCTTGGACTAGGAGGTGGCCACAGAGGAGCCAGGACAAACAGGGAAGCTGTAGCTGAACTCTCTTGGGCCAGTGATTAGCTCTAGAGACCAAGGTCAAGAAAAACACCTTATGATTCTCACAGAGCTGTCTGGGGCCATGAAGCGTCACTTCAACCTTTTCTCTAAAACAAAAGAAAGACAAGAGAGAGGCTCTCCTACAATTCTCTGGTATGGTGAAGACACCACCATGTTTACTAGCCCTTGCTGGTGAGCAGCATGGAACAGCTGCCATATGAAATCCAGACACCTATCATGTCAAACATAATCACTACTCTGATTTTAGATAAGTTTCAGAGGAAAACTGATTTCAATTGAGATAACACTCTCTGAAGGCCAAGCACCTCAAAGGTGTGTCAGGAGCTGAGAATACAAAAACTTATCTCTGTTCGAAAGTGGCTCACTAGCAGTAGTGAAAATAAGAACAGTAAACAGTTGGTTTTAACACAATGCACTCAGTGCTGCAATAGAACAAAGCACCAGAACCAAAGAGCGTCTCAGATCCAATTCAACTTTTTGACTCAATCTACCTTTTAGCCCCTAAACCCAACCTGCTGAAGGATGAGGTCCAGGAAACACTTCATGGGCACATGTTGCCTGAACTATGGAAAAAGAGGATGATTTATAAAAGTGAACTGTGAGGTGGGCAGTGTTGTGAGGTGGACACTATACTGATTATTGTTACTTCTTCCAGTCCTCAGATTTGGGAATTTAGTGTACCCTTCTGTCCTCCCAAGTTTGGAATCACTGGAGAAATAAGACACAGGAGACAGGCAGATGCAGATCACAATGGCATCCATATTATTGATAAAGCTGATTAAACAAGGTGGCTTTGTATTTGTGACCGAAGTTGGCTTCCTACTGGAAAGCCTATTCACTTCCTACAGGAAGAAAGGAATTAAGGTGTGAAGGGAAACTGGGAGTGATCCTTCCATATTCTCCCTGCTGGAACATAAAGGCACGGTGCATGCTCCAAAAGTGTTTGTTGAGTGAATGGAATGTGTGTAAACATTCTGTCTGTTGAGCTTTCTGAGAAGCGAGGATGGCCGTATTTTCTAGAGAACAGCTGCTCTGGTAGTGCAGGTATTGTTGCCATTCCTTGCTGGGAGGAATCAAAGGCAAGATGTTGTTCTGTAGGAGCTGCCATCAGTCAGAGAAAAGCACTACATTTCTGCCTACTAATTAGTGGTCCTATTTCAAATGACCAGCTGTCTTGGTCTTGCTTCTATGTGGCAGTGTCAGCAGTTTGGGGCTCAAAGTGTCTCTCTCAGTTTTCTTTGGTGCTATAACTTTATAACTGTCTCCATCTCTTTTCTCTTCCTTCTTTCCTCCTCTTCTCCTTTCTTTCTTTCCTTATTTCTATATATCTCTCAGGCCACTGTTTTCTTTGCCTGCTCAATGTGCCAGACATGGGCTATAATTTGCATAGCCATAGGTTTGACATGACCGTCCCCATCGTTCCACATACCACGTGACTTGAAAGAAAATTATGATGCATTTTAGTGCAGAACTAATGCCATTGTTTTATCCAATGAGATGTTCCTCAGCACAAAATCCCTCATGCCTTAGGAGAAGATGCTCATTCTTCATCTCTTTTTACCTAAGTATTCAAATGTATAGCGCTCTACATGGGATAAGGCATCCTCTCCAATTTCTTCATGGCAAATCACCTTGTGCTCTGAAGCATGAGATTCAGTTACCCATATCATTATTTTGGCCCGCATGGCTACAACTGTTATTAATGATCATAAAATTACCTACTTCTTTGATATAAATTCGGTCACAGTTATGCAGTTCCGATCACACATCAACCAAGTACATTAAAATATATTTTCCCAGCTTCTAGGGAATAAACGTCCCTTAACAAAATTTGCATTCCATTTAAGACAAATTTCAAAAAAAAAAAAAAAAAAAAAAAAAAAAAAAAAAAACCAGAAAAAAAACACTTGTGAAATGGAAATGACTGAACAGCCTAGCTATTACCCAAATTAGGAAAATGCTTCAAAGAGGAAACAAGGTGACTCTAAATAAATGATATGTTTATTTTCTTTACTGTTTATTTGATCTAAGTCTCTATTTGAGGTGATATGTGATATGTGTATTATTTTTAAGATACTTTTCTGAACTAGCCATGGATCTTTGCATTAACAGGTGGGAACAGTGCCTTGAGGCAGAGGTCACAAGACACATCACAATTAAGCCAGCACAGCAAGGACTGAATCTTGCCTACTGGGTGTCATAGTGAAATTGCCTGTGAGGAGCCTGTGAAGTCTTTAAACCTCAGAAAAGGAAGCTTCCTACTTAAATCTCTTAAAAATCAATGCTACTTTGTACTCACTCTCCATAACATTCTGGAACTGCACAAGACAGTGATATCACATACATTTTAAATTTTAGAAATCAAACTTTTAATCATTTCATTTTTTCAGGATACATTCCTGAAAGATAAGGATTCTTTTTTTCCTTTTTTTTTTAACATAACCACAATGTCATTATCACACAGAATAAAATTAACAAAAATGTGTTAATATCAAATATCTTGTAAAATATTTAAACTTCTAATTGTTAAATATCAATTCTTGCTTAATGTTTGATTGAAACAGGATCCAAAAATGATCGTCACTGACTAATATGATTTTTCAATCTCTTCATATTTTAAACCAACTGTATAGAGATTTAATTTACCATACCATTTACTCATTGCAAATGTACGTTGATGACTTTAGCAACTTTACATTGTCTCTTTTAATCTATAGGTTTCCCCTCCATCTCTGTTTCCTTTTATGTGTTGTAGAAACTGGGTCATTTGTTCCACAGATTCCCAGATTTTATCTTATTGAGCTCATCTCCCTGTATAGTTTTATATGTTTCTCTGTTTTTCATTGTTAGTTTTTAATTTACCATTTATATTTTTATAAATTTAGTATTATAAATTTTATTAAAATAACTTTTATAGTTTTTAGTAAATTCATTATTTACCATAAATTGATAGTTGGCATCATTGGTATGAAATACTACCTTTAGCTACAATATTCATAGATGGTGATGCGTAGTTCATCCGGATGCATCCTCTTGTGATGCCAGCAGTGGTTGATGAATGCCTGCCTCTATCAATCCATTAGTGGTTGCAAAATGGTAATATTCTAAATCTATCATTTCTCCTTCACTTATTAGCTGAAAAACTGTCATAAGAAAAGTACTATTCCCCAACTCATTATTTAGTTACCCACTGGTACAGTTTATATAGGAAAGCCAGGATAAAATGCTTGATTTATTTTATTTACCAGTTTTCAAAGTAATGAGTTAGCTTCCAAGCACTGTCCAATAGTGAACAGTATTTTTTATTGATGTAATTTGTAGCTTTTAAAATACTTGAAATGTTTTAATCCTTTGAGCTTATCGTCATCGTTTCTCAAATTGCCCTGCCACCCGGCCAGTGGTATCCTCTTAATATTAGTTCCTGAGTCCTCATGATCCAACCTGCAATAAGATATTCCTTATCCAAACCTGGAACTGGCCGTGAGAATCTCGATATTCTTCAAGTTCAATTCCTTGTGCACATGTACGTGTGCTCTATTTGACCCCCTTCGCCTGGGTAACCACTGTGTCCCTGAGTGTCAACATTATTCCCTTCCTCCCTGGCACATTTCATAAGCTTTCATCTTTTGAATAGAATACAACAGGTGTTATCTCCAAAGTTAGGCTGAGAGTTCTTTATTAATTCATTCCAAGTGCAGCAGTCAGAGGTTGATCAGACACTCAAACTATGAGTGATATAAAATAAGGGACTTATAAAAAACTATATGTTATGCTATTATGGAAATGGGTGGAGATGTCTATGCAAGGCTGTCACCTCTGAGCCTGCTTTGAGGTTGAAGTCACGTGAGGCTAACCAGCTCACAGTGACAAACCAGATCCCATGAGGACCACCTGGTATTTGCAACCATATTTCAGAGCCTCCCTCGTCAGTGATGCGGACGATCTTCAGGAGAGCCTGATGCCCTTCATGACAGATCCTCACACATGGACCAGGACACTGAGAAGCTAGAGAGACATATGCAGCAAACAGACAAGGTGCAGGCTTGGGCGATGCCCCACACTAACAAGAGGTGGGCCAGCAGATCAGTAACAGGTGCATGAGCTTCCATAGTTCCTGGTGTCTTACACCAACCTTCAGAGCACAAAAAATGGCTGCTGCTTTATTTCCACTTCCCAAAGAGTGAAAAAATTTTTCTTGTGACCATCCTTAATCTAGGAGAGGACAGGGAAGGGAATTGTGGAAAAGGTCACTTCAGCTTAACTAATTTGAGTACATACCTGCTAGAATTTACCACCTTATCAACTAGGCATCCACACATCCTCTTTTAATCATACTTAACTTCCAAATAAACAAAAGAGAAAAATCATGCTTTCCCTAACTTTTTCCAACTGTCCCTCATAAAACTAAAAACATGCTATTACTTTCCCCCAAAGAGGATACAAGGCTCTTTATTCATCTTTGAGAACACTCATTCTTCCTCTGGCTGTGATACACCCCCTACTCACCTTTGATATGTTGTAACTAAATAGTGAGATAGAAAGTTGATACTACTAACATGTGTTATGTTAGGTGGTAGAGATATGAGAGGGGAGGAAAAAAGAATTGAGTTGGTTAATACAGAAAATATATTCATATCAGAACAAGAAAGATATACTCATTTCTGTAACCTGTCGCATGGTTAAATACAGTTTTTAGAATCACCTTCTTAACTACTCATTCCACATTTCCTTTGTCCTCAGCAGCCACCTCAGCCCCTTGTGGTTCTGTGCTTGGTAGGCTGACCCAAACCTTTGTTCCTGAAGGGTTTGGGCCATTAGCAGTCTTGCCTATATTGGGTTGTAGTAATTTTTCATTGACTTGTATAAGAGGATACGAGAAAATGGTACCTTATCATGGGCTCAGTGCCAGTCTCTGCTGTTGGCAGGTTGAACACTCAGAAAGGAAACAGTCAGATCCCCTCCGATGAATGAAAGTCTACATTGCTGAGTTCATGTATAACCTTCTATCCTGGCCACTTCATTCATGAATCCATTAGGTAAGAGCAGAGGTAACTGGGGAGCCTGAATGACTGATGTCCATAGCAGAGGTTATCTTCTCCACCCAATCACATCCTCCTCTGCTGAAGCTGCCCTTCCATGAGCATTTACATATCACACAAATATCTTCACAAGTGCTGCAAATTTGGAAAGATGTATCAGCATAAAGTTTATCCAGTCTTCCTCGTTACCAATTTCCAATTGTGTTTCTTCTAAATCTCTGACTACCTGACCAATCATACTTCACAGGAATCACCGTAGGTCCACCCCTCAGGCCATGTCTCCTTCCAGGCAAAAGCTGGGTGGCACTGCTTGAAGTTCTGTCCAATGAAACAGTTTTGTTTCACTCCTGTCCTTTTTTCTTCTTGAGTCAACTGATCACAGGAAAATCCCCTGGAGACAATAAGTGAGGGAGGGAGGAGGGACTAGAGCAAAAGTATGAGACATGGACATCTAGACTACTTGACTCATGCAGCATATATGTGCCTGCAGGATCTGCTTAAGCCCAATTATATATACATATACATATATATAAATATATCTTCCATTTTATGATAAAGTGCTGATCTGTATGCCCAGATTATACATGGTGATCAGACAGTATACATTTAATAATGGGCATCTTAGGTCACATGGAAATTCGGTGGTCCATGACCAAGTGTTCAGTCTTTCCCAGGGCCCAACAGCAAGCCAGAAGTAGTCTCTCAAAATGATTATCTTTATCTGCAGAGATAAGCATAATGATGTTCCACAATCTTGAGGGTCTGCAATGTGATCTGCCTGTGAAAGCCTTCCAAAGGCATCCCTATGTGACACTTCAAGGATTATATATCCAGGAGGAAGGACAGCTCACATTGCCCACTGGACCTATTACAGAGTTTTCTTTCTCTTTCTTGTCTGAACCCAACTGAAAACTGGTAGCTTTTCAGCTTACTCTGTACATGGTTGTAGTAGCATACCACAATGAGACATATGTTTCCTCCAGAATACAAAGAGGCCCATCAATTGCTATGGATATTTCTTAGTGGTAGGAAGCACCAGATGCAGCAACTTGCCCTTCACTTTGAAAAGGATATCCCGACAGCCTCAGATCAAAGAAACTTCATTGAGGTATGTGGTAGACAAAATAACGTCTTCCCCAAGATGTCCACGTCCTAATGCTCCAAACCTGTGAATATGTTCACATGTCAAAAAGGACTGCAAGGGGCTTCCCTGGTGGCGCAGTGGTTGAGAGTCCACCTGCCGATGCAGGGGACACGGATCCGTGCCCCAGTCTGGGAAGATCCCACATGCCGCAGAGCGGCTGGGCCCGTGAGCCGTGGCCGCTGAACCTGCGCGTCCAGAGCCTGTGCTCCGCAACGGGACAGACTACAACAGTGAGAGGCCCGCGTACCGCGGAAAAAAAAAAAAA
>NW_006799532.1:2421236-2432046 GCF_000442215.2 Lipotes vexillifer
GCGGCATGTGGGATCTTCCCGGACCGGGGCACGAATCCGTGTCTCCTGCATCGGCAGGCGGACTCCCAACAACTGCGCCACCAGGGAAGCCCTATTTTGTTTTTTAATTTAATTCTAGTCCTTAATAACAGGGACTATGTCTTATTTTTGTATTCTCTAAGAACCCACCACAATGCCTTGTAAAGAGTAACAGCTCAGTAAATAAAGATGATTTACTTTAAGATAATCTGTCAAAAATAATTTGCCATTTTTAAGTAGAGCCCACAAGTAAAACAAGAATGTTATTTCCTGTGTGGGACTGCATCACAAGGCCTCCATCTTGAGAATAAATTCCTTACAGATTGGGACAACTGGTGTAGATGTGAAAGCGATTTTTGAGCCTTGAACTAACTCCTAGGAAACCAGATGAAAGCAGGTGATTTTGTTTTTTAAATGAAATCTTTAAATAAAAGTTGTTTGTTGATTTTTGTCTATTTCTTTTAAATTTGGTTTATCTCTTTAGATAATTAAATATTTTACCTGGTAGTTTCCAGGTAATAAAAATTTAGCCATAACTTCATTCAGTATCCAGAAATTGGTACCGTCTTAACACTGTGCTAGGATAGTCATAGGATTAAAAACACAAAAGATAATTTCCCTTTCTTGAGAGACTTACAATCTGAAGAAAATAATTTAAAAATACAGTTTAGGGCTTCCCTGGTGGCGCAGTGGTTGAGAGCCCGCCTGCCGATGAAGGGGACACGGGTTCGTGCCCCGGTCCGGGAAGATCCCACATGCCGCGGAGCGGCTGGGCCTGTGAGCCACGGCCGCTGAGCCTGCGCATCCAGAGCCTGTGCTCCGCAACGGGAGAGGCCACAACACTGAGAAGCCCGCCTACCGCAAAAAAAAAAAAAAAATACAGTTTATATATCTAAATTTTAGCAATAAAGCTGTAAAAATATGGACATAAAAACAGGAGTCAAAGTATACACAGTCGTAGTTCTAAGGATATTACAGATAAATGAAAAGCTACTATTTTATTTTCTGCACTATCCAATTTACTTTTAATTGCATACCTATTCCATAATTATTTTTTATCTTTTGAATCAAAGTACAAACTTATCAAGGACAAAAAACAGATATTCTCCCTTTCATTTCCAAAGAAGAGCAAACCTTAGTCAATCAGCATTAGAAGTTAGTTTAAAAATCACTACACTGGGGCTTCCCTGGTGGTACAGCTGTTGAGAGTCCGCCTGCCGATGCAGGGGACGCGGGTTCGTGCCCCGGTCTGGGAAGATCCCACATGCTGCGGAGCGGCTGGGCCCGTGGGCCATGGCCGCTGGGCCTGCGCGTCTGGAGCCTGTGCTCCGCAACGGGAGAGGCCACAACAGTGAGAGGCCCGCGTACCAAAAAAAAAAAAAAAAAAAAAAAAAAAAAAAAATCACTACACTGAGAATAAAGTCAAGATTCTTCATAGTGTTTTTAAATGTTACTGCTAAAATCAACACTTAGAACGACTTTCCCTGTGCTTGAAGAAAGGGGAGAACAGGTGCTGTTTCCTTAGTTCAGGAGCATCTGATTGTTTTTATACTTCTTGAGTTAATAAGAAGTGAACTTATAATCACTTGATTCAACATTACAAGTTTGATGTAAACTCAAATTTGATTTCCTGTAACACGTATATGACAAGTTAACATATTCCCTACTATAAACAGGAAAACACGCATCACAGTCTCAAAGTTAAAGGTTATATAACCATGTCTCACTGTAGCTAAAATAGATTCTACAGAACTTCCACGAGAAGGAGGCTATTTAAATCCACATATGTCACTTTTCTTCCCCATAAAACACTGCTAAAACTGTAGTAAAGAGGTAGATACTTAAGACACAAACGCCTAGAAAGTTAAATTCTAGGCCAGCAATGGAAAGAGCCAATCAATAACCAACCTGATTTACTTCCTCCAGAAATAGTGGTACCCACTACCTCTGAAGGTTAGGAGGGAGTTAAAGGGTGTTTACAGAGCAGCTACATCATTAGATAGATAGATAGATAGATAAATAAATAAATAAATAAATAAATAAATAAATAAATAAATAAAAAACTCAACAAACCCAAACATAATGGGATGCAGCTAAAGAAGTGTGGAGGAACATTGATAGCTATAAATGCCTATATTTATTTTATTTTTAATTTTTATTAGTTTTAGGTATAAAACAGAGTGATTCAATATTTTTGGACATTATGAAATGATCACCTCAATAAGCCCAGTTACCATCCCATTGCCATACAAAGCTGTTATAATATTACTATGTTCCCTATGTATACATAACATTCCTGTGACTTACCTACTGTAATAGCTGGAAGTTTATACCTCTTAATCTGCTTCACCTATTTTGTCCATCCCTCCACCCCACCTTCCCCACCTCTACAAACTATCAGTTTGTCCTCTGTATCTATGAGCCTGTTTTGTTTCTTCATTTGTTTTGTTTCTGAGATTCCGCATACAATTGGAATCATACAGTATTTGTTTTTCTGTGAATTATTTCACTTAAAATACTACCCTCCAGATCCATCCATGTTGCTGTAAGTGGCAAGATTTTACTATTTTTATGGCTGGGTAATATTTCACTGTATATACACATCATCTTCATCCAGATGCCACATCATCTTCATCCATTCATCAACCAACGAACATGTACCCAGGCTTCAAACTATACTACAAGGCTACAGTAATCAAAGCAGTATGACACCGGCACAAAAACAGAAACAGATCAATAGAACATAATAGAGAATCCAGAAATAAACCCACACACATACGGTCAATTAATCTACAACAAAGGAGGAAAGAATATTCAATGGGGAAATTCAGTAAATGGTTTTGGGAAAAATGGACAGCTATATGCAGAAGAATGAAACTGTACCACTTTCTTACACCACGTATAAAATTAAACTCAAAATAGATTTAAGACATGAATGTAAGACCTGAAACAACAAAAATCTTGGAAAACAACATAGGCAGTAACCTCTTTGACATCAGCCTTAGCAATATATTTTTGGATCTGTCACCTCGGGCAAAGCAAAAATATACAAATGGGACTATATCAAGCTAAAAAGCTTCTGCACAGGGCTTCCCTGGTGGTTGAGAGTCCGCCTGCTGATGCAGGGGACACGGGTTCATGCCCCGGTCTGGGAAGATCCCACATGCCGCGAAGCGGCTGGGCCCATGAGCCATGGCCGCTGAGCCTGTGCATCCGGAGCCTGTGCTCCGCAACGGGAGAGGCCACAACAGTGAGAGGCACGCGTAACGCAAAAAAACAACAACAACAACAACAAAAAAAAAACCTTTTGCACAGCAAAGGAAATTACCAACAAAATGAAAAGGTAGCCTACTGAATGGGTTAAAATATTTGCAAATGGTATATCTGACAAGGGATTGATATCCAAAATATATGAAGAATTCATACAATTCAATATAAAAAGGCAAATAAGCCAATTTAAAAATGGACAGAGGATCTGAAATAGACACTTTTCCAAAAAAGACATACAGATAGCCAACAGGTACATGTAAAGGTGCTCAATATCACAAATCATCAGGGGAATGAAAATCAAAACCAGAAGGAGCTATCGCCTCACACCTGTCAGAATGATTATTGTCAGAGACAAGAAGCAACAAGGTTTGGTGAAAATATGGAGAAAAGGAAACTCTCGCGCACTGTTGGTGGGAATGTAAATTGCTGCAGCCACTATGGAAAAAAGCGCTGAGGTTCCTCAAAAAACTAAAAACAGAACTACCATACAATCCAGCAATCCCAATTCTGAATATTTATCTGAGGAAAATGAAAACACTAATTTGAAAAGGTACATGCACACCTATGTTCATTACAGCCCTATTTACAATAGCCAAGATGTGGAGGGTATCATTTTCTTAATAGCTCATCCTCTGGTGCTTCTCTTCAAAGAACCTAAGTATTAGTTTGGAAGAGTGTTTTTATACAATTCTTCATATTATCTTTGTTTAGCCTTGAACTCACTGAATCTTTTCCACCAAAACTCAAGAATCTGAGGAATAAAGGGAGGGGGTGGCAATCACATGGGGAAAATAACTTCCAGGAGCCCATCTGAATGGGAGAGTTTGCTCTTTACTCAAGGGTCATTTGGTGGCATGGAGAAGAAAGGAAGCTGCTGATGTGAGACCTTTTAGTGGTTCAGATGCTGCCCTACCCCACTGTGTCAATGTCTTAAAGTGCTGCCCTGGACAGAGTAGGGGAGAAATACTCTTCACTTTAATTTGGTGCTTTGAAACAATCCCCTTTCATGGAGCCAGTAGGATTCTACATCCCGTATACCTGTCTTGACATATTATACAACTCAAGAACAACAGTAAAATATGCTCTCAGTAAGGAATCTTCTCAAGATGTATAAGAAGGCAATGTTTCTTATTTTGTACGTTTGGGTGAAATTGAGTCACTGAAGAAACTGAAGAGCACAGAGCTTTAATATACAGGGAAACTTAGATCTATCCTAAAAATTGGGGATTATTTTATCTGCATATTTATGATTGATTATTTGGAAAAAGATGGAAGAATCTTTTCCCCAGATTCTACCTCGTCTTTGCAAATACTAAGGTACATGGCGAGTTCCCTGAGTAGTAACTCTGCATTACTCTTAATATCCAAACAGCTGGAAGGAAATTTAAAGGTCATCTATTCTGATCACTCATATAACATATAATAACTACACAGCATTCCTGACACACAGCCATAACTGTTGAAAATTATTCACGAACAGGAAACTTACTACCTCAAAAAGCCATTCAGTCCATGTTTGGGCACTCCAATAGTTAGAACAGACTTTCCGGACTTTCTCAGCATAATTTCCATTTAATACCAAAGGCAGTACTTCTAAGGAACAGATAGCTAAATGTGACTACCTTTAAAAATAATAATAAATCTAGCAAAAATATCCTTGCATCTGTAAGGATAGGCTAGATTATGCTGCAGTAATAAACAACCCCCAAATCTTAGGAGTTCAATACAACAAAGGTTTATTTTGTTTACACGTTTTGCAAGTAGGAGGTACCACTCATCTTTATCACTTGGGGACGCAGGCTGACATTGTCTCCATCTCCGCCATCATCACATGCTGCCACGATCAATGCAGAAGAGGGAGTTGCACAGTGGCTGCTGAAGCATTTATTTGCCCACAAATAACATAATGGCTATTGCTCACGTTAAAGTGAGTCATAGGACTGTGCTTAACTTCAAAGAGGGTAGGAAAGTGCAGAGAGCTCAAAATGTTTGGGGAGCAAAACTGATCATTACTTTTCTGGGTAAAAAGCAAAATATTACAGATAACGTTAAATGACAGAGGAATAATTAGGTAAAACTACTCAAAATACACACATCACAAAGATTTGCTTGTCTTTTATGTATGGAAAACTTTTAGAACTCAATTAAAAAAAAAAAAAGAGAGAGAGAGCGTTAATTACAATATATGATTGAATAAAGGGCCTGGAAAGAGAGGACTGAAAAGCAGAGAGAGAATATTTTAACAGATACGGCCAAATACTCAACCTCACTGGTAATGGAAGACTGACACAGTACTTGTAAAAATAAAAGCTAATACTTACTGAATAACTGCACTGTGTCAGGCACTGTACTTACAATTTATACACATTATCTGAATATTTCCCCAACCTTGCTACAAGGTGAGTACCATTTATTAATCCACTTTAGAGATGAGGCTTAGATCTATTAAATAAACTTCCTGGGGTCATGCAGCTTGCAATTATGGAGCTGCATTTCAAATCCAGGTGTGTCTGACTCCATGATAGGTACTAACCTCTAATCCATATTTAAATATGAGTGAAAATTATAATATGAATGAAAATTACAATTTTCACCCATTTTTTAAAGTTACAATGCCAGCACTGAAAAAAGAATGAAATCTGATGGATAGTGTAGGTACAAATTCTTAAAATCTTTCCAGAGAATATTTAAATTGTAAAAAAATATTCCCTGTGCACACTCTGAGTCATCAATTCTACTTGTAGTAATCAAATAGATCACTTAAAATATAAGGAAATAATCACAGTTGGGAGCAAAGACACACTGTTTGAGGGCCAATTCTGAAAGCAGGAGCAACAGAGTTCCTGCCCTTACGGCACTTTCAATCCTGCAGTAATAATGAAAATATCAAAGTCACTCTCCTCATTCAGAAAAGCTCAGGCATGGAAAGTACCCACTAAACCACATCTGTGTTATCCATTGTGTCCAAACTAGATTCCCTGTACAAAAAATCTAATAAACTCATTCGGTTTTCTTGTGTGATTTGCTCCCACTTTTTTGTCAATTCTACTATGTAAATGTTTCACCACTGCCCAGATTCCTCCAACATTTACTGAGCACACTGTGTAAAGTACTGGGGAAAACTAGATAAACAGATAAACCACAGCTCCTCTTTTCAAAGTGTTTAGCCTAGTGGAGATTTTCCACGCAATATGGTAAAATGCTCTGATATTACATATTACCTGGGGTACAAAGAGACAGGGAAGGCCTCTACCCCATCCTCAAGCAGTCAAGGAAGACTTCCTGGAGGAAGAGGTGAACGATTTATCAGAGGTAATTTAATTGAGGTAAGGATAGGTTTGAGTTAGCCAAGTGAGAAAGGTTAACAGTCATCCAGGCCAGGGAAGCAGAATAAACAAAGCCATAGAGGTATGAAATGGCATCACAGGGGTTCATTGTGCCAAACTTTTGTGGTCTTATCTGTGGGTGTGACTTTGAAACTCCTGGTGCTAAACTTTGGAGGAGAAATAAAATAGGAAAACTTGCACCTTGTTATCTCTAGCCTGTTAGTAAGACTGTCATTCAATGAAAGATTAAAAAATTGTCTCATGACTATGTTTTTTCTTGTCGCTGCTCGCCTTAAATTCAATACAACACCACGCATATTGATTTGGGATTTGAACGTGCTATATTATTTAAAGAAAAGGGCAGGCCGAAAATGTGAGGTGATAAATCAAAAGCTACCAGAACCTCTGCACTTAACGGGCAAAAACAGGAGGTCCCTTTTAAATGCGAATGTTGTTTACTGGTATGACGAATGGGCTTTAAGCTCCATTCCTCTGAGCATTCTTTTTATTATGACTATTAAACGATGGTTGCAAATGAGCCGCATTACTTCCCACTGAGACTCATTCCAGGGGTATGGAGGTGAAAGGCTGCCCAGCCTGGGAGAACTTTGCTGGCTTTTCTCTAATATGCAGTGTCCGCTGAAAGCACTGTTGACTCATCAAGAGCCTATCCTTTGTAAGAAAGAGAGCATTGACCTTAAGAAACCAGAAGAAACATGAATTTTAAAAAGGTACCCAAGACAATTACAAACTGGGATCATGAAGAAACTGTACACCTGGGATTAATATGACATAGTGAAAACCATTCTCCAATTTCACAGGCATCTTTGTGGAATCATATAGCCGTTTATATAAAAATTATAGGAGAGTACAACCAGATATTTATAGTTACTTAAAATTTTAATTTTGAGACAACTGCATATTCCTAAGCAGTTTGAAAAAGTGAAAGCAGCTCTTCTGCCCCTTTCCCCTTTGCCCATTTCTGTTCCCCTCTAACCTTAAAAGAACTTAATTATAGGAATGAGATCACTAAACAATTGAAACTAAGTTGGACTTATGCTCTCCTGAAGGCACACCATGCCTTGTTTAACCTATTGATTCTTTTCCTAGATAAAAAGAAGTAAGAATGAGGAATTAAGTGGCTAAAAACCGACTAGCTCTCCACCCAGCAACAGCCCCCTCAGAAGTCCTGCAGGCAGATCACGCAGGCAAGATAACAAGTGAAGGAAATCAGCCAGTCTGCACTCAATGGAGAATGAGGCAGAAGCCAACCTCCCGCCTTGATGACTCACTGAGATTCTTCCCCCTCATGTTTCCCTTTAGAAACTGTCATGGCTGAGCAGAATTTTTGGAGTTGGTCTCTGGACACGAGTCCACCATCTCCCCAGATTGCCGGATTTTCTTATTAAAGCACCTTTCCTTTCTACTGATACTTGCCTCTCAAATGATTGGCTTATGAGCAGCGAGTGGCCGAACCTGGGTTTGGTTACAAAAGTAGTATAGAGAGATACCATGTCCCCTTTACCCTGATGCTCCCAATGATGGCATCTTCCGAATCTCTAGTGCAATGTCACGACCAGGATACTGACGTTAATGCAGTCAAGATACAGAACATTTCCATCACAAGAAAGATTCCTCATCTGCCCTTTTATAGCCACAGCCACTTCCCTCACATTCCCCTCTACACTCTACTCCCCCCTCCTCCACTGTCTTCAATCTCTGGCAACCACTGATCTGCCCTCTGTTTCAGTAATTTTGTCATTTCAAGAAAGTTATATAAAAGGAATCATACCTGGTACAATTCTTTCAGATTGATTTTTGACCCAAGCATGATTCTCTGGAGATCCATCCAAGTTGCTGTGTGTATCGATAGGGTGTTGCTTTTTACTGCTGAGAAGTATTTCATGGTATGGATGTACCACAGTTTGTTTAATTGTTCATCATTGAAAGACAGGTTGTTTCCAGTTTCTGGCTATTACCAAAAAAGCTATGAAAACTTTTATCAGTTTTTTGTGTAAACATAAGTTTTCTATTTCTCTTGAATAAATATCCAGGAGTGCAATTGCTGGATCATACAGTAGTTGGATGTTTAGTTTTTTAAGAAACTGTGAAATTGTCCTCCAGAGTGGCTATACTGTTACATTCCTCCCAGTAATGTATGAATGACGCAGTTTCTCTACATCCCTGTGTTATCATTAATTTTTATTAAAATAACTCTAATAGTAAGTAGTTATGTCTTATTATGGCTTTAAGTTGCATTTACCTGATGGATAATAATGTTAAATATATTTTCTTGTGCTTTTTTGTCATGTGTACATCCTCTTTGGAGAAATGTCTCTTCAAGTCTATTGCCCATTTTCTAATTGAATTATTTGTTTTTACTATTGAGGTTTAAGAGTCCTTTATATATTCTAGATACTCATCTTGGATGGTGGTTAGCAAATATTTTTAGCTTCTTTTCAGCCTTTTAACAGCACGTTTCATAGAGCAAAAGTTGTTAATTTGATCAGTCCAATACACCAATTTTTCTTTTTATGGGTAGTTCCACTGGTGTCAAGTCTAAGGACTCCTTGCTTCACCCTATATCCTAAGGATTTTCTCCTATACTTTTGAAAAGAACTCTTATAGTTTTACATTTTATATGATACATTTATGATACACTTTGGTTTCAATTTTTATAAGGTACTATGTTGAAGCTTTATGATTGTTTTCTTGCTTATGGATGTCTAATTGCTCTAGTACCATTTGTGGAAAAGGCTATCCTTCCCCTATTGAATGGCTTTTGCAAATTTGTCAAAGCTGGGCTTATTTGTCTCTGTCTATTTTTGAACCCTTCTGTTTCACTGATTTACTTGTCTATCCCTTCTCCAAGTAGCTTTGATCACTAAGCTATTATTAATTGAGTAGACATTCTTTCCCCTTTATTCTTCTTTCTTAAAACTGTTTTAGCCATTCTAGTTCCTTACCTTTCCATTTAAATTTCATGTTTTTTTCCTACATAACTGCCCCCCCCCCCAAATCTTGTTAGGATTTTAAAAGAAAGTGCATTAAACCTGTATATCAATTTGGGAAGAACTGGAACCTTTACTATGTTGAATTTTCCAATCTCCATTTATTTAGCTCTTTGCTTTCTTTCATCACCCTGAGGCCCTCCTGGTTTCTGATGCTGAAGCAGATAATACTGAATCTTAATTTCAGGACTTACACCACAATAATGCCCAGGGTTTTTAGTTGTATTTCATATGAGAATAGGGAAAAAAAACATCTACTCCACGTTCCTGGAAGCGGTCTTTATAACTTAACCATACAATTGCTAAAGAAGTTTTAACCTCTTCACTAGTATGCCACAGAGCACCGTGTTATAGCCCAACTGCTTTCTCCCTCTAAGCAAATGATATTGTTGTCCATATTTACCAAATATTTAACTCTTGTTTATAGTATAATTCACTCCTTTGCGCCAGTGCTAAGTAACCACCTACTTACCCCTCTAATATTTTTCCATTTTTCCCCCAAACCACTGGAAACTTTATTACAAAGAACTAGAGTGGCTTGCCTCGTTTTGCAGTCTGCCCACTGCAGAACTACAAATACTTGGGGGACAAGAAGCTGATTAAAGATCAATCTTAAATGAAGTAAAACAACTTTGGAATCTCAAAGGGAAAAGAACATTTAATTTACCAACCAACCAACAAGAAAATCTACTTACAACTTTACAGAATCCCTCAGTTTCTCAAAAAGCGAGGTCGTATTAATAACAGCACACTGGATTAAAGACTAACAGTTAATCAGCATAAAGCAAATATATAATGGTAACATTTCTGCCTTAAGAAAGCTATTAATTGATGCCAAAATTATTTTTAGGTGCTATTTAAGAGTCAATTTAAGCTGAATCTGCTAGAAGATATGGATTTTTCCTATTTATTTCTCTATTTATTTACTTAGTAAAATTGGTAATAATAAGGAAACTTTATTTTAACATGCAAAGTAACATATTCTCCTTCTAGTGTATGATGATATAAAACCCCAAAGAATAAAATGTTCAAGGCTAAACTACATTAACAAGAGCATTATTAATCCTGGAAATTACAAAACCTGGATCTACAAATAAGTAGTCAAATTTAATACTTCTAATTTCATAAATGTTAAGCTGTTCCTCGAGAAAAATATGGGAGCAAAAAAAGGAAAAGAGGGAAAGA
>NW_006799532.1:2432086-2464940 GCF_000442215.2 Lipotes vexillifer
GAAAGAGAGCAAGAACAAAGGGGAAATATTGGGTGTAGGAATTATCTAGTCTACAGGCAGATTTAAATGCAACTGTTTCTGAGTGCCAGGAACCAAGCACTATCCTGGCAGGAAGCATGTGCTCAACATATGCCTTCTGACTACGGGCAAGTTGAAAAAAAAAAAGTAGTTTTGGTTCCTCTTCTCTGAATTATCTTTCTTCTGAGGTCTGATGAATTTCAGGGAAAATAACATTGTCACTTTTAAGGTATTTTGAGATTTCCTCCAATTCTTGATTTTAACATATTTTCTTCTTTTTTTAAGAATCCCAAAGCTTTCCTTACCTGGTTCAATATGAGAATACCTATAAGTACCTTATCTTCTGTCAAAGTAGGAAGCCTTAACTGAGTAGACAGTAGCTCCCTGAATAGTGGGTTTAGGGTTCTACTGGGTAACTGCATGTCACGTTTACTATAACCTTGAGATGATTATGACAGGTATAAGCCATCGTAATTTACAATGGGGACAGAAGCAGAGAGAGGTTAAAATGCCAAAAGGAGTACAAACAACTGAATATAGACCAAACTCTAGCCTCTTGACTCCCTACCTAGAGTTTTCTCCCTCTAGATTCTTATTTCTTTAACCAAGAGAGGAGATAGGGGATTCCTGGAAAGGTCATAAGGATTCTGAGAGGCATCCTGGAATCCACACATAGAAGTACTAATCACAGTCTGAAGACCTAATAAACATCTCGCACATGTATGTACAGCAATTCTCATACACACACCCACACACACACACACGTGCATTTTCAATTACCTAAATATAAGTTCATTTTAAGATGTTCCTGAATACCTATTACTTATGTATATTCCAAGGTGTTGGGGAGGAAGAAAATTTCCTTTACCCTTCTAGATTCTTCTGGCTGGCCTAAGAATCAAATTGACATGAGACAGCCTAACAGGAAAAAAATGAAACAAAAGTTTAACAACATATATACATGAGAAAGACCCAGGAAAACCAAGTAACTGGCCAATCTGGCTGAAGTCCTCACCTTAAATACCATCCTCAGCTGAAGACAAAAGAGGATGCTGAGGATGAGTCAGTTACGGGAGGAAAAGCCCAATAAACAAGGGTTAGGTTGTTACATAAATTTAAGTCCATGTCTTCCCCACTGATAAGAGTTTCTACAGATTTGGTCATTCTCCTCTTCCAGGTACCAAGAGGGAGACACCCTTACAAGTGGAGATTCCCTTTACAAATATAAATGTTTCTTACAAAAGGGTAACTCCTACTTGGTGTTCAGTTTTTCCCATGTCTGCTGTATCTTAGAAAACAAGCAGTTTCAAATAATATGCCAAAGAGACACATTGTAGGGTGGTAAATTCTGCTCCCCTACAAAGGCAATACGAACTAAAAGGCACTGGAAATCTTAAATGAATACATTTTTTAATGTCAAAGAGGGTCTCTAAACTTAAAAAGCAAGGGAACCCATGTTCCAATAATTTTCTGTAAACCAATAATTTTCTGTAAATAAAGGTGCTCACAAATGAGCACCTGGAGAAGCGGGAGCAGAATGTTGAGATCTGGTAAGGGAAACCTAGTCAACATTCTGCTGCCAGTGATATCCTATGTACTATCTCCAGTGAAAAGAAAGGATAGACAGGGAAAGGATTCTACAGCTCTTCCCTATGCTAGTTCCAAAAAAGGCCATAAGGCAAGGAGTTCTCCTGGTTTGTACTCAGTTTACCAACGCCCGGAATATGTTGGTGGATTAAGTGTCTTTTCCTTTACAAATCTGTTTTACAGAAAGAATAATAGGCTGCAAACTATACCCAGCAGGAACAGAAAATCAGCCATAAGACCGGCAATAATAACAATAATGCTACATTTAAGCAAGGTACCCCCATAAACCCACAGAAACAGAGGGACAATTCTAAATGACCCATTAATATTTTCGCCCTACCACACTGCACATTTCTCCTGTGCTTAAAACATGTTTGAACATTAACAACAAGAGCTGCACCTTAAATTTAGTGGCATCATTTAATTTTAGGTGTGCACATTAGTAGAGGATTCAAGCTACCCTGTCTCAAGTGAATTACTTGAAAAAAAAAAAAAAAAGGAGAAAGGGGGCTGCTGCCTGGGCTTTGTGTTCACAGCAATTAGTTTTAACTGTCTGGAATCTGACTTTAAATAATTTTATAGCTTGGGCGAGATCTCTGCCATTTACCATGTGCGCCCTTCCTATTTTTATGGAAACCAGGCCCTCATTCTGAGGCTCTTGCCTGTTAGAGCTGCAGGTGAAGGCCAGCTGGGGCCAGCGGCACTTTGTGTGAATATTAGCATCTGAAGAGGGTTTCTGGAGGCCTTGTGTCTTTGGGGACGAAATGCTCTAGTCAGATGCAATAGCCTTGCCTCTAAGTTGCCTTGCCAGCAAATACAAATCCTTAGGAAATGAGCAGTCTGGGCCTGGTGGCTTGTCTTCAGAAAAGGGTCTGGGTGAGGTTTTAGGGTAAGAGGGAATGACAGGGAAAATGGGAGCAAGGCTCCTGCCTGTCAGAGGCTGTGTGCTCTGGCAGAGTGACTGAAGTTCATTAACAATTATCTCCAGCTCCCCACAGCTGTGTGTACAAGATTTCATATATGACACATGCTGCCTTTGATTAATGGGTGTAACAGTATCTCTGTGATGGGAAATGTTGGCTTGTGGAAAATCATAGCAAATCACAGTCTGCCAAAAAGATACTTGTGAAAATCTTTCCTGTGTCAAATATAAATGCAGACTACACACAGAGAAACCGAAGACTAATTAATTCCTGCACTGAAGGAAAGAGAGTTAATCCAGTTTCCAGTATCCTGAAACCTGTAATCCTTACGAAGGCAAATCTTCCAGGAAGAACACCAAAAATGACACATGTGAAAAATCTTCAGCTCCTTTTTATAGGAAGAAAAAGGTTAGCAGGCTTGTATTTCCACCCACCCACTAAAACAAAGAGGTGTTTCTTGACCTTTATTCCTACCACCTACCTGAAAATCACACCCAATCTATTTAAGACTCTACCTAATTGAAGTCTTAGGATCACAAATAAATCATCAGCACATTCCAATTAACTGAAAATAAGAAGTCTGCATTTGGTAGATTCAAACAGAGCTATGAAACCAAAACTTCTATTTCTGTAAGGAACTTTAGTGGTCATAGAAACAATTTCTCCTTATCTTGCAGGATAAAATTGAGGGCTAACATGTGGAAGCAATTGGAAAATGCCCAGATTCGCTGGGGACTGAATGCCAGGTGATACTTGAATAGAAAAGGGAAGAAGGTGACAGAGGATGCTTTGAGTACCATCCAAGTTTAGCATTTTTGCCTTCTTAATTAATAACTTTAAAAATCAAAAATATAGGGCTTCCCTGGTGGCGCAGTGGTTGGGAGTCCGCCTGCCGATGCAGGGGACGCGGGTTCATGCCCCGGTCCGGGAGGATCCCACGTGCCGCGGAGCGGCTGGGCCCGTGAGCCGTGGCCGCTGAGCCTGCGCGTCCGGAGCCTCTGCTCCGCAACGGGAGAGGCCGCAGCGGTGAGAGGCCCGCGTACCTCAAAAAAAAAAAAGTCAAAAATATATAGCATACAGAGTTTAAACAAGTATAAGCTGAAGAACCTTGACTACTCCACTCACCTTTGGAAGCTCTCACTCTGACTCTCCCTGATGACACCCTTCTCTCATTTTGTGTTATGGAGGAAAGGGCAAGGAACTCTTCTGAATTTTATTTGCATCATTCCTCTGTTTTTATTTGGAGTTTTATCACTTACATGTTCTCCAATTAACAGGCATGATTTCATACTATAGGTATTAACAATTTACTCTTTTCACTGTTTTTGAGATTTATCATGTTCATGTTAATTCACACTACTACATTAGTTTTCACTGCTGTATAATATTCAAGTGTATAACAATGCCATACTTTATCCATCTTCCTACTCTGTGAATAAATGAAACCTAGCTATTTGGGCCAAGAGCTAGGATGACCTGAGACAACATAACATTAGTTGCTTGCTCAAGAAGAGCCTCGTGCAGAAAGATAAGACTACAACCTGAGAAATAGCTTCACTAGTATCGTCAGGAAATTCTTGCAGTTCACTTTATCCAGGCAAATAATTTGCATATTCGGAAAAACACCTCTTTTAAAAGTACAAGAGTCTGATCATCTGGACACAGGGTGAGCTTATCAGAACAAAGACATTTAAAAAATTACTCTATTAACCCCAAAGGCAAGAAAATAGGAGAGGATGATCCAAGCAAAGATGGGACAAATAGAAAACGACTAGCAGGATGGTAGACTTAAATCCAACCCTGTCGATAATAATATTACATGTAAATTGTCTAAACGTAAAAAACAGAGACGGTCAAACAAGGTAAAAATCAAGAACTAATCATCATCCACAAAATACCAACTTTTAATATAAAGAATAAATAAGTTAACAGTAAAGGGATGGAAAAAGATATAGCATGAAAACACCAGTCAAAAGAAAGCTGGCTAAATTAACCTAAGACGCAATTCTCTGGTTCCTTTCTGGTTTAAGGGCACATCTGAAGAAGCCAGGAAGAAAAAAGGAGTCGTTTGTAAGGAAGACGCAGCTCTGCAACAGCAGCACTGCAGGGCCCGCACACTCACCATGACAAGGAGGACACAGAGGCCTCAGGCTACGGTACCCAGAACGTTCGACTGGGCCGGGATGCCGTCCAGGACTTCGACTGCTGCGGCCTCACTCTGCAGCCCTGCCCCGACCTCACCATCACACCAGACGGCTTCCTGGATGAGTGAAGCAATCCTGGAGTACATTTTGCACCAAAAGGAGAACGCCCAGCAGATGAAGGCCGGCCAGAAGCTGCTGGGCCACCTGCAGCGCCAGGAGCACAAAGAGCGGCAGTGGCCGGGGTGAAAGACCAGGTGCGGGGCTTCCTAGAGGGGTTGGCCATCGTGAGCCGACCCCTCAACCCCTTCACGCCCAGGGCTGCCTCGGGGAATCGCCCAAATGCTGCCTGGCCCCGGGGGCAAGCGCAGCCCTGCAAGCAAGGACAAGGGCAAAGTTCTACCCAGCTTCTGGATCCAGTCACTGACCCCGGAGGCCAAGGCCACCACGCTGGAGAAGCTGTCGTGTACAGTGACCTGCTCCACATCGCAGCAGCTGCTATGCACAATGGCCCTGACGGCCCTGCGCTTCACGCCGCTGGCAGGCTGTGTGGACCACGTGAGGCTCGCCACGCACCATGACCAGGACAACCCAACACCGCCACGCCTGTGCAGTCCTGCAGCCCTCCAGGTGCGACAGTCACCTTTGAGTGCAGTGGAGAAGCTGATTCAGAAGGACGTGATGAACGCAGTGACCGGAAGGAAGCTCACTAACCAGATATGGTGGCTGCAGCGGGACACTACAGGCTTTGCAAGATGAGAAATCAAATCGCCGCCGGTGATGTAGGCCTGAGTGTGCTGGAGACCAAAGAAATGGGCCGAGACGACAGGGAGAAAACCTCTGCAACTAGATTGCCCCGAGTACAAACCCTGGTTCACTGCTAACTAGCTTGAGTAAATTACCTTAACCCTGAGGGGGGGCGGGGCGAGGGCGGGGCGCCAGGAGTGATTGGTTCCAGGACCCCTATAACCAAAATCCCCCTGAAGATGCTTGAGTCCCTTATTTAGAGTGGCGAAATATTTGCATATAACCTACACACATCCTCCCATACACTTTAAATCATCTCTAAATTACTTATGTAATACAATGTAAATGCTATGTAAATAGCTGTAAATGCAATGTAAATACTATGTAAATAGTTGTCTGTGCTCTGTGAATTCAAGTTTTGCTTTCTGGAATTTTCTGGATTTTTGGGGGGAAGGGAATGTTTTATATCTGGGGCTGGGTGAATCTGTGGATGCAGAACCTGCTGACTGTAGTCTGTTTCTCAAAGGACCGATGTGAAGATTAAATGAGTAAAATAAGTGATTAGTACAGTTCATGGCAGTTCATAGTAAATACTCAATAAATATTAGTTATTTGTATTATTAGTAGAGGACATTAGTAGTGGACATTCCTGAATTATCTTAGACTATGATAGGAATGAATCAAATATTGTACTCTTAAGTATGACTCATGATGTTGGTTTACCATAGAACTATTTATCAATTAAGAATACTTGCAGCTTATAGAATTTTTAACATAGTAGTTTAAGCAAGCAGCCTATTTCCTACTCCCTACAACAGGGACAGGGGTTTGTTACCTTGGTAAACTGGCGCTTGCCTTTAGATTAGTTAGTTCCTGATAGCATCTGTGGTCCATTTGGCTCAATTGCTTGCCCTCTCAGCAAATGAGCTTTCCAGGTTACAATTCAACAAGGAGAAAAATTTGTTCTCAATTTAAGATGTAAAACCTTAACCTCTGAGACAGACTTCTGAGCCGCTTTCTTCTCGAGTTTCTTCATTTCATAATTTACAAGAAAACTGAAATTGAGGAGCATCATACATTTACTTGGTTCACATAGTGAACAATGAGCTAGCTAATGCTTGAGGGCGAAAGGACACCTCACTTGAAGAGGACATGAAATTGAACACATGATAATTCAAAACAGAGCAGGCCTAGATATGGTTTTGGCCTCTCAAGGTAGAAGAGATGCCATCTAAGGGGAAGAATGTTGTGTTTACATCTTGATATTTATAATACTATTAAGATTTGTGAAACAGAGACAGGAGGAAGGAGGGCAGGAAGGGAGGTTTCAGATTGGAGATAGAATCCGGTTTAATTTGAGCAGCCTTGATGAATGGCTTAGAAGTGAACTGCAAACTGACCAAAATCTTTCTCTTGGTGTTTCCCCTGTGTTGCTCAAATCTCCACTGTTTCAAATGCTCAGCCCCTACCCTGTCAAGTGATCCCACAATGATCGTCCAACAGAAAGAACAGAAAAACCTAATATTTATAAAATTAGAAATGGCCACTACCAGAAATGTGATATGTGATCACAGTACCTCAATCAATGGCATGGATCTGGACTAACCGTGTCCTGAAAGGGTAATGAGCTATCCCCCAGCTTAGACTGGAGAACGACCACAGTGGTGGAGCTGAAACTAAGACCTCCCAATATAAAACCGTTGAGATGGCCCAAGGTAACACCCTTAAAAGACAAGGTGGCCTGGGTCAGCGTAATTGCAGGGTTAGCTTGTGCGGCTTTTTGCTTGCCAAGTTATCTGAGCAAACAGTTCGTTAATCTAGAAAGACAACTCTTTTATAAGGAGAGTGGTTTACTCAAAAGGACTTGTCTTCAGACCCTTGCCCTCTGTCTAGTACTTCTAAATTACTATGGATCAAACCTAGCCCAATCCCAAGCATTTTCTTGCAGTGAAAGACCCACCTAAACCATTAAGCCCAGACTTCAAAGCCCTACAAACACCCTTTCCCAACTTCCTCCTTTTGCGGTGCCATGAAGACTTTGTCAAGGCGACCTTCTCCCTGGCAGCTTGAAATTTAATACCTTCAGATTTGCTCAATAAACAGGTTTCCCTGGAGGAATTTTTAAAGCCCACGTTTCTGTTGGGTTATTCCTCTTTCTCTAGTTGATTTGAAATTCCTTATATATTCTGGACAGCGGGATGTGATTCAAAAATCTCTGAATTCGGAGCTTGTCTTCTTAATTTTTTTAATGGTTTCCTTTTATAAACTGAAGTTTTACATTTAATATGGAGCTCAGAGCATTGTTGCAAATTTTAAAAAAGAAAACACATGTAAATTACTAGCACAGTAAACTCTCATAGAGTACGTTTCTCAACACTCCCCATAAAGATTTGGGAAGAAGGTAAAATTTGGTTTTGACCAGTGTTAAATACTTAGTGGTCTTGTGCTGGCCCAGCCCATAGGACTTTAGATCCTCAGGATTTTTCTTGTCCTTCAAACCAATAAAAAGGTTCCCATGTCCAGTCACAGCAGTTTGATAGGGATTCCTAACACATGTCTACAACTTCTCTGATGAGAGAAGTCATCCATCTACTTGAATGTCTCATGATCTCCTAATGAGCCTTGTTTCATTCTCCAGGTAGCATAGTCTCTCTGAAACGAGTTGCCTCATCTGTAAAATAGGGATAATATCTCATCTACCTCCTTCACTGAGGTTGTTGTGAGGAGTCAAATGAGATCATTAAAGAGTTATTATAATCATGTTTGCATTTTAACGGGGCCTCCAGGAGGTGATAGTAATGCCCTACTCAATAAGGGTAGATATTTCTGATGGAAATATTTTTGAAACAAGTCAGAATCTACATGAACAAATGAATACACGTGGATATATCGAGCAGTTTGACCAGTCACTGAGAGCTAAGCTTATGGAAGACAAAGCTTTTAACTTAACTCCAATAAAGAAATCATATATTCAGAGGGGGCTAGTAAGAGAGCATCTCAACAGCCTCACCTTCACCCCTCCCTGCAATTACATGCACCAATGCAGGAATCTCTTCTATAGCATTTCTGATTCATTCTGATGACTTTCTGTCATCTTCTTGCTTCTCAGAACAGGAAGATCATTACCATAAAGGCAGGTCAATGAACTATAGGAAAGCTCTAATTGTTCGCCCCTGATCCTAATATCGCCTTCTTGAACATTCCAGGACCAATCTCCTCCCAGCTGTATGCGCTAGTCCTTCAGACATACCTCCATCCCTTTCTCCCTTAAACTTCTGTCTTAGTTAAACATCCTTAGCACCTTCTTTGGTTATGTGAAATGGCCTTCAGTTACCTCATCATTCTTCCCACTGTTTTAGAAGAGATTTGGTGTTTCCACATACTCCTTTTCCCCCCCTGATCCTTAGTAACTTTCTACACAGGGAGAACCTTGCCCCAGCCATAGTAATATCAACTCCATTTACTATCCCCTCTCCAAGTACGCTTTACAGCTAGGAAGATGATGTTATCTTACCTGTCCTATTAGAAGTACTAAAAAATAGCTCTAAGCATTTGAAGCTTCTCTGGTGTATAGACTATATCATTCCCAAGCCCCGTCTTTCTGGAAATGATAAAAGAAAACCGGAACATCTTGATAATTCAGTTAAATGCCCTACAGCACATACTTTGAAATCCATACGGTTTACTAACTACCGAGGTGGAGCTTAGTTCCACAGTTCTGCTAACTAACTTGAAAAAAAGGAAAAGGAAAAAAGCAACTTAATCTTTCACACACTGCCATTTGATCATTTTCCAATAATTGTGCTTTGGCAGCCTTCAGCTTGCTTAAGAGTTCTCCTAATGTGAAGCCATTGTTCAAGGGAGAGCAATTAGAAAACGGTAATTTAATGCAAACTTTTAAAAAATCTCTATCAGCTCCACAACTCAGTGATTTTGTGGTAAACTCCTGTATAGAGGATTTGCAAAATCTACACACATCCCAATTCCTCACCCTGATTACCTCTCTTTTGGGATTTTAGGAAGCAAACTACTCCAGACCTGTCTTCTCAAGCTGGAGATAAACTTCCTCTCCATCACTTACAATATTACTATATTGTGATAGTTGGTTTACTTGCCAGTGTCTTCCATTAGACCACTTCTCAAAGTCTGGGACCTTATCCTTTTCAATATTGCATCCCTCACACCCAGCACACTGTCTGATTTCTATTGGACCTAATACACATTTCATAAATGACTGCTAAGTTTGATGGAACGAATGAAGAACTCAGGAAATCCCCTGGTTTCCTGCTTTCTTTGGTGTCTCTTTTGTCATTTCAAGACATCTTTGTTCACACTTACTCAACATGTATTGAGTATCTGATAAATGAAAAGCACTGTGTTAGAGTCTTTGAACACACAAATACCTATATGATTGTATAGGACATGGTGATCTTAATGTCCCCACGGCTAAATAAGCCTTTGATGGAACTAACCAGAAATAGTCTGTTACTCATGAATCACTATGATATGGCATTACATACTATACATTACTACTTTGGTCATGATAGGCATCAGTGCCTGGTACAAATATGACTAGCTATATACTGGCCAGTAATCTCTGAGGTGTCCTTGTACATGAATGCTGTTCAATAATAGTTCACTATTATGGGGGGTGGCTAATTTAAATCTCTTGGGAAATTTGCATATGAGAGGCATAGAAAAAAATTAAGTCAGCAGCAGAAAAAAACAGGTGCAGTAAGAGAGACAGAAGTTGAGTCATCAGAAAGACCAGCACTGTCATCAAGGAGAAAGCATTTATCCAGTGCAAAGGGGCCGAAAAAAGCAACAGAGGAGCTATGTCCTAAAGAATAGTCTAGTATATCAGGTGGCCCCTGGGAGTAGTTTCTGTTCTTCTAACTTCTCTGTTTATCCGTATGACGAACCCCATGAAACGAGCCAGCCACAGTGTGGTTCTGCTTCTCACCATTGGAAAGAGTATGATTAACTCAATGGTATAGCCACTGCCTCAATGGAGATCAGATATCAGAGTGCAGGGAGAAGACAGATGTGGCAATCAACGAAAACACTCATGTTTGTTCATTTCATGCCAGAAGAAGGCTGGGAGTATAATGGAGCCTGGGGGATTATCTGTAGAAGAAGGGGTAAAGTTAGGAAAGTCTTCACAGGGAGAAAATACACAGAATTGAATTTTTTTTAAAAAGGAAATATTAATATTTAAGGAAATAGTACCAACATCAGCAGAAATACTGAAGCATGAAATTATGATATTTAGGGAATCAAAAGTGACCACTCCCTGTCTCCTGAGAGGTGGGCTTTTTTTACCTCCACACGTCTCAGCCTCTGACCTTTTGTGCAAGATCTTAAATGAAAGATTCAATCAACTCCCCACCTAGGTTTTCCCTACTTTCCCGCTTCCATCAGTGGCTAGGAGTAGACACTTGGGAGCCAGTATGCTTGGGTTCAAGTCTTTGCTCTGTTTCCTACTTGCTTCGGTGATCTTGCTTTCCTTTTTTCATCTGCAAAGGGTTGGGGGGCTATAGAAACGGTATTCTCATCAAAGGACTTTTGTGAGGATTAAATGAGTTAATAAAAGTGAAGTGCTTAGATTAAAACCTGGCTCAAAATCATTACTATATAGGTTTTGGCTATTTTTGTCCAGCTCCTTATTATCTTCATGCCCTCGTGGAGACCTGAAAAAATTATTATTCCTACAACTACTCACCTCAACTACTTTTCATCCAGTGACTCTGTGCGTACCTGACAGTTAAAAACTTCACTCCTCTGTTTAACAGCTGAGGCCCTCTATTAACTGTTGCTTTCTCCCCATGGGTTCTGATGTTCTGCTCATCACCTCCAATCAGGACTAACCTTTCCACGGGCTTGAGTGTTCACTGCCTGGGAATACATTTTTAAGGTTATCAAGATTACCTTTATTATCTCTTCCCTCACCTTTCCTGTTAAAATGAAAATTTCCTAGGGAGGGATATTATGAGACAATTAAAACCCTGGGCAAAGCTTGACTTATTGTGGTAAAGAGGATATTAAAGACCAACCATGTAGATGTCACAGTCTTCTCCTTCTAGATAAAACATGCAATTTAAACTATTACCAAGGGTACTTTGATCTCAATCATCTATGTGTATATTATCTATCTACCATTTTTTGCTTTACACCTAAACCCAAATATATTGTTTTGTGATTTACTTTTTTCATTACATATACCTTTATATATACCTTTTTCATTTGGTGGACATGTAGGTCACTTTTAATTTTTCATTACTACCAATGATGAAGCATTAATTGTCCTTGTGAAAATGTACAAGAGTTTCTTCTGCCCTAAAGATGAGTCTTAGAATTTGACATAGCTGGGTTTGAAGACATGCACAATAATAGACTGTAAAATGCCTTCCTAAAGTGTATTCTCTATTTCCATTCCCACCAACAGTGAATTAAAATGTTAGTAACCTCGAATCATTGTAAACATTGACTACTGTCCATACTACCCAAAGCATTCTGCAGATTCAATGCAATCCCTATAAACATTCCAGTGGCATTTTTCACAGAAATAAAAATCCTAAAATTCTGTTTCACAAAACAAAAATCCTAAAATTCATATGGAATCACAAAAGACCCCCAAATAGTCAGCATAATCACCATGAAAAAGAGAACAAAACTGGAGGCATTGTGCTTCCTGATTTCAAATTATATTACAAAGCTACAGTAATCTAAACTGTATGGTATTGGCACAAAAAACAGACACATAGATCAATGGAACAGGATAGAAAGCCAGAAATAAACCCACACATGTATGGTCAATTAATTTACGATAAATGAATCAAGTAGTACAATAGGGAAAGGACAGTCTCTTCAACAAATGGTGCTGAGAAAACCAGACAGCCACATGCAGAAGAATGAAACTGAATCACTCTCTTATACCATACAAGAGAATCAACTCAAAATGGATGGAGGACCTGAATGTAAGACCTGAAACCATAAAAATCCTAGATAAAGACATAAGGGGTAAGATCCTTGACATTGATATTGGCAATGATATTTTGGATTTTACACCAAAGGCAAACACAACAAAGGCAAGATAAACAAGTGGAGTTACATAAGCTTCAGCATAGCAAAGGAAACCATCAATGAAATGAAAAGACAATCTATATAATGGAAGAAAATATTGGCAAATCATATATCTGATAAGGGGTTAATATCTAAAATATATAAAGAATTCATATAACTCAATAGAAAAAAAATCCAAATAAAAGATGGGCAGAGAATCTGAATAGACACTTTTCCAGAGAAGATGTACAGATGGCCAATAGGTCCATGAAAAGTGGTTCAATATCACTTATCATCAAGAAAATTTAAATCAGAACCACAATGAGGTAGATCCAGCAATTTGGGTTTTTACCCCAAAAAACCCCAAACTATCTCAGAAAGATATATACACCCCCATGTACATTGCAGCATTATTTACAAGGGCCAAGACATGGAAACAACTTAAGTGTTCACAGGTGGAGAAATGGTTTAAAAAATGTGGTATATATACACAATGGAATATTATTCAGCCATAAAAGTCAATGAAATCTTGCTATTTGCAACCATGTGGATAGTCCTTGACGGCATTATGATAACTGAAATATGTCAAACAGGGAAAGACAAATACTACATGATTGCATTTATATATGGAATCCAAAAACAAAAACAAAACCCTCATGGATGCAAAGAACAGATTGGTGGTTGCCAGAGTTGGGGGTGGAGGAGGTGAGTGAAATGGGTAAAGATGGTCAAAAGTTTCAAACTTCCAGGTATCAGATAAATGCGTCTTGGAGTTGTAACCTACAGCATGGTGACTATACTTAACAAATACTGTATTGTATATTTGAAAGTTGCTCAGAGAGGAAATCTTAAAAGTTCTCATCATAAGGAATAAAACATTGTAACTAGGTATGGTAATAGACATTAACTAAACTTATTGTGCTGATCATTTCCCAATATATACATGTATCAAATCATTATGCTGTACACCTAAAACTAATAAAATGTTATGTGTCAACTATCTTTTCATTTTTTTCCCATAGTTTCAGTTTTTCTATCTTTTCAAGAGTTAATTTAAGTAACTGACATTTTTTAGAGGCATAGATTTGTACATATTATTCTCTAATAGTTTAAAATTTTCTGTCTCTGTATTTATGTCTATATATGTACTTATTCTCATAGCTAATATTGTTTATCACAGTTTTTTTCCTTTTTCACTTGATCACAGTTACCAGTGGCTTTTCTATTTTACTGATATGTTAAATGAACTAGATTTCTTAACAGATTAAAATTACTGGTTAAATATTTTCAATTTCATTATTAGTATTCTAAATATATTTTAATTGCTTTCTTTCAGATACTGTTTTATAATATTCTTTTTCATTTCCTTAGTTAAAGGTTTAAATAATTTAATTTTAAACTTTCTTGTTTCTAATATAGATATTTGCAATTAAGAATTTTCCCAAGAACCTTTCTCCCTGTTCTACATATATATTTTTTTGTATTTCTGTCATGCTCTTTGATGAAGAAAGGGTAGATAATGCATGTCTGATATCTTGATACAATTTCTTTTCCTACTTTCTTTTGGATGAATTCCCATTTTAATTAGGAACTAGTTAAGTATGTAGCTCTTGAGCTGTTCTAGTCTGTCAAGAATTCACTTGCAACAAGTGATTTAGAGGGTGCTGTAGCAGGAATTATTTGTGATCACTAAATGTTTCTCTGCTGTTTGCTTTCTGAACACTGCCCTTTGAATTTAAGCTTGGCCATGTGATTTGTTGGGCTAATATAAAGTAAGCAGAAGTATCTTGTGTCACTAGTACATAAACCTTAAGGGCCAGTTATGATTCACCTGCCTTCTACTATGGTGATTATAGAAGCAGGAATCAAGATGCAGCCTCCATCAGCCTGGGCCCCTAAAGACTAAAATGAGCAGAATCACTTGCTCACCTTATATGAGCATGTTATATGGACACAAATAATCTTAAGTGTTTTGCCCATAAGAGTTTGGGAGTTTGCTACTCCTAATTGACACATGTGTTCACATAACTCCTTTTCATAGTCAGCGATCTTGAATCACCCTTCACTAGGGATGTTACTCTCACAAAAAATGAGTAGGCTTTTTCTCCCTCCCTAGGGTCACAAAAAGTCGAGATACAGTTTTGTCCCCATATTATGAGAGATGAAAGCAGAAAAATATATTTTATTAGATGAAAATATAAGAACAAATATGGCTGGTAGCCACCTAACTGTGTCTAAGGCCAGTCCTTCCTCTTGAAGAGTTGTAAGCATGGTAGGTGTTTGGAAGATGATTGTTAAATTTTAACTGAATGATAATTCATACAATCATTGCACGTTCATTGTGGCCACTGCCAAGGTTTCCCTCTAATGGCCTCTGAGAATACTCTTCCTGTGTGTGATACTTACTGATCTGGGTAGGCAGGTGATATATTCGCTTTCTACCTGTATATAGGAAGTCTTGTGCCTTTGCATAAGATATTTTAAAAGCTACTACTCACTGTCCTTAAATGCTACATAATCATTTCCAGAAACTACCAACTCCCGCTTTCCTCCCATGTATGGAGGAAGAATACCCTAACTGAATGGATTCGGAGATAAAACTTGGTGCTCTTAATCATCTGAAAATATATCTAATACGCTTGGTAGGCTCCATCATATTGATCTGCACATAGACACATTTGTGAGATCATCTGTCTCTCTTAATAGTTCACTCTCTGCCTCCCGAGAGTGGGTAAGTACATCTTCATCCAATTGTGATAGCAGAGGCTACTTCTCTAAAGAATTATGTTTTCACATTTTATGAATTTACAAGCATTTGTGAGAATGTGGAATGAAGATAAAACAAAATATCAACTTGCTCTTCCAGCACTGTTATGTTGCAGTGCTAATCGTATCACTTTCTAAAATACCCGTGGGGGCTTCCCTGGTGGTGCAGTGGTTGAGAGTCCGCCGGCCGATGCAGGGGACGTGGGTTTGTGCCCCGGTCCGGGAAGATCCTACATGCCGTGGAGTGGCTGGGCCCGTGAGCCATGGCCGCTGAGCCTGCATGTCCGGAGCCTGTACTCCGCAACAGGAGAGGCCACAACTGTGAGAGGCCCATGTACTGCAAAAAATAATAATAATAATAAAAAAAATAAAATAAAATACCCATGGGCTGTATTAGCAATAGTAACTAAAATAGGCAAACCGACTCCTTAAATAGTGTCAGGGTAATGAATCTACTACGTCATTATGTTACTTCTATAAGTGTTGTTTTTAAACTATTGAATGTAAACTCCTTTATGGTCTATGCACATCAAAGAAGTATACTTTTCATTATTTTAAAAAAGCAAAGATAGATAGGGAAATTTGGGTCTGCTTTGTTAAGCAGACTGATTTATCATACTTAGTATAATATCAAGCTACAATGAATCCATATAACATTTCCCACCAAACATGCATTTTGCCAACTGATGATACTCAAATTTTAGATGAATCAAACACTATTAAGAGAGGGAAATTTTTAAGTATACTTTTGAATCTTGCTACTATATTATGAGCACAAAAATTATCAGAGAAGTGTTACAGATAACAAAATGGAAATACGTAGGGAATTAATGACTCTCTGAATGAGTAAATAGCCAAAACACAATGTTTGTGATAAAGTTCTAGTCTTCAGTTCTGTAAAATTAAGGTACACTCACTAAAAGCAGCATTAACTGGAAATTGTCATGGAATGGGTATAATACATCAAATTATTGTGTGACTATCAAGTAAATTATTATTAGAAAACAGATCTCCATGACTGAACTAAGTCAAAGGGAAACACCAAATATGATTACCTGTAATGACAAACTCAGAGCAACACTAAAAATTGTACTGAACAGAAGGCCTACAGTGGCCTCTTTTATTATTTAAATGAAAGACACTATAAACAATTGTTTGATAGTCCCATGCTGGGCTGTTGTTCTAGCCCAATCAGACTTGATTAGGAGTGCACGTTCAGTCTTTCATGAACACCTGTGTCTAAAGCCCACAAATAATTAGCTTAGCCATACCATTTCACTCTAATAATGGTGTAATTTGCCACGCCTTTCAGGCTCTGGACAGCTGGTGCTATTGAAAAGCACCTCAGGATTAGGGCCTGACTCCCAGGCCTGAGTCTTTGGGGGGGGGGGCGGTTCTTAGGTATCCATGGCAACACACTTAGACTGCAAATTATCACCTCTAATAATAACTGGGACAGTCTATTTTATTTACATTATCCATAGAAAAAAGATAATGCATATCAAATCACTAGAAATCTGTAAAATAAAAAAATACACATATATTTTATTACCTTGTCAACAGACATATAAGATTAAGAAGGACAAGGAAAGTTTTTTTTAAAATCACACCTGTTCGAAGTTATTTGGTTATTTAATAAAGATCTATCAAAAGATAAATGAGGGAAAATGAGGTCCACCACTGAATTTGTCAGTGCTAATTGATGCTGTTACCTATAGCTGCACAGAAATCTAAAGGTGAATTATTATCTTGAAAAGCTCTTCAGCTGAAAGCAACTTTGTGACTGCTATACTTTTATCTGAGTCCCTGAAAGGTTATAAATTAGACAGCCTAGAAATGCTGATGGCCATACTCTGGCTTCCCACAGCTTCTCAGCACTTCTAGCAGTGTGTTCCATTAACACAAACATGGCAGGCAGGTGGGGCTAACTCATGACTTACCTCAAATGTTGGTCCAGTGACATATCCATTTATGGAATTTGCAGGAGACAGGAAAGGAAATCCTTCTTCTATCAGGCTACACCACACTTGGCTCAAACAAACAGACAAAAAGGCTCTGCTAAATAAAATATACCGCATGTATTTAGAAAGGGAGGCAAGTGGACATTCCTTTTTTCCTTAATAGAAAAGTATTCATTGTATGTTGATTATTAAGATCCAAGGAGTCGCAGTTAAGTACCGTGTATATCTCACAGGATACCACTGTGGTTAAATGCTTCAGTTTTGGAGTCAGACTGCCTACATTATCATCTAGGTTCTACCACTTAAAGTCGTTGTGTGACTTGGAACAAGCCAATTACCCCCTCTTAGTCTGTTGTCTCATCTGTACAATAGGAAGAATAATCATACCTACTTTAGGGGGAGAAGGTGAGACTTAATGAGATGATGTGCATAAAAGGCTTTTTGTAGTATTCCTGCGCATGGTGAACAATAAATATTAGCTACTGCTACTAATTGTGGCAGACCTGGAGATGTGCCACCCAAATCCCCCTTCCAAGAAAGACTTGTCACTCTACCTGAGGGCAGACAGCCTCCAGCTATCAACTCCTGTAGCATGTGCTTCAGCTGCAGAGTTGCCTCACCCAAAGTCATCCCCTTCTGGAATCAGCCCACATCCAGATGACTGACTGAGCAGAAGACCCAGCCATTTCAGCCCAACAGGGGACAGTTCTGGAGCGAACCCTGCCCAGTTAGTGAAGGGCTCTGGTAACACATCGTTGCAGATCCACATCCTTTTCCCTTCCGATGTTACTGATTTCCTAATAAATACTTTGCACGTCAAACTCCTTCTTTTTATTGTTTTCTTTCATTACCTATACTTCTTTATTAGAAAAGAAATGAAACATTCCCACTAGGGACTGCAGAAGGAAATTAACTTAATCTTGCAATTCTAGAGCAAACTTCATAGTCAGAGATTCTTAAGTCTTCAAAAAGTGGGGAAGAAAGAAGAGAAAATCATTTGGGACAGCATTTTTCAAATTTGGCTCCTTTCACAGACATATTCTCGGGTGAGAGAGTGGGAAGTTTTCTCTGAATATTTTAAATTTTGCATTTTACTTTTGTTGATGATCTAAATCGAATTAGTACACACTTGTTCATGATTACCAGGATGACCATTTTATATAACAGCGTCACCATATGATCACAGCAGCTGAACTTGTACCTCTGATCCCTGTGGCTAATGAAGACCAACCATGTTTAACTTTTCATGTGAAATTTCTCAAGCTAGGTCTTCAAAACATTCACAGAATTGTTGAACATTTCCTATGAGATCTCTGAGTTGCCAAGATTGAGAACACAGGTTCACAGCAGTGACTCTCAAGACAGGATGAGGTGGGGTGGGGATGATGACCAGGGGATGCATGTAGTTTCAAAAAGCATATTCAAAGTATTAATATCTACTGATTTCATAATATAAACTCTATAAAGTCAACATCAACAAAATAATTTGATTGATGGGCTTTAGCAGAAAACCAACTATAGATTCATCCTAGGAGGCTCGGGATAAACTCGGTTCAGAAACACTGGCTTAGAGGTAAAGGAGTCTAGCACATGGTGAACAGTGTAAGAAACACCTGCCAAAGATCCCCTCAAGCATCTGCTTCCAAGACACACAACCTGCAACACTGATAAACAGCACTGAAAATAATTTTTATATTTAAGATTTCAGAGAACATTCCTAGATATTGCAAAGCAACAAAATCAAGATTATTAAATTTAACAAATAATATTGATGTTATGTCCTAGGGAGTACAAAAAAAATAGGACACAGCTCCCATTTCTTCAGGAACTGCTCACAGTCAAGCAGAAAAGCATCCCTCCCAAAGCAGATGCCTGTAAAATAACAGGCTAATTACAGTTACTCAATAGGGTCACACATAAAGTACATTCACAACAAAGCAAAGAACAAATAAACCTGTTGCTAGCATTGGTAAATTATACAGATAAATATTAAAATTTTATTTGATTTGGATATTGAAAGATGATGGGTATTCAAAATAGAGGGAATAGAGAAAGAGTGGGACAAGATAGCAGAACAGGAAGATCATGGGCTTGTCTCCTCCCCCAAACACACCAAAATTCTGACTACATGTAGAGAAACTATCTCTGAGAATGATCTGAAGACTAGCAGAAAAGATTTTCCACAGCCAACCAAAGATAAAAAGGAAAAACAACACTGAGACAGGTGGAAGGGCCAGAGACACAGTCTGGCCGGGATCTATACCCCAGCACTGTGACCCAAAAGTGGGAGGGAGAGCATACCATAAGCAGTACCCCACTGAGATTCTGAATCCCACATTGGGCCTCTCACCCTAGGAGACCTGCACTGGGAAGATGAGGCCCCATAACATCTAGATTTGAAAACCAGAGGGACTTACATCTGAGAGAGCCTGAGTACTGTAGGAAACCAAGACTCTACTCTAAAAGGGCACATGCAGAAAGTCACTCCCCCAAGTCTCAGGGCAGAAGCAGCAGTCTGAAAAATCATTTGGGACAGCGTGTTTCAAATTTGGCTCCTTTCACAGACATATTCTCGGGTGAGAGAGTTAAAAGTTTTCTCTGAATGTTTTTTGTTTTTTTTTTTTACCTAAGTCTTACATGAAGGAGATTCGTTAAATAATTTTAGAGCATATACCTGAGAGTCAGGGATCTGTTGGAACTTTGATTTTTTGTATGTTTGTGGCTCACCCTCTAGCTGGCCTTGCACTGGCGAGCACCATTTCTGACTCTCCCCATCTAACTTATTATCACCACTTACTCTGCCCCAGATTCACTGTGGACCTGATACAGCTAGCACAATTCTCCAAAGAAGCCCCCTGTCCCACCAGTCCCAGAAGGAATGCTTAGCTACCACCAGAGCACCTCTAAAGAGCCCCCTGCCTTGCAAGTCATTGTGGGAAATCTAGGCCAGCCCTGGAGACCCTCCAAAGTAGTTCCCCAACACGGCCAAACCCAGTGGATGGCCATGGCCAGCACCTGCAACCTCCCAAAGCAGCTCTTGCCCCAGGGGCTAGCTCCTCACACCCAACCACCCACAATAGTTGCAACAGGGCCTTACAGCCAACCACACTGGGTGCCAACCTCACACACTAGCACACCCACAGCAAGCATGGCCCGTCCACAAGAGCACACACACAGTACACACAGGGGTATTCCTAGAGCACTTGGCTCTGGTGACCAGGGGGAATTACACTTCTGAGGACCACAGGACATCTTCTACAGAAAGCTACTCTTTCAAGACCAGGAGACATAGCTGATTTACCTAATACACAGAAACAAACACAGAGAGTTAGGCAAAATGAGGAGACAAAGGAATATGTTCCAAAAAAATAGCTTGTCAAAACTTTAGAAAAAGAAGTAAATGAAACAGAGATAAGCAACCTGTCAAATAAGGAGTTCAAAATAATGGTCATAAGGATACTCACTGAACTCAGGAGCAGAACGGAAGAACAGAGTGAGAACTTCAACAAAGAGATAGCAAATAAAAAGACAACTGATCAGAGGTAAAGAATACAATAATGGAAAAGAAAAATACACTAGAGGGAGCCAACAGAAGATTAGATGCTGCAGAAGAAAGGATCAGCACTCTGGAAGACAGGCTAGGGTATATCACCCAACCAGAACAGCAAAAAGCACAAAGAAACCAAAAAATGAGGATAGTTTAAGGGACCTCTTGTACAATATCAAGTGTACTAACACTCACATCCCAGAAGGAGAAGGGAGAGAAAAAGAGACAGAAAACCTATTTGAAGCAAAAAATGGTTGAAAACTTTCCTAACATGGTAAAGGAAATAGATATTCAAGTCCAGGAAGCACAGAGAGTCCCAAACAAGATGAACCCAAAGAGACTCATACCAAAATATATTATAATTAAAAATGTCAAAAGTTAAAGAGAGGATCTTAAAAGCAGCAAGAAAAAAAAAAAAACTAATTACATATAGGGGAGCCCTCATAAAACTATCAGCTGACTTTTCAGTGTAAACTTAAGATGCCAGAGGGAGTGGCAGGACATATTCAAAGGACTGAAAGGAAAAAACTTACAATCAGGAATACTCTATCTGGGAAGGTTATCATTCAGAATTAAAGTACAGATAAAGAGCTTCCCAAACAAGCAAAAGCTAAGGTATTTCAGCATTACTAAACTGACCCTACAAGAGATGTCAAAAGGAATTGTTTAAACAGAAAAAAACATAGGTAGAAATATGAAAATTATGAAAGAAATGAGTCACCAGTAAATGTAAAAATATAATAAAAATAGTGGATCAACTACCTGTGTAGCTAGTATGAATGTTAAAGGAAAGAACTAGTAAAATCCTATCTATAGATAGATAGATAGATCTATCTATCCCTCTATCTCTCTATCTCTCTATCTCTCTATATCTATATCTATATAGATAGATAGATATAATTACTTAACAGATACACAAAATAAAAAAGATGTACAAGATGATGTCAAAAATATTAAAGAAGTAATGCCTTTAGAATGTGTTCAAACTTATGTGACCATCAACTGAAAACAGATTTCTATATACATAGGTTGTTGTATAAGAACCTCATGGTAACCACAAACCAAAAACCAATAATAGATACACAAAAAAAATAAAGAAAAAGACATGCAAACATAACAATAAAGTCATCAAATCAAAAGGGAACAGAGCAAGATAAGAAGAAAGGAAAAGGAAAGAACAACATAAATAACCAGATGACAATTAAGGAGAGGGCAATAAGTTCATACCTATCAATAATTACTTTAAATATAAATGGACTAAACACTCCAATGAAAAGACAGAGGGTGGCTTAATGGATAAAAAACACAAAGAGGGCTTCCCTGGTGGCGCAGTGCTTGAGAGTCCGCCTGCCGATGCAGGAGACGCGGGTTCGTGCCCCGTTTCGGGAAGATCCCACATGCCGCGGAGCGGCTGGGCCCGTGAGCCATGGCCGCTGAGCCTGCGCGTCCGGAGCCTGTGCTCCGCAAATGGGAGAGGCCACAACAGTGAGAGGCCCGCATAACGCAAGGAAAAAAAAAAAAAAAAAAACACAAAGAAAGCAGGGGTAGCAATATTTATATCAGACAAATAGACTTTAAAATAAAGACTGTAAAAAGAGACAAAGAAAGACATTACATAATGATAAAGGTAACAAGAAGATATAACACTTGTAAATATATTTGTTCCCAACATAGGAGAAACTAAACGTATAAAGTAAATATTAACAGACAGAAATGGAGAAATTGATGTAATACAATACATTAATAGTAGTGGACTTTAACATCCCACTTACATCAATGGACAGATCATCCAGACAGAATATCAAAAAGGAAACAATATCATTAAATGCCACATTAGACCAGATACACTTAACAGATATATACAGGACATTCCATCCCAAAACAGCAGGATACACATTGCTTTCAAGTGCACATGAAACATTCCCCAGGAAAGACCATGTGTTAGGCCACCAAACAAGTCTTGATACATTTAACAAGACTGAAATCTTATCAGGCATCTTCTCTGACCACAAGGGTATGAGACTGGAAAAGAACCAGAAGAGAAAAAATGGAAAAATCATAAGCCTATGGAGTCTAAACAACATGTTATTAAACAACCACTGGGTCACTGAAGAAATCAGAGATAAAAATTTTAAATCCTATGTGAAAAATAAAAAATGGAAACAATGCTCCAATATCTATGGGACAGAGCAAAAGCAGTTCTATGAGGGAAACTTATAGCAACACAGGCTTATCTCAGGAAACAAGAAAAATCCCAAATAAATACACCTAAAGGAACTAGAAAAAGAAGAACAAACAAAGCTCAAAGTTAGTAGGAGGAAGGAAATAAAAAAGATCAGAGTGGAAATAGATTAAATAGTGACTAAAAAAAATAGAAAATAACAATGAAACTAAGGGCTGGTTATTTAAAAGGTAAACAAAATTAATAAATCTTTAGCCAGATTCATCAAGAAAGAAAAGAGAGGGTCCAAATAAATAAAATTATAAATGAAAGAGAAAACCGACATCAGAGAAATATAAAGGATAAGAGATTACTCTGAAAAATTATACACCAAAAAATTGGACAACATAGAGTAAAATGGATAAATTCTTAGAAATATACAATCTTCCAAGACTGGAATCAGGAAGAAACAGACGATCTGAACAGACAGGTTACTAGTAATGAAATTGAATAAGTAATCAAAAAACTTCCAACAGACAAAAGTCAAGGACCAGATGGCTTCACATGGGAATTTTACCGAACATTTAAAGAAGAGTTAATACTTATCCTTCACAAACTATTCCAAAAACGTTGAAGAGGAAAAAATTGCTCCAAACTCATTCTACAAGGCCAGCATTACCATGATACCAAAATCAAAGACAGGAAATTACAGGCC
The DNA here is from genome assembly GCF_000442215.2 of Lipotes vexillifer. NCBI lineage: Eukaryota > Metazoa > Chordata > Mammalia > Artiodactyla > Lipotidae > Lipotes > Lipotes vexillifer. The sequence goes on from NW_006799532.1 coordinate 2,455,715, forward strand.
AACATCCCTAATGAACATAGAGATGCAAAAATCTTAAACAAAATATTAGCAAACCACACTCAACAATACATTAAATGGATCATACATCATGATCAAGTATGATTTATGATCAAGGGATTTACCCTAAAGATGCAAGGATGGTTCAATATCTGCAAGTCAATGTGATATACAACATTAACAAAATGAAGGATAAAAATCATATGATCATCTCAATAGAGGCAGAAAAAACTTTTGACAAAATTCAACATCCATTCATGATAAAAATTCTCAACAAAGTGGGCTTAGTGGGAACATACCTCAACATAATAAAGGCCACATATGACAAACCCACAGTTAACATCATACTCAGTGATGACACACTGAAAGCATTTCTTCTAAAATCAGTAACAAGAAAAGGATGCCAACTCTCACCACTTTTATTCAACATACTATTGGAAGTCCTAGACACAGCGATCATACAAGAAAAAGAAATAAAAGGCATACAAATTGGAAAGGAAGAAGTAAAACTGTCACTGTTTGCAGATGACATGATACTACATATTTAAAAAACCCTATGGATTCCACCAATAAAGTATCACAACTATTAAATGAATTCAGTAAAGTTGCAAGATACAAGATCAATATACAGAAATCTGTGGTGTTCTTATACACTAATAATGATCTATCAGAAAGAGAAAGCAAGAAAATGATCCCATTTGTAATTGCATTGAAAAGAATAAAATACCAAAGAATAGATTTAACTAAAGAAATGAAAGACCAATACTCTGGAAACCATAAGATATTAATGAAAGAGATTAAGATCACACCAATAAGTGGAAAGATGTACCATGCTCATGAATTGGAAGAATTAATATTGTTAAAATGTCCATACTACCCAAACAATCTACAGATTTAATGCAATCCCTACCATAATACCAATGATATTTTTCATAGAACTAGAACAAATTATCCTAAATTTTCTATGGAATGACAGAAGACCCTAGAGAGACAAAGCAATCTTGAGAAAGAACAAAGCTGGAAGTATCATGCTCCTTGATTTCAAACTATACTACAAAGCTACAGTCATCAAAACAGTAATGATAGTGGCACAAAAACAGACACAGATCAATGGAACAGAATAGAGAGCCCAGAAATATGTGGTCAATTAATATTCAACAAAGGAGGCAAAAGTATACAATGGGGAAAGGACAGTCTCTTCATTTAATAATTTTGGGAAAACTGGATAGCTACATGCAAAAGGATGAAACTAGACCATTTTCTTACACTATATACAAAAATGAACTTAAAAAGGATTAAAGAAAGATTAAGGCCTGAAATCATAAAACTCCTAGAAGAAACACAGGCAGCAACCTCTTTGACATTGGTGTTAGCAATATCTTTTTGGAAATGTCACCTCATGCAAGGGGAGCAAAAGCAAAATAAATAAGGAACTACATCAAACTAAAAAGCTATTTGCACAGTAAAGGAAACCATCAACAAAACGAAAAGATAACCTACTGAATGGGAGAAGATGTTTGCAAATAATATGTCTCATAAAGGGTTAATATCCAACATATATAAACAGCTCATACAACTCTATATCAAAAAAACAAACAACCTAATTTAAAAATGGGCAGAAGACCTGAATAGACATTTTTTCCAAAGAAGACATACAGATGGCCAACAGACACATGAAAAGATGCCCAACATCAGTAATCACCAGGGAAACGGAAATCAAAACCACAATGAATTATTGCCTCCCACCTGTCAGAACAGCTATCATCACAAAGACAACAAATAACAAGTGTTGCTGAGGATGTGGAGAAAAGGGAAAACTCAGGCAACTGCTGGTGGGAATGTACATTGGTGCAGACATTACGGAAAACAGTATGAGGATTCTTCAAAAAATTAAAAATAGAGCTACTTTAAAATCCAGCAATTCCACTTCTGGGTATTTACCAGAAGAAAGCAAAAACAGTAACTCAAAAAGATATATGTACTTCTATGTTCACTGTAGCATTATTCACAATAGCCAAGATAAGGAAGCAACATATGTGCCCATTGATAAATGGATAAAGAAGATGTGGTATGTATACACAATGGAACATTTCTCAGCCATAAAAAGAATGAAATTGTGCCATTTGCAACAACATGGATGGACCTAAAGGGTATTATGCTAAGTGAAATAAGTTTGACAGAGAAAGACAAGTATTGTATGATTTCACTTGTATGTAGAATATATAAAACAAAACAAACAAAACACATACTTATAAGTACAGAAAGCAAACTGATATTTGCCAGAGGGGAAATGAGTTGGGGGACTTGGTGAAATAGGTCAAGGGGATTAAAAGATACAAATCTCAGTTATAAAATAAGTAAGTCACAGTGATGTAATATACAGCATAAGGAATATAAATAATACCATAGTAAATTTGTATGGTGACAGTTAGTAGACTTGTCATGGCAATTATTTCATAATGTGATTTTCAGATCACTACGTTATCCAACAGTAAGTAATATAATATTATACATCAACTATGCTTCAATAAAAAATAGAGGGAACAACATAAATTTTTAAAAATACTGTTGCATAAAATTATGTAATTGCTTGCGAAGTTTAGAAACTAGCAAAAAGGCAAAAAGGAAGGATACCTGATACAGATATAGTTAAGTGAATTAGCTATAGATAAAGCCAGAAAGGTTATCTGTCAGCTCTTTTTAAAAAATTTTTACTTATTTTTGTCCATGCCGTGCAGCCTGTGGGATCTTAGCTCCCTGACCAAGGATCGAACCCGCACCCCCTGCATTGGAAGCCCAGTGTCTTAACCACTGGACCACCAGGGAGGTCCCTCTGTCTTTGTTTCATGTATTTTGAGGCTCCGTTGTTTGATGTGTACACATTTAGGATAGTTATCATTCTATTGATTTGTCCTTTTATCATTACGTAGTAACTCTCTTTTTCTCTAGTTATTGTCTTTGCTCTAAATTTGTATTATTCCCTTGTCTTTCCTACTTTTTCAGATATTTCACCATTGTTTAGTTTTTAATTAAACAACATTAAACACCATTCCTTAGTTTTTAATTAATATTTGCATAGTGCACTTTTTTTCCATTCTTTTATTTTTAACCCATCTATGTTGTTGAATTTAAAGTGAGTTTTTAAAAAATAAGCACTTAATAGTGGGGTCATTTTTTAAAATCTACTCTGCCTATCTCTGTCTTCTGATTTGTGTATTTTGATACTTTTATTTAAGGTAATTACTGGTATGTTGGTGCTTAAAGCTACATTCTGATTTATAGTGGTGGTTACAATACTGAGTACACTGTCAGAGTTCACTGAACTTAGAATGGGTGAATTAGGTTTTATGTCCCATGCAGTTTGTTAAGGAGAACAAGAGCTCCAGCTCCAACTTCGAAGTTACCACTGGATGAAATTAGCAGTGTGGCACTGCAAAAACGTATTAGAGACAGACAGATGTACATCCTGGTTTCTGTTCCACCATTTATATCTGCTTGACCTTGGACATTAAATATGCATTCTGGGCTTCTATATCCTGATCCTGCTTATGAAGGGTAGGGTCCATGGAAATAATTCCACAATTGTGATTCACCTTCTCCTTTCTACCACACCATGTTGATGACTTCTATGGGTTTTTTTTTTTTTTTTTTTTTTTTTTTTTTTCGCGGCCTTTTATTTCTTTTTTTTTGCTGTACGCGGGCCTCTCAATGCTGTGGCCTCTCCCGTTGCAGAGCACAGGCTCCGGACGCGCAGGCCCAGCGGCCATGGCTCACGGGCCCAGCCGCTCCGCGGCATGTGGGATCTTCCCGGACCGGGGCACGAACCCGCGTCCCCTGCATCGGCAGGCGGACCCTCAACCACTGAGCCACCAGGGAAGCCCCTTCTATGGGTTTTTAACTTTGAGATTTTATCATTTGTCAAGACAGGCCATCTGATTTAATGTTTGACTACTTTAGTTTCTTAGTGGCTTAGAGGTTTAATTAAACTTCTTTTCAGATTAAAGAGATACTTGAGCGCAAGGAAATATTTTGCCAAAATTTTTATCTTGTTAAGGTTTAGAGTTTCTGTAAAATCAATGTTCCATATAGTAATCAGAAATCACCTTAACTTAAATGGGAGTAACCAATCTATCATGTCTGAAAGATGATAACATTTGGAGGTGCTTTTGATCTGAAAATCAAGTGTATTTCAACAATTTCCTTAAAACTAATTTTTACCATCAAAAGAAATGTAGGAACCTCAAAATGTAATGCATGCTTAAGTTTACATGTTATATAGCTTAAAAAATCCATAAATAAATTACACACACACATACACATACACACACCATTCACTGGAAATGATAATTCTCTTCAGCAAGTGTTCAACTTCATGAGAGACCTGCATGGAGTCCAGAAATAAAATAAGAACAATGCCTGCCTGGGCAGATCAACCAAGTTCATCTCTGTTCAGTATTAAACTTGCCAGAGCAAGTTCGCTCTCACATGGTGACTTTAGAGGTGCTTCACTATCCACAATCATGAATCAACAGCCAGCATCAAATGCAGGAGCAGGAAGCCAACAGCCTGTTTACAAGGTACACATTAAGTGGCACCACTTGCCCTCAACTGGCTCCCTCCTGACTGAAATTCGCCCATGATTCTTTGGGCAGTCCATATTGTCGTTTTTGCTTCATTTTTTTTTGTCTTTAAAAGCCTCACAAGTGTATACAAATACCATAGCAATGCTGGCACCTTACAGGAACTCCCTGAGGGCAGAAATACTATCTTAGGCAAATCTCTGTTCGCCTATGTATGAGACATAATATGATGTCCAGTGAAATTAAGGCAATTATTCCATTTATAATTTTCTCTCTCAGTCTTTCTGTAACATTAAAGAGAAAAATCTTGGTTTAGTGCTTGTTTTTTTACCCCTTGTCCAACAGGTGGTAACATCCTTTTAATAAACTGAGAATAGATCTCACGCAGAGAGTCAAGAGCAGGCTGCAGCACCCATTTAAAATAAAATGTTAAAAAATATTTATTTTTTTCACCTACCTTCTCTTTACAGCAAGTGATGCTGGCTTCACATTTATGAAAGCAAATGCTACTTACTTATGTGCAGATTGCATCAGGAGTGCAAAGCGAGTAAAATTCAGGTAGACTGGGGGGGGGAGTTCTCTCTTCCAGGAAAAGATAATACTGGAGCTGAGTTCTAAAAGATAGGAAATAGAAGACGGTGGAGAAGTTAAAAGAGCCATTCAGGGAGAGGGAGAAAGATGGGCAAAGGCTTCGAGAGGTAACCTATTCCAGAACTATAGTTTAAAATGATTAGGCAAAGAATAAGCCAAAGATTATGAACTTCACTTAAACCTCTAGGAAGCTAGCTCATAGTGATAAGCAAGGTGGGTTGTAATCCTATTTGCTATTAAAAAAGATCAGGCAAGGAGCAATCTGGCAAGTGGAAGAAGAACCAGTAGCCCAAGAAATGAGCAAGAAAATATATGATGGATGGGGAGGAAGTAAGAGTGCAGGGATGCATTTGATTTTTACTGCCATTTCAATTTTTTGATGGCTGTTGTTCTTGCATGTTTTACTATATTTTCTTGTATTTTGACACTGTGTTTTTCTAAAAATGTATTGCTTAATCTGTTAGCATATAATTCTTCATTACATTTTGTGCTTTTATACAATCTGCTATATTTTATAGATTTTCACATTTTTTCTTTTTAATTTGCTTATTATGTTTCTTCTGTTTAGCCATATGTTTGTTTGCTACATTTCATTTTTCAGAGAACTTTAAAAATTATCCTGTTGTCCTGTACTCCACAATTTCTGGCCTCATTTTTATTATTTCATTTCTTTTTGTTTCTTGAAATGTGTTCTGTGTGTTCTATTTTTCTAGCTTATTGAATTGATCCTTGTGCATCTCCAGCTTCACTTGTTTTCTGATAATTACACTCAAAGCTATACATTTCCTACTTGTTACTCTCTAGGAGCACATCATACATTTTGAAATACACTGCTTTCATTTTATTTGGCTGTAATAGTTTACAATTTCCCTGTTTATTTCCTTTTTAACCCATGAGTTATTTAGAGGCGCGATTATTATAGTTCCCATTCACATGGGAACACTGTGTTCTTTGGTTATTAATTTCTAATTTTACGGCACGGTGGTCAAAGACTATAATGTGAGGTGCTGAGTCTCTGAATCTATTGAAAGTCCTCTGTGATCTGATACATTGTTGGTTCTGAAGAATGGTTCACGTGTGCCAAAGAAGAAATGTGTTCTGTTTTCTCAAACAAACGTGGCATTTATGGTCTTCAAATTTTCTAATGTAATTGCAAATCATAAAATTCACTCTTTTAAAGTTCACACTTCTATGGTTTTTAGTTTATTCACGAGTTGTACAATCAGCACGACTAAGTTAGAACGTTTTTCTTAACCCCCCAAAAACCTGTACCCATTGGAAGCTACTCCTCTTTTTCTCCTACCACCAACCTCTGGCAACCACTAATCTATTTTAAGTGTCTATGAGTTTTCCTATACTGGACGTTTCATATAAATGGAACCATACAGTATGTTGTCTTTTACGTCTAGCTTCTTTCACTTAGGATAATATTTTCAAGATTTATCCATGTTGTAGCATTATCAGTATTTCTTATTATTGCCAAATAATATTCCATTGTATGGGTATGCCACATTTTTTACCCATTCATCAGTTGGTAGACATTGGCTGCTGTTGTTTCTGTATTTTAGCTCTTATGAATAATGCTACAATGAACACTGATTTACAAGTTTTTGTGTGAACATGTGTTTTCATTTCTCATAGGTATATAATATGTAGGAGTGGACCAGCTGGATTATATGGTAACTCTATGTTTGACATTTTAATGAAAGGCTAAACTGAGGAACTTCCAAAGCAGCGGCATCATTTTACAATCCCATCAACGATATATAGGTTTCCTTTTTTTTTTATTGGGGTATAATTGCTTTACAATGTTGTGTTATTCTCTGCTGTACAGCGAAGTGAATCAGCTATATGTATACATATATCCCCTCTTTTTTGGATTTCCTTCCCATTTAGGTCACTGCAGAGCACTGAGTAGGGTTCCCTGTGCTATACAGCAGGTTCTCATTAGTTATTTATTTTATACATAGTAGTGTAAAATCATGGATTATAGACTAAAATAATAATAATAATAATAATAATAATATATAGGTTTCCAATCTCTCCCTATCCTAGACAACATTTTATTTTAGCCACAACTAGTGGATGTGAAGTGAATTCAATGTGGTTTTCACCTGCATTTCTCTAATGATTAATGATATAAATGTTGGCTGTATATTTTCTTTAAAGAAATGTCTATTTCCTTAAAGAAATGTCTATTTAGATCCTTGACCCATTTTTCAATTGGGTTTTCTTTTTATTATTGAGTTGTATAAGTTTTTACACATTCTGGATGGAATTCCCTTATCAGATATATATCATTTGTTAACACTTTCTTATTTCTGGTGGGTTGTTTCTTCAGTTTCTTGATGTATAGTTTGTAATACATAAGTTTTTAATTTTGGTGTATTTTTTTTCTTTTGTGGCTAATATTTTCAGTGTCATATCTAGAAAACACTGTCTAACCAAGAATTACTCCCATGTTTCCTTCTAAAGGTTTATAGACTTAGCTCTTACATTTAGGACTATGATCCTTAAAAAAAAAACAGAATGAAACAAAACAAAACAAAAACAAAACAAAAAAACCTGTTAGCTAGCACTTTTAGATAACATTTATGAACAATTTTAAAAGACTTTTAGATTTACAGAAAAATTGTGAAGATAAGACAGGGTGATCCAATATACCCAACAACCAGTATCCCTATTATTAACATCTTAAATTGGCATGGTACATTTGTTACAATTAATGAATGAATGTTGGTAAATTATGATTAAATAAAGTTCAGACCCCATTCAGATGTCCTTAGTTTTTACCCAATGACTATTTTTTTATTCTAGGAACCTGCCTAGAGTTCCATATGACAGTTAACCATCAAGTTCCCTCAGGCTTCTCTTGGCCTTGACAGTTTCTCATACTTTCATTATTTCTGGTTACCTTGACCAGTTTTTGAAAGGTACCAGCCAGGTATTTTGTTATCAGTAGAATGTTGCTCAGTTTGGAGTTGTCTGGTGTTTTTCTCATGATTAGACTGAGGTTCTAGATTTGGGAGAGGAAGATCACAAGGGCAATGTGCCACTTTCATCTGTTGATATGAATCTTGATCACCTGACTGAGGTATTTAATATTTGTCAGGTTTCTCCACTGTCAAGTTACACTCTCCCCTCTTCTCCATACTGTACTCTTTGCAAGGAAGTCATTACAAGCTCTCACACTTAAAGGTAGAGAGTTATACTCCTTCTCCTTAAAGGCAGAATATTTACACAGATTATTTGGAATTGTTCTGCATAGGAGATTTGTCTATAATTTGTCTTACAATAAAATATTAATGATACTTACAACTATCTTTTCTATTGAGCTGTGCCAATCTGTGTTCTATGCTGTTTTCTAACTCAGATGTATGCATAATATATAGGTGTGTGTATACTTTTTAATTCCATTTTATTTGATATCAAAAGTGCAATTATTCCAGTTTTATTTTCATGTTTCATGTTTGTCTACTATCTCTTTTCCCATACCTTATCTTTATTTTCAATCTTTCTGTCTAGTTTTAAGTAAAAGGAAAAAGAAAAGGATATACGGGACTTTTAAACTTTTCTGAGTCTATGTTTCTAAATATGTCTTTAATCCATTTTATTTACTATAATACCTATGTGTGAATTTGGACTGATTTCCACTATCTTTCTGGTTTGTGTCTAGGAACAAATATATTTTTTTTGTGTGTGTGGTACGCGGGCCTCTCACTGTTGTGGCCTCTCCCGTTGCGGAGCACAGGCTCCGGACGCACAGGCTCAGCGGCCATGGCTCACGGACCCAGCCGCTCCGCGACATGTGGGATCTTCCCGGTATGGGGCATGAACCCGTGTCCCCTGCATCAGCAGGTGGACTCACAACCACTGCGCCACGAGGGAAGCCCTAGGGACAATTTTTATTGCTTAGATTAATAAATTCTTATTTTTTTCCTTCTGTCCTTCCCTCCTTTTATTCCCCATTGCTTGTTTAAACTTATGCATTTCATTGCATTTTCTGATGGTTACAGTTCTCTTATTAAAGCATATATTTCTCTTTCCCTGGCCAATGC
>NW_006799532.1:2464956-2467174 GCF_000442215.2 Lipotes vexillifer
TTCCCTGGCCAATGCCTCAATTTCTTTAATACCTATGTGTCCCTCTCTCATATGATAAGAACCCTGGCCGACTTTTAACTCCCTTTGTTCTCTACTACAATTCACCTCACCAGTTTTGATGCGACATTAAGTTGTAGATTAGGTGTTGTGGATATATATTTCCTTTTAATCACTGTTTATTAAAACAAATAATATTTATTAATGCCCTTATTTATTCCTGCTTTTTATAATCATTGCTTCCTTGTGGACTAACATAATTTTGTAGGGAATACGCTAAAAAAGATACTTTAGGGCTTCCCTGGTGGTGCAGTGGTTAAGAATCCGCCTGCCAATGCAGGGGACACAGGTTCGAGCCCTGGTCTGGGAAGATACCACATGCCGCAGAGCAGCTAAGCCTGTGGGCCCCAGCTCTAGAGCCCACGAGCCACAACTACTGAGCCCATGTGCCACAACTACTGAAGCCCACACACCTAGAGCCCGTGCTCTGCAACAAGAGAAGCCACCACAATGAGAAGCCCACACACCGCAACAAAGAGTAGCCCCTGCTCGCCACAACTAGAGAAAGCCTGTGCACAGCAACGAAGATCCAACATAGCCAAAAATAAATAAATAAAATAATAAATAAATTTATTTTAAAAAATTACTTTAGTTGAGGTCTGTGAGTGATAAGGTGAAAGATTTTTATTTTGCTCAGTCATCTGAACTATCTGTTTTCTGGATAATCTAGAATCTGTTCCTCCTCCAGCCCCCCAACAATACATGATCTCATTGTCTTGTTGATTCTGAGAAATCTGATGTCCTATGTTTTGCCTGTGGCTTTATAGGTGATTTGTTTTTCACTGTGGAATCCATTCATTAAATAACACTCTGCTGTGTCTGGATGTGTGGTTTTATTTCTTTATCTGTTTATTGTGTGCTCCTTCACCCTCTGAAGCCATTTTTAATCTAAGGTCATGTGTCTTTCTTTAGTTCTGGAAAACACTCACTTTTTCTTCAAAGATTACCTTCCTACATTGTCTTTTCAAATTTTTCTTTCTAGAATGTTTGCACTGTAATTTGATCTTCTATCTCTCTGAATTTTTTTTCAAATACATTCTATTTATGCCATCCCCTTGATCTGGATAATCTTCTCAACATGATTTTCTAGCCCATTAATTCTTTGTAGCTATTTTGCTATTTATTTTTTTTTATAAAACACTTTATTAAAATAATTACATTGTTTCACATCCAATATCTCTAAATGGTTCTTCTTTTAATATATCTGCCCTTCTTTCAAGCTTGCAATAAATTTCCTTATTTCCCTAAGGATATGTATTGTGCTTATTCAAAGTTCCTGCTTTTTCTGCTCCAGTAGCTCTGCTTTCTCTACTATGTATTTGTTGTTGCTGCCTTGTATTATTGTCATCAAATATTTTGTGCAAACTTTTAAATTTTATTACTGTCTTATTGATATTTCTTTTACAAGGTCAGCTCCCTCAAATTATAATCTTTGCCTCTGGGAAGGGTGATGTCTAACCCTAGCCTTGTTCTTCTAGCTGTGATTTAAAAGGAAGGGAACTATATCCTAGGTAGATTGTCTATTGATATAATCTGCTTAACCATTTCTACTCTTTTCTGAGACCTACATTCTCCCCCTTGACATCATTTGTCACATCAGCCCAGGCTCTCTCTTTTTTTTTTTCTTTCCCTTTGCGGTACGCGGGCCTCTCACTGCTGTGGCCTCTCCCGTTGCGGAGCACAGGCTCCAGACGCGCAGGCTCAGCGGCCACGGCTCACGGGCCCAGCCGCTCCACGGCACGTGGGATCCTCCTGGATAGGGGCGCGAACCCGCGTCCCCTGCATCGGCAGGCGGACTCTCAACCACTGCGCCACCAGGGAAGCCCCAGCCCAGGCTCTCTTTTATCCAGAGATACTCACCTTTTGTGGCACTTGTCTGGCCCATGCTGAAGAGAGAACACAGGAGAAAGTGCTCACGGTCAATTATCCAACTATCACACATTTATTATCTATTTCCTTTAGAATGTAAATCCCTGGGGATGGGAAATTTGTACTGTTTACTAATACCTGCAGCACTTAGAAGAATGCCTGGCGTAGAGCAGCCATTCCATAAATAACCGTCGGATGGATAAACACCTATCGCATCAGGGCTCTGGGTCAACTTTATGTGACTCAATCATGCCTAGATTTTATCACAGCCTTTTTTTTTTTTTTTTTTTTG
>NW_006799532.1:2467363-2501846 GCF_000442215.2 Lipotes vexillifer
TACGCGGGCCTCTCACTGTTGTGGCCTCTCCTGTTGTGGAGCACAGGCTCCGGATGTGCAGGCTCAGCTGCCATGGCTCACGGGCCCAGCCGCTCTGCGGCATGTGGGATCCTCCCGGACCAGGGCACGAACCTGCGTCCCCTGCATTGGCAGGCGGACTCACAACCACTGCGTCACCAGGGAAGCCCTATCATAGCCTTCTTGATCATGCTACACATGGGGCAGATCTAATGATCCAAGGTAGGGTGTTGAGGCAGTGTGTAGATGTTTATTCCAATCCCTTTCTTTTTAGGACTCTGGGAACATGGTGGGTGCCAGCCAAATTTTGCATTACTATGTTGGAACTGCACTCAGCTACAGCCAAGAGAATGCCCTACCAGGTCATGACTTCCAGTCTGGGCTTCTCAAGGCAACCTGAAAGAGGGAGATAACAGTGTACCTGGGACCCTCCACCTAACCCTTCCAAGTTGTTCCAGGGTGCCATTTCTTCCACTTAAAAAGAAACTCGGAGACTTTAAGCCTCCTGAGGAATGTTTACAGTTTTGTGCCACTTGCTAAGAGAAGCTCCACATTCCTCACATGAACAATAACTTCTCTAGCATATGCTGGGTTTGATGTGGACGACAGAGTCAGCAAGTTTGCCTTTGTGGTGAGTAACACAAACTCCAAACTCTACTTTTGATATAAATTTAAGTAAAGACTGAATTGATTACAAAGAAAAATATTAAATTACTTTGGAGGCGATATGACAAAAAAATGTGGAGGTAGCACAAGGAATACGAGCCTATAACAGAAATTATGAATATGGTAGGCAAATATCTAATGCCTTGAACATAGTAGGTGCTCGATAAAAAACTGTTGGATGAATGGAATAAAGAAATAGTGCTTTATATATAAACTCATAGCTCGTTGAAGATCTTATTCCTGCAGAGATGTGACAGGGGAAAGCCAAGAATGATGAAAGAGCACAGAAAGGGGAGATATAGGTCAAGACCAACTTTTCCAACCTTAAAATTTTGTTAAAACCAGCCCTGCTCATATAGAGTTAGAAAAAGACAAACGTTAACAGCTCTGACAGGCTGAAGCAAAGCCAAGGGGAACTGGGATATTAGATCCATTTTTTAATTGACCAGGGGTGGCACAAAACATATATAAAGAAGCCAGTGCTGACAGGAGCAAGCTACTCAGCACAGCCCGCTGAGAAAGACCCACCATCAACACAGACTCCTAGACCTCAGTTCTATGTCTGGCATGTCCAATATCTATGATATCTTCCCTGCAGGAAATATCCCCCCTGCAGGAAACATGGATCTGAATGAGGGAAAAAACCTAGAAATTAGAAGCCACTTAATATCTACAGATTTCTCATACATGAGATGTGATAAATGGATGGCAAGACAGTCAAGCAGAAAGCAAAAAGGAAATTTCTTGGTCTACCTGTGAACATAGGAATGTGAAGGTCACTGGATGAAGTGAACCGATCTCAACTCCACCATAATAATTTTCTCATCTCTAGGTACCATGTTATCCATTCACCAAAAATCTGCTCATAAAACTATATTTTAAAAGCTCCTAAACACCCAATCTAAGTATAGTAGAAGTTTAAAAGACAAGAAAACATTCTAATTTCCAGAATATGATCTTCCACTCTGTACAACCTCTTATTTTTCTACTGTGTTGATGCATCCATGCCTCTCACGGACTCTATGCTTGAGTGTAATTTCTAACTTCTGTGACTATAAGAAACAAGGAATATCATAGTAAATTATGACAGATTTAGACCACAGAAAATGAACACGTGACCTAGATCCTGGTGGATATCAGAGACTACTGGTTTTCTGACTACCTCTATGACCTTGGGCAATTCATCTATCTGAATCTCAGTAAAATCGCCAATAAGGAAGGTAAGTGGGTTAGGTAATCTCTGAGGCCCCTTTCAGTTTGCCATTTTTGTTATCTTTGCTGGTGTTCCTTCCACATAAGCTTCATCATTAGGAGGACTAATTTGGAGAGGAGGCAAAAAATTTCTTGGTTATTTTATACATTCCCAAGATTGAGAGCTTGTATTGATTCTGAGGTTTGTTTTCCATTGTTTTCCTCATCCTTTCTTAGAGACCTGTGTTGCTGAGGTCCAAGTAGACCTCTTGACCCGTTGGGCTGCAGTCAAATAAATATATGTACACATGCAAACACACACACACAAACACTGCTTTTCAGTAGTCTACTGCCTTAAGGAAACATGGAATCTAATACTGACGTTTTGCCAGACAGTGTCCAACTCTCAGTAATCTGTTAGGCAGTGTGGAAGTAACTCCATCTTAGTGGGACAGATCGAGAACAGCATGATCTGGAAGAAGAGATAAGGCTGGACAAAATCTTAGGAATTTATTCTCTTGGGGGTAGCAGTAAAGGTAATGATTTGTTGAATGGATTCAAGGCAAAGCTTCAGCAATATCAACCACAAAGGAAAAGAATGACTGAGATTAACCCATGAATGCCTAAAATATGAACTCCTGAAGTGATCCCCCCAAACTGAGAGCATCACGGAACAATTTTACTATATCTGGAGCAGTTTTTACTTTGGAGATTTGTCTTTGCTGCCAGTGTTAAAAGGATTCTAGTCCTAAGTCCTAACCTAGTCAGAGAGAGCATTCTCTCTCCTCCTCTACTTGGACAACCAATTAAGTTGTCAGTTCCAAATTTAGACAGAGGCTTGAAACAGGCTTAATTAAAGTTTAAAGGATTGGGTTATTGAGTAAAATTTCCACTCAGCATCTTCTGCTTTGGAAAGTAGAGAATTCCATCATCAAGCTGGCTTCTTGTTAAATGAGTGGAAAGCTGAGTTAGGTAGGAAAGGGAAGCTAAGCTAATGGCTGTGTTGCTACCAAAGTTAAAGAGAGGACCAAGCGGCAAGGAGGCTCTGCAAAAACAAATGAGAACCTGAAAGCCTCTTCTGATTTAAAGACCTCTTCTGATTTCTCAGGGGAGAGATTATAATAACAGATAAATGATGTTTCCTACTGGAGAATGTTTAAACCTATGTCCTTGGAAGCTGTATCACATAGAGACGAGCATGGGCCCTGGAACCTAGTTTTTAAGCCAAGATCTATGATGTACTGGTTTCGTAACCTAAGACAACTAACGAAAACTTCTCTGAGTCTTGGTTTCTTTAACTCTAAGACATGGATAATAATACTTACATCGCACATTTCACAGCTGTTGTAAAAATTAGAAATAATGTGAGTCAGTTGCTCGGTGCCACACAGCTGAGCAATTCAAATTCCACAGCTAATGTCTTTTCAGTTCAATAGAAAGTACAAATCAAGATGCTGGAAATTAACATTCAAGGAGAGTCTGTTATTAAAAAAAAAAAACTTGCTACGAATTTTATAAAGTAAATAATTATGCTACAATATGGCTTTTGGCTTATTAAGTTTAGATTTTTACTAATGAGATTTCTTAAAATAGGAGCACACATCAACTTTTTTAGGACATGATTCAGATAAATGAGTCTCTCACCAGAGATGGCTTGACCTGGTGATCTACAGGTTAGAACTGTCTTTCAAGAAGGTTGCAAAGGGGCTTCCCTGGTGGCGCAGTGGTTGAGAGTCCACCTGCCGATGCAGGGGACACGGGCTCGTGCCCCGGTCCGGGAAGATCCCACATGCCGCGGAGTGGCTGGGCCCGTGAGCCATGGCCGCTGAGCCGGCGCGTCCGGAGCCTGTGCTCCGCAACGGGAGAGGCCACAACAGTGAGAGGCCCGCATACCGCAAAAAAAAAAAAAAAAAAAAAGGTTGCAAAAAAATGCGTCCTCCAGAGGCAAGGGTTACTTGTTCTGATGCTGAGGGGGAAAGAAAGGGGGTATTACCACTGTCTTTTCTCAAAAAAAAAAAAAAAAAAGAAGGTTGCAAAAAAATGCGTCCTCCAGAGGCAAGGGTTACTTGTTCTGATGCTGAGGGGGAAAGAAAGGTGGTATTACCACTGTCTTTTCTCAAAAAAAAAAAAAAAAAAGTAGAAAATGCCAAATCTTCCGTGGCATCTTTCCTGAAAATTTCTCTATCCCAATAAATTGCTCCTTTCTCTATATTTCCACAGCACTTTGCCAATACCACACTCTCCATCTCTCTAGGACAAATATCAATAACAGCTGATGTTTACTACCTACTTGTTATGTGGCAGACTCTGTCCCAAGGAGTTCACCTACAACTAACCATTTAATCATCTGTATAAGGCTAAGAAGTAGGTGCTATTATCACTTTCTTCTGTAAGGCATTTGCCTAATGTTCTCCAGCTGGGAAGTGATAAAGGCTAGGTCTGAAGACAGACCTTGTTTGTTTCTGTACTCTATGCTCTTAACCACGTCAAGCTGGCATTGCTTCTCTGGGCTACATATCTGAGAATCAATCCAGTGCAACTATTAGACTTATTTCATGGGCTGTTATGACTGAAACAGGATCTGAAAGAGAAGTAATCTTGACAATGCAGAAATAATCATTAAGAGAAACAGAGGGTGGCCAGAGAAAACATTTTTCTCCTTCAAGGCTTTTTTGAAGACTACACTGGAATGAGACAAGAGTCTAGAATGCCAATATGCTGATAAACTGCTTACCAATGCTGGACAAATTTGTCAACGATTCTATCTCCATATGCTATGCAGGAAAGAAAGCAAAATCATCTAAAATTATCCATTTATTCTAAATGAAGGATTAGAAAGAGAGCACCCACACCCCACGTTAAGGCAACTAAAGGCCCCTTGGGGATTGGTCCCTGTTTACTTGTTCAGCCTCACATTTTCTCTCTTTCCTTTCAAATTCTACATTCCAATCATATTGAAATGGACTCATTTACCTGAAAATGCTCCAGACTTTTCCCCCTGCAGGTCATGGTACCTGCTGCTCCCTCTGCAGGGTCCCACTCACTGTCAACCTAATTTTTCCTCCTCATTCAGATGATTAAGTGGGCATCTCTGCACAGGAACTGTTCCTTGACTCCCTTGCCCAGGTTTGGGGCTTTGCCTCTTGTTCCCATTACATGCTGTGTAGTTCCCACCGATGCCCTGCTCCCTGGACTCCTGCCTAGAAGGTACAGGTGAAGAACACAAACTTTAAAAATGGAATCTCAGTCCTACTACTGACCAGCCACCAACTTTGGGCAAGTTATTTATATTCCCTGAGCTTCAATTTTTTTGTTTGTATAATGAAAATAATAATAGCATCTACCTCACGAGATTGTGCTGAGGATTTGTTAAATGAAAGCAAAAGCTTAAGAACAGTGCCTGGTACAGAGTGAATTACATATGGCTGCTATTATTAGTAATAGTAGTAAGTTTTCCATAAAAGACCATCAACTCAATCCAAATAGTTGGAAACCAGGATCAGAATACATGGTCACCTTGGGCTATTTTATCATTTTAGGGAGATCTGGAGACTGTGATTCTTACGTGTCAGTTCTAATTACTGATCTCAGGGTGGTGCCGGAACGTGCTGTCCTTGCTGGAGACTCACACTGAAACACTGCTACACTTGTTCATTTGTTTTCTGGCCCAGTTGCTCTCTCCCCTGAACTCCAGGTTTCAAACATCGCGTCAGCATTTTCTCTGCAGACAGCGTTACAAGTTCAGGGATACTGCTCCTTGGGGTATCATTGGCTGCTTCTGGTAAATGGTGCTCAGTGTCTTTACTTTAGTTTTGCAAAGAAGCTGGGGAGGAATTGAGTTTGAGGCCCTGGGGAACTTCATAGACAGAGGCGGGGGCTGGGAGTTGGCTTCATGTCTTCTTCGAGAACACGTTCAGTTTGCCACACTCTCCCTCTCCCTTTCTGGAAGGTCCTCTCCCTCTCAGCATTGCTCTTCTTTATCATCACAGTTACTGATACCCAGAGCCCTTTGGAATCCCACCCCCTGGCAATTCCAGACTTCCAGGCTGCTGAGGGAGGTTGGTAGGGGTGGGGCAGGGTCTGTCTTCCGAACAGCTCCCCGTGTTGCACATCCCCCTCCCACAAATTGACCTTACATAAAGCCATTCGTTTATGCCTTTGCTCCTGGCTCCTCTGCTTTGGCTGTTAGTGTGTGTGTGTTTGACATCTCCTTCCTCAGTAGCACAATTGCTTACTTACAGATAAACAAAGAGGAAATAGCTTTGGACCAGGGACAAGGAAACTAAAATCCATTTTGATTCTATTTTTATATCGCTAAGTGACTTTCAGCAAATCACTCCACTTCTTAGGTCCTTGGATTCCTAATCTGTGAAATTAGCAAATTGGAATATTTCTCTTTGGAAATCTGCTTTGAAATTTTATAATTATGTTGAAAATTTAAGACTCTTGGAAGGCTTGATAGGCCAATGTTCAGGGACACGGGAACTTCCTGAGATCTCTTCATCATCCCATCAGCATCTCTCAATAACCGGTTGATGTACAAATCTTGACTTTACGTCAGAGAGAAAGGTGCCTTATAAGGCTGGCTGAGTCAGACCATTCCTGTCACAGCCTTAGCAGGTCCCCCAGACCCTGGGATAAGTGGGAAGAACGCCTATGGCAAGGTTTTCCCAATTCTCCTACTGAGGTAACCCCAACACAGTGCGTACTTCAGAGGGTCTGGAATGTAAATCTAATTAGCATATTGCAAGGCTGAAAGTCTCTTCATGTCTCATTTTATCTTTGAATTCATACTCTATCTTTGTTTGTTTTAATGAAAATAATGCTTGACATTATTTAACATGTAGTGAAATTAATGCTCTAAGAATACGCATTAAGTTTGGTGCCCTGGGCACCCTCCTAGGCTATGTGTCCTCCAATTTGAGAAGCACAGATTTATCAACAATAACAATTTATGGAGTGGAGGTGGGGTCAAGGTGGCAGACTAGGAAGACCCTGAGCTTACCTTCCCCCACAAACACATCAGAACTGCAACTGTATATAGAAGAGCTCTCACTGAGAACAACACGGAAACCAGCAGAACAGCCCTTCTAAAACCAAGGCTATAAAGAAAGAACCACAGGGAGTCTAGTAGGAGGGGAAGAGAAGTGATTTAGTTGAGACCCACGTCCCTATCAGGTGACCCAAAGGTGAAAAGAGGGCTTCCCTGGTGGCGCAGTGGTTGAGAGTCCACCTGCCGATGCAGGGGACGCGGGTTCGTGCGCCAGTCCGGGAAGATCCCACATGCCTCGGAGCGGCTGGGCCGGTGAGCCATGGCCGCTGAGCCTGCGCGTCCAGAGCCTGTGCTCCGCAATGGGAGAGGCCACAACAGTGAGAGGCCTGCGTACCGCAAAAAAAAAAAAAAGTGAAAAGGGATATCACCACTTATCCCTAAGGAGCGAGGGGTTCAAATCCCTTATTAGGCATCCTGGCCCTAGGGTCCAGCACCAGGAAGACAAGCCTGCTTAGCTGGTATGAAAACCAGTGGGGGCTTACCAAAGGGCCGAAAGAAACAGGACTGCTCTTGAAGAGTGCATGCACAGACTTGCTTGTTCCCAGTCCCAGAGGAAAGGCAGCAGTTTGATAACTGCTTGGTGTGCTACTTTACTTGCCAGGACTGCCCCAGTGCACCCCCCAGCCCACACTGGGACCCTGTTCCAACCCCTCCTCCTCTAGCACTGCACTCCACTAAGGCAGAGACCACCACTGCCATCATGCACACACATGCCAGGGAAAAGCAAAGCCAGCTCATAAGAGAGTTTCCAGGCCCTGAGTCCCCAGCCATGCCCCCAACCAAGGTGAAGAATGCCATCACTCCAAGGAGAAGCCCAACTCCCTCAGGGCTCCTGCTCCAGCCCCTTGGTCCTGGCCCCACCCTCTGATAGGGTGGTGACCACCACAGAGCCTGGGAGAGAAACCCTGGCTACATATGGCTCTGGCTCTCTTGGGAAGACATGGCCCATGGTCACTTCAGATCCACCTCTCCCACCAAAGTCACTGGGCACACAGAGACTGCATAGGGATGCTCCAACAAAAGGACACTCCTTTAAGACTGGAATAGGTAACAGCTATACCTAATTTCATAGAGGCAGAGAAAGTCAAACAAACTGAAAAGACACAGGAATATATTCCAAATAAAAGAACAAGATAAAGTCCCAGAAAAATGCAATTTGCTTGATAAAGGGTCCAAAGCAATAGTAATAAAAGTGCTCACTGAACTCAGGAAAAGAATAGTAGAACATGGTGAGAACTTCAACAAAGAACTAGAAAATGTAAAAATGAGCCAATCAAAGCTGAAAAATACAATAACTTAAATGAAAAATACACCAGAAAGCATTAATAGAATATCAGGTGATACGAAAGAACACATAAGCAACCTGGAAGGTAAAATAGTGGAAATCACCCAATCAGAACAGCAGAAAGAAATAAAATTTTTTAGATGAGGATAGTTTAAGGGACCTGTGAGACAACATTATAGGGGTTCCAAAAGGAGAAGAGAGAGGATGGGCAGGGCAGAAAATGTATTTGATAAAATTATGACTGAAAACCTCCTTAACTTGAACAAGGAAACAGATATTTCGGTCCAGGAAGCACAGAAAGTCCCAAACAATATGAACCCAAAGAGACCCACATCATGACGTATAATTAAAATGGCAAAAGTTAGAGATAAAAAGAGAATTTGAAGGACAGCAAGAGAAAAACAAACAGTCACGTACAACACAACTCCCATGAGGCTATCAGCTGAGTTTTCAGCAGAAATTTGCAGGCCAGAAGGGAGTGACATAGTATATTTTAAGTGCTGAAAGGAAAAAACCTACAACCTAGGATACTATACCCAGCAAGGTAATCATTCAGAATTGAAGGGAAGATAAAGAGTTTCCCAGACAAGCAAAAACTAAGAGTTCATCACTACTAAACCTACCTTACAAGGAATGTTAAAGGGTCTTTTTTAAGTGAAAAATAAAAGGCTATAACAAGAATTAAAATATCTGAAGGAAAAAAATCTCAGACCCATTGTTACTATTGAAACTGAATCAATAATCAAAAATTCTCAACAAACAAAATCCAGGACCAGATAGCTACACAGGAGAACTCTACTGAACATTTAAAAGAAGAGATAATATCTATCATTCTCAAACATAAAAAGGATCATACATTATGATCACGTGGTATTTATTCCAGGACTGCAAGGATGATGCAATATCCATAAATCAATCAATGTGACATACTCAATACCACATTAGCAAATTAAAGAATAAAAATCACATGATCATCTCAATAGATACAGAAAAAGCATTTGACAAAATTCAACATTCACTGATGATTAAAAACCCTTGACAACACTGATACACAGGGAACATACCTCAACATAATAAAGGCCATTTATGACAAACCCACAACTAACATCATACTCAATGGTGAAAAGCTGAAAACATCCCCTTCAACAACAGTAACAAGACAAGGATGCCCACTCTCACCATTTCTGCTTAGCATTGTATTGGAAGTTCTAGTCACAGCAATAAGACGACAAAAAGAAATAAAGGTATCCAAATTGGAAGAGAAGAAGTAAAACTGTCACTGTTTGCAGATGTTATGATATTGTATTTAGAAAATCCTAAAGAATCCACCAAAAAACTATTAGAACTAATAAATGAATTTAGTAAAGTTGCAGGATAAAAGATTAATATACAGAAATCTGTTGCATTTTATACATTAATAATTATCAGAAAAAGTAAGAAAACAACCTCATTTAAAATTGCATCAAAAATAATAATACCTAGAAATAAATTTAACCAAGGAGATGAAAGACCTGCACTCTGATAATTGTAAGACATTGTTGAAGGAAATTGAATGTGATATAAATAAATGGAAATATATCCCATATTCATGGATTGTAAGAATATTGTCACAATCTCCTTACTACCCAAAACAATCTACAGATATAATGCAATCTCTATCAAAATACTAATGACATTTTTTCATAGAACTAGAACAAATAACTCTAAAATTTGTATGGAACCACACAAGACCCCCCAATAGCCAAAGTAAACTTGAAAAACAAAAGAACAAAACTGGATGTATCATAATCCCTGACTTCAAACTATACTACAAAGCTACAGTCATCAAAACAGTATGATACTGGCACAAAAACAGACACATAGATCAATGGAACAGAATATAGAAACCAGAAGTAATCCCACACTTATGTGGTCAATTAATCTATGATAAAGGAGGCAAGAATATATTTACAATGGGGAAAAGACTGTCTCTTCAACAAATGGTTCTGGGAATACTGGACAGCTACCTGTAAAAGATTCAAACTGGACTACTGTGGCACACCATATACAAAAATAAACTCAAAATGGATTAAAAACCTAAATGTAAGACCTTAAAACATAGGTTGTTTGCTCTTTGACATTGGCCTTAGCAATATTTTGGGGGTTCTATCTCCTCAGGCAAGGAAGACAAAAGCAAAAATAAACAAATGGGACCTAAGCAAACTTAAAACCCTTGCACAGCTAATGAAACCATCAACAAAGCATCAAGGCAGCCTACTGAATGGCAGAAGATATTTGCAAATGGCATGTCCTATGTGTCAGATTAAAATATGGGTGGAGGACATAAATAGGCATTTTTCCCAAGAAGACATACAGATGCCCAAAAGCACATGAAAAGATGTGCAACATCACTAATCATCAGGGAAATGCAAATCAAAACCACAATGAGATACCACCTCACACCTGTCAGAATGGTTAGTTTCAAAAAGACAACAAATAACAAGTATCAGTGAAGATGTGGAGAAAAGGGTGCCCTAGTACATTGTTAGTGGGGATGTAAATTGGTACAGCTAGTATGAAAAACAGTAGGGTTCCTCAAAATTTTAAAATATAACTATGATATGATCCAGCAATTCCACTCCTGGGTATTTACCCAAAGAAGCCAAAAACACTAATTCAAAAAGATATGTGCACTCCCATGTTCATGGCAACATTATTTACAATAGCCAAGAAATGGAAGCAACCTAAGTGTCCATCAATACATCAATGGATAAAGAAGGTGTGAGATATATATATATATATATATACACACAAAGGAATATCACTCAGCCATATAAAAAGAATGAAATTTTGCCATATGCGAAAACATGCACACACTAGGAGGGTATTATGCATAGTGAAATAAGTCAAACAGAGAAAGACAAATATGTTTTCACTTATATGTGGAATCTAAACAATAAAACAAATGAACAAATGTAACAAAACAAATAGCACAGGGAAGATAGCCAACATTTCATAACTTTATATGGTGTATAATCAATAAAAATATCAAATCACTATGATGTGCATCTAAAACTAATATTTTAAGCCAACTATACTTCAATTAAAAAAAACAACAGAAAACAGTAACTTATGAAGTGTACTATGTGTCAGGAATTGTTCCATGTACTTTGCAAGAAGAAATTTCCCTTAGATGATAGAAGTTTTACATTTGCTGAAGTAGAAAAGTAGAGAATATTGTTTCAACAGCATCTCTCTTCCTTCCTATAAGGTAGGAAAATAGCAAGACCGTAGTTTAATGTAAGTGTTAGATAAGATGTATAGGAAAATACTTTACAAGCTGGACACACCCTATACATGATAGCTAACCATGTTAACTAATGCTAACCTCAGCTGGGACATCTCCTAGAACAGCAGAATAGTTGGTGACCATGATTAAATTCTGCCTGATTGCCAAGAGATCTGGGGTTGGAGACATTCTCAGAACCTCAAGAGTCCCTTGGAGTATTTATAAGAAGCCTGTAGGGATGATGTAGTCCTGGGAGGAAATAGACCATACTGAACAAAGATCAAAACATTTCTGTGCCAAAGTAGACATTTTTTCCCCTCCAAATTAAAGTACTGGGTAAGGGCAGAAAGTCAAACTATTGTTGAATTAGTAAATTTTCTAATGTGTTTCTTCATGTCCATTATCAGAGTTTTTTGAGCAAGTATGCTCTACAGTCCAGGTAGAGATTTCTACCCATAAATATTGGCCCAATGAAACTTTTTATCCTTCCCCTCTCTGGACAATATGGCTAACTTCCTGTGGTACTAAAAATAAAATCTATCTTTTCTTATGATATTAGTTATCATTATCTTTTTCTATACTGCTAATTTTGAATTCAGATATGAATCCTGCATTTTTAATTTAAAAAATCAATAGAACATGGCAATTTAAAAGACAGCAAGACAGTGAGGGAGGAAACTATTGATAAATATATATTAAAAGATAAATTACTTCCAAAGATAACATTTGACTTCCTCTCAAGGAGACACAGTTTCTGAAATCTGAGGATATTAAGTAGCAGTCGGTGGGTTTCATCCTGCTTTATGCTAGAGTTCATACGATTGTCTGGAGACCTGGCATGGTCACATGGATGCCTGGGTTGAATTTTAACCCTTAATCTTGTGCCTTTTGGAATTTATTTTCTTTATTAATTGGGATAGAGCCAACTCAGGGATAGGATTTCTATAAAGGAATAAGTAGAGCAAATGGAGGGACAGATGATCTCAGATCATCAGAGCCCCATAACCTTCCCTCATGCTGACAGTAATCAATTTCCATTCCCTTTTATTAATCTCTGAGTAGAGAGTGTGACTAATAAATATCATGACATTACTTTTAAAAATTACTCTATTTTATGTGTGTGTGTCTGTATGGGTGTGTGTGTGTGTGTGTGTGTGTGGTTTTAGTTATAAAGTTATACAGAGTTATATCCAAAATAGTCACCCTGGTGGCTACTGCAGTTACTTCAATAATGCAGGTATTGCCCATACGTTTTATGACTCTTATTTGAGGATTGACTTGAGTCTACTTGAAAATCACACAATTAATTGGCCCTATAAATCTAATTCAGTCCAATCTATTGCTTTTCAAACAGGATTTTAGGCATGTATAATTTAATATTCAGTCCACATGCAAAGACCCCCAATTGTCTCAAGAATGTTTTTTATGGCTATTTCCCCCCTCCTTCCTCTCTTTCTCTCCTCATCCCCTACGCTTTCTTGCTATCTCTGTTACTAATCCAAGATCCTATCAAGGTTAATGAATTCCACTTGTTTTTTATGGCGTTTAATCACTTTAAACAACAGCCTCTCCCACCTTTTTTTTTTTCTCTTTCTAACACTGACCTTTTTTTTTTTTTTTTTTTTTGCGGTACCCGGGCCTCTCACTGTTGTGGCCTCTCCCGTTGCGGAGCACAGGCTGCAGACGGGCAGGCTCAGCGGCCGTGGTTCATGGGCCCAGCCGCTCCGCGGCATGTGGGATCTTCCCAGACCGCGATACGAACCCATGTTCCCTGCATCGGCAGGTGGACTCTCAACCACTGCGCCACCAGGGAAGCGCTACCACTGACCTTTTTGAAGAATCCAGGCCAGTTAGGTTATAGGTGTCTCACATTTGGGATTTGTCTGACTTGTTCTTCTTGATTGCTTTTAATTTATCTACTTTTCTTTTCTGTAAAGCCAACATTAGAACTAGAGGCCTGATTGAATTTGGGTTAATCATTGGAAGCAAGACATTGTCACAAGAGATGTTTGCTATCCTACGTGGGATAACAACACAAGGCTTAAAAGTTCATAGAAGGTCAATGTGTCTCACCATTGCTGATGCTAAATTTGGTCACTTGATTAAAAGAGCAAGGACCAGATTGTTCCATGTTGACATATATTACCCTTTGCAATTACTAAGTAATCTGTGGATTCATTCTTTGGTACATGGTGAAAATATTGTTTCCAAACAAACTTTTACCTAATGGCTTTTAATATACATATTTGTCCCTTGCCTGAACCAGTTTTTACATTGGAGTTTCCAAAACAGTAATATTCAAATTCTACCATTTCTTTCTGTTTTTTTGTTTGATTTTTGTTTTGTTTTTTGGCTGCACCATGTGGCTTGCGGGATCTTAGTTCTCCACCCAGGGATCAAACCCGCGTCCTCAGCAGTGAAAGTGCAGAGTCCTAACCACTGGACTGCCAGGGAATTCACTTACCATTTCTTTCTATGTGTACTAGCAACATCCGTCTAAAAGAACGTTTATCACCCTTCCTCTATCTTTTGAATATCACTATAGACCCAGAGGTTTTTATTTCTTCAAATGTTATAAGTAATTACACTTATTATTCACTATAATGCTTAAATTGTCCCAAATTTGGTCAGTAAGAGCATGCTTAAGCAAGCTCTTGTGTGTTACTGACATATTCACATTAGTCTTTGAACACTTCCTTGATTTTCAGCATAAGCAGAGGTCCCAATTCACGTTGTATTTTCCTGTAGATCTATGCAGTGGTTTTACAACATACTCAGAAATTCTTTGACATACTCCCATCAAAAGGTCGATTCTAGCTCTTTTCCTCTTGAACATGCGCTAGCCTTAATGATTCAGTTCTAGCAAACAAGGCAAGACATGGCGCTTCAAAGACTTGCTCATAGAAGGAGATGCAGCTTATTGCTAGCTTGCTTTCTTTTGAGACATATTCCTTGGGAGCCCTGAGGCAACATGTAAGGCTAGTTTTCCTGATTCTACCGAGGTGTGGAAACCATGTGGAGATGAAATAACTGTACAAGGAACCCTAGCTGTTCTAGCCCCCAGCTTTTCCAGCCCTTGGGCTGTTTTGTGTCTTTCTAGCATCATTTTCCAGATGTAGAATCAAGAGATTCCAGCTCCCAGGCTACAAGCTTCCCCAGCTGACACTGAGTGGAGCAGAGATGAGTTAACCCTGCTGAGTCTTGACCAAATTGCAGATTTGTGAGCAATACTGATACCGTTGTTTTGGAAGCCACTAAATTTTGAAGTGGTTTATTGTACAGCAGTAGCTAACAAGAACAATCTAATATCAGTCCATTTTTAAAGGAGCATTGTTTTCTTTTAATGGGAAATGGTATCAGAAATAAAATTTCGGTGCTGATTTGCTCATTGCTACTGGGTACTTTTGCTTCCAAACCTTTTTAGTGCACAGAGTGGGGAAAAGTATTTGAAAAATTATGAGTTTGTAGTTATATTTCTAATTACATTTACCATTAAAGGGAGTTTTCACAAATTTTATTTTATTATCACATCTTTTTTTACCCTGAAAATCTTGCTTTATAATAACATTAATATATTTAACGTATTTGCTTCACTCTACAGTAACATAGCCTACTACTAAAAGTATTACTAATAACATTACTAAAACACGACTATTAATAAAAAGCCCACTGAATGATTTTAGATTTCTATGCAGTTCTTTTTGTTTCTAGAATATTGCCTATGAATGATACACAGTCATAGTACAGGGTTCAAAATCACTTAAACTCATTCCTTTTTCTTAGTTGATATACTATGAATTTGATTAAACTTTAGGTTCATTAGTTACACTTTGGTTCAGTTTTAGGGTTTGCCTTTATTCTTTCTTATTTAACTTTATTTTAAATATATAAGCATTTCCATGGTTCAAAAGTCAAAGCTACCTTAATTGGTAAACTCAGCTCATCCCTTCTACACTATCCTCACATACCCTCTAAAGTAAACATGTTAAAAAAGCAGAGTAAACACGTTCATCAGTTTCTCCTTTGTCCTTCCTATAAAAATGCACTCTTATTTCCACTTCTTTCTTACAGAAAAATAATAATTATCTTACTTTTTTTCACTTGGTAAAATAACTTAGAATTCATTTTAATCAGCTCACCAGAGCTATTTCTCATTCTTTTTAAGACTGTATTGTGTTCAGTCATATTGATCTACAGTCATGGATTCAACCAGTCATTTTGGTGGACATTTTATTACCATTCCTTTGCTACAAGAAATTCAACAATAAAACAACTCTGTGCATGTTTTATTGTGGCTGTGGTTGTTGTGTTGTTTTTGTGGAGATGTATCTACCTGGTCAATTTCAAGAAGGGGGTATTTAGGGATCAAAGAGTAAGTGCACACACAATTTTGTGTAGTGCCAAATTTCTCCCCCTAGCAATTGTACTATTTCAAAATCCAGTTGGCACAGTGTTTGAGTGCCTGTTTCTCCACAGTTTTACCAACAGAGTGTTTTGTCAAGCTTTTAGACTTTTGCCAGTTTGATGGTATCTCAATGAATGGTCATAATTTTTCTTTCACTATTAGTAAAATATAATTTTATATATTTAAAAGTTATTTATGTTTCTTTTTTGTGAACTATTCATGTACTTTATCCATTCTTCTATCAGATTTAGTCTTTTTTTCCCTTAATTTTTAAGAGTTCTTTATGTATCACTTGGTGACACAAGTTGCAAAAATGTTCTTTTGACTTTGCTTGTGGCATTTTTTACCCTAAAATTTTATGTAGTAAAGTTTATAATTCTTTCTGTTTCTGATCCTGGATTTTGAATCATAGCTCAAACACCCTGAGTTTATTAATTTACCAATGTTTTCTCTTAGTCATTTTAAGTTTTATTTTTTACTTTGAGATCTTTAATCCATTAGGAGTTTGTTACGTGATGTGAGGTATAGACCCAGCTTTACGTGTTTTCTAAATGGCCACCCAGTCGTCCTACCACCATTTACTCAAGAGACAATAATTTCTCCAGTGATATTTGATACTACCTTTATCATATAGCAAATTTCCATATGCAGTTATTTCTCTTCCTGGACCTTGTATTCTATTCCATTGGTTCATTTTTCTAATCATGGGCAAATACCACACTATTTTCACTATAGATACTTTATTGGATGTCCTAACATTTACGGACACATGTTTTTCTGAGGTTTTTTTCTCTAGCTATTTTGGCAAGTTTACTTTGTTCATATGAACTTTAGAAATAACTTGTCTAGAAAGAAAAAAGTAGATAGTATTTTATTGAGTTCATCCTAAATTTATACATTAGCTTAAGGCAAATTCATATTTTTATGATCTTTAGCAAGTCCTATCCAAGAATAAGAACTATCTGGTGTCCAAGTCTACTTTTGTGCCTTTCAGGAGTATCTGCAGTTTCACTCAAACGAGGTTTACATACATGTTGTTGAGTTTATTCCTAAGTATTTTACCTTTAGATTACTATTGTTAGCAGAGGCTTCTTTTCCTTTATGTCCTGTAACTGATTATTGCCTATTTCTAAAAGTCAAATTCACCATGGAGACACGAAACAAAAACGCCCAAATTTGGGAGAATGTTGTCATAATCATGGAGATGGATTGCTTTTCGAAACTCAGAAACTATAAAGAGATGTGAAAGATTAATGTATTTATCTATATAAAAATTTAAAATGTCTGCACGAGAGAATACTATAAACATAGTTGAAAATATATGACGAGCTCAGTAAAATATCAAGCTGAAATAGCCAAGTGCTAATTTACTTTGTCATAAAGAGTTACTAAATATCAGTGTGAAAATACCAATAACCCAACAGAAATATAAGCAGAATTCATGAATAGATTATTCACATATATAGAAACATAAACTGTGCCGAAGCATATAACAAGGTAACAATGATAATAAAAAAAGTAATAATAATGATATGTAGTATTAAATCTCAAAGTTCTTACCTTGTAAGAGACACTGTCCCAAGTGCTTTATGTGTATCAATTTATTTAAACCTCACAAAAACACTTTGAGATTGGTATTACTATCATGCCCATTCGACCAATAAGAAAACTATTGATTATAAATAAGATCATTATAAATGAGTGTAGATAGGCAAACTGATTAATCATTTTTGAATCACCAATCATATTAACAAATATATTTTATATTTGTTAATATGATTGGTGATTCAATAATGACTGAATCATTATAATCATATATAAAATATATTTTATATTTGTTAATATGATTGGTGATTCAATAATGACTGAATCATTATAATCATATATAAAATATATTTTATATATTTTATACTATTAAGTCTAATAATACACAGTGTAGCTGAAAGTATGAGGACCCTCATAGCCTCACACATTTTGGAGAGAGTACTAATTGTGGTAACCTCTTAACAGCCTCTAACAACTTAACAGCCTCATATCACTTTTAAGCCATGAGAATTTCTGACAGGAACTTCTCAGAAACATAGAGTTCAATACGTATGCAAACGTGAAAGTACAAGGATTTCTACGATAGCATGTTTTTTGGTCAGGAAAGGCTAAAACAATGCAACTGGCTGTTAGTTAAATAAAGCATGTTACATGAAGACAATGAAACACTTGACAGCCATCAGTGAGTATGAAGTCCATCACAGTGTACTGATTATGGCAAGATGTCAACCGTTTTAAGGGATAAAGTCGAGTGCACAACTGTGGAAATGCTCTCTCTCATTTCTATTGCTAAATAAGGCAATGTGCTTTCAAATGCACGTGAAGTTTCTGAAAGTGATATAAGATACTCAACTGTATTTGTCTCTAGAGGGGGAACTAAACGTCTGAGGTGGGAGAGATCTTTACTTTTTATTATGTAGTGATTTTTTTTTTTTTTGCCATATACAAGTATTACTTTTGAAATTTAAAAAGAAAATACTGGAGACAGAGAGAGAGAAGTGGTAAGGTTTAAAATAAATTCAGCCTTTGGGACAGGCATCTAAGTCTCCCACTGCGCCTGTGTAGAAGTGAGATGTGTGCTTTGTGGTTTTGACTTTTCTGTCTGTGTATTAAAGTTAGATAGATGATGTAGCCTCACACCTTAAATTAAGGGTCTCTCTACAGACCTCTGACCCTTCAGTACCCATGGGAACATTTGCTAAACTGGTTGAGAGGGTGATGAGTCTAGCCTTTATTTGGTTTTACTGGATAGAGAAGTTTGGCATTGTGAGGCAAGCTTCAGAGTTGATCCGGGGCAATTGTTTATAAATTGGAGCAATGCTTTGAAGCTGAGGGTTTCTTTTGCAGACCAGGAAGCCTGCTCAGTAGGTGGCATTCCACTACCTTTTGGTTCACTTGCAAAAGCTTTCTGTCAAATGGAAAATCCATGTAATAAGCAGTTTTCAAACTATATCCCTAGAGACCAAGCTTGTTAAAATTGTTCTTCCCTAAACCAATGTGTTTGAAGGACCGGGGAAAACACTTATTTCACAGTTATCTTTTGGTCCTAGGGCTGACTCAGGGAGCCTCCTGTTGAATGAGGACCAGCCTGAGGGACATATTTGCTGATGTCAGTAGGGGTCAGACTTGGGCCCAATACTGCTGATGATGTTTTGTCTGCTGCAAGAGGACAGAGTCGTTGAGGGTGCAGATGGTACCAAGCAGTCAGGAAGGTAGTAGCATTTTGCAAACAAGAATGGAATTCACATTATATTAGTAGATTGGAAAGGTGAAGAAGAAAAACAAACAGAAGGGGGGAAAATATGAGAAGCACTTAAGATGTGGAAAAGGTAATGGCCAAAATCTAGGTAAGGAACTGCTTACAATTAAACCTAAGGGTCAGAGTAGGCAAAAAACCTTTGGTCAGTATTTGACCAGACAACCTATTCTGTGAATCACAGACAATGGAAGAAAATCATTCTTTTATACTAAGAGCTAGTCAGGCATCATTTTGAGGTATCTTTTTATTTCTGGGTTCTAATGTCTGCTTGGAAGTATATTTCAAAATCAGACATGGTGATACAGCTGAGAACTATGACCTAAAAGGAACTATATGAGCAGGAAATATGTACAGAGATTTCTAAGAAACATGTGAATGAGTTTGGCAAAGGTGTCTTAACCACAGAGTAGCTCAAGGTTCACGTCAGGGCACCACTATGTTTTAATGGTGATGAATTAAGCTTCAATCTTAATTCAAATACCCCTGGGAGTAGATGAAGGATATAATTGTTTTTATATTATAGATTCTCATGGAGCTCTATACTTCTTATTCGTAACACTTACTATAATAGTAAATAATTAATTCTTTCCACAAATATTCATATTGAGCACCTACTGAGTGTCAAGCACTCTCACAGGCACTGGGTATATATAATCTCTTTAAATTCTTTTTTTCAAATTTCAAAGTTTTTTATAGAGTTAGTCTCTTCCTTAAAGTAATGTATCTTATACAGCTAGTAAAAGTCAGCTGACACTCTCTATTTGACTTGGAGATCTCTTTGTCCACATCTGAAAGATTTTTAGTTACATTTTTTCACCTTTCTTGTTACCACAGGAAACTGCTTTCCAAGCTATTTCACAATTATATATAATGACTCCCATTCTCACAGTTTCCTATAGCTACTTCCTTGACATTTTTCCAGCCTCTTGCCCATTTCCACAGATAAAGCCAATGACATATATTTCAGTTTTTAACACCTCACTCCTAGCATCAATTGCTGTATAAGCTATCTTTTGACACTAAAATATCACATCATCAACCACAAATACACTGGCTTAAAATAGTAAGCAAACATGAAGCTGTGGGTCAGCTGGGCAGGTCTTCGGGTCATAGCTGAGCTCATGTATGTCTGTGGTCAGCTGCAGGTTGGCTAGGCAACTTTGCTGATCTAGGATGGACTCAGTGTGGGTAACTGGAGTGACTTGACTCTGGGGCCACATGTCTTTCATTCCCCAGTGAAATAACCAGACTGTTACTTAAGGCCATCAAAGAGAAGCAATAGAGTAGGTAGACATGGGCAAGATCTCTCTGTTTGCCTCACATTTGTCAAAGCAAATCACACGGCTGAACTCAAAATCAAAGAGAAGGGATCTCTTCTCCACCTCCAGGTGAGAGCAGCTACAAAGTCACATGAGAAGGGCATGAATACAAGGAGGGGTAAAAAATTGATGCTACGAACACAGTAAATCCACCAAAGAGACAATCAGCATATTCCATACAAAAAATTATGATGTCCTGGTGGTGGTGGGAGTGGTGAGAAATAGTCTGATTCTGGCTCTCTATGGAGGGCAAGATGACAGAATATTCTGATTGACCAGATGAAGGATATGAGAGAAAGTGAAAAAAACTGATAATGACAAAAGTTTGCTTGAGTATGTGGAACGGTAGACTTGATACTAATTGAGGTAGAAAAATTGAACAATAAACAAGTGAGAAGGAGAATATCAGAACCTTCATTTTAGACATTCTTCCAGCTAAGACAGCTGCAAAACAAGACACCTCAAACTTTAATGGCTTATGACACAAACCACATTGACATTGCTCACGAATCACTGGTTTGGGAAGAAAATGGCTTGAGGGCAGGGCTAGAGTCACCTGAAGTCTTGCTCTCTCAACACATCTGGGGGTTGATGCTGGGAAGACTCCAACAGCTGGGGCTTAGAAGAGCTGGGGTCCGGGGTCCCTCATGCATCTCTATCTTTGTGTGGTCCCTCTAGGACTGCAGCTTCAGGGTAGCCAGACTTCTTATGTGTCAACTCAGGACTCCCAAGATGTGTATCTGAAGAGAGCATGCACCAGGCAGAAGCTTATTAAGCTTATTAGCTTTTCCAAACTAGTCTCTGAAGTCACACGGCATCACCTCTACTGCATTAAATCCATTAGAAATGAGTCACCAAATACAGTCCACTTTCAAGAAAAGGGGATTTTGACTCTTCTTTGGAGGGGAGGCATGTCGGATCATTTGTGGACATATTTTCAAGCCCTCACAAACATGACAAGCAAGATATCTATTAGACTTCCAAATAGAGATGATAAGGAGAAGCTCATATTTTCCAGTCTGGAGTTCAGACTGGAACTCAAAATAATAATATAAATATGAGAGCCAGAGAAGAGATCCATGTACCATATCTCAGGACACTCCAAGCTTGAAAAATGGAGAGATGAGGCAGGAGCAGTCAAGGAGAAAAGAATTAATTGTAATAAGAAACTGTAGGAGGAAACCCAAGAAGTGTTATTTTTCTATAATTATTTCCCAAGTAAAATGTAAGCTCTATGAGGCAGGAGCTGTGTTATCTTCCCCTTTGTGAATTTCCAGCACAGTATCTGGAGAAATTCAAAAGTAAGTACACTTTGGATAAACACACATCAAACTATAGGAAGACTCAGGGTAGGGGGTCAGTGACTAGGAGGATGGGAAACAGAGCGTGGAGAAGGGGCTGATGCTAAGGAGTCTAATTCTTGGTACATACATAAAGCAAGTAGAAATGTGTTTCTGGAATCCTAGAGTCAGCTTGGGTCAACTAGTGTATCACAGAGATGGCATCTGATGCATTGGGAGAGGAGGCAGCAGAGAAAAGAAATCAACAACAGAACCTTGAAGAATACAACTTCTTACCAGGCCACCCCCCACCCCCGCACCCAAGCTCCAAATGATCTGGTTCTTGTTTAGCTTTGCAGCCTCAGTTTATATCTTCCTCTCACCTTGGTTTCTATGCTATAGCCACAATGGTACCCTTTCTTTTCCAAAATGACTGTGTTGGTTTATGGCATAACAAGCATTGTAAAAAAAAAAAAAAAATCACTATTTGACATGATTTGTCACATTTCGGGTGTGCTTGATCGATGGTCTCAGCTATGCTTACTATTTGGTCTAGGAGCTAGCGTGAAGGGACAGCAAGGAAGAATGAAGTTGAGTTCTAGCATAACAAGGAAAATAGGTTAAAGGATAGGCAGGATGGGAATAGAAAATAAAAAGAGAACATATATTGCACATGTACATTATCCATGCTACATTAATTCTCACAGCATCCATGCAAACTTGGTATTTATTCCATTTTAAAGAATAGAAAATAGAAGTAATTTTTCCTAGGTCACATGGCAAGTGGTCAGATACAAAGCTCTAGAGCCACGATTATTATAGTTTTGTGAACTCAGGCATGAGAAGACTGGGTTTTCCGATCAGGAAAGTCAGCTATTTGAAACTAATGTTCAAAGCAGGAATTAGTAATCAAAATTACAGGCCCAATATTTAGGATCTTGGAGGGCAAGCCAGAGTCACAAGTTCTAAGGAAAGTAACAAGTAAATGTGAA
This sequence comes from Lipotes vexillifer, assembly GCF_000442215.2. Classification (NCBI taxonomy): domain Eukaryota; kingdom Metazoa; phylum Chordata; class Mammalia; order Artiodactyla; family Lipotidae; genus Lipotes; species Lipotes vexillifer. The sequence goes on from NW_006799532.1 coordinate 2,490,145, forward strand.
CAAATGAAATCACAGTTGATATTTCTAATAGAATTACAGTACCTGCATGGGTCCTTTTGAATAGCATCTACAGATAGCATTTGCATTTCATATGTTTGTGATAATTAGCCATTTTGAAAGGTAGCATTGGTGGAGATAATTACACAATTGCACATATATTTATAGTTCCCTATACAATCATAAGTGAGCAGAACACTTCAGTGTTCAATTAATGACTGTTTAAATAATAGCCTGAACCACTGGATCAGCTCTCTTGTCGAGATAATATAGCTTTGCAAAACAACTTCAGGAGCACAGAGAAATGCTGTTGGAAACCATGCTACAATGTCTAATAGTGGGTAATGTGGTCCACAATAATGTGACCTGAGGGTAATATGCAGAAGCACAGGAAGTCTTTTACTGCAGTAGAGGGCTCTGGTAATCAAACAAGGATATGTTGAGAATCATATTATGTACTAGGTGTTATGGCGGGGGGCGGGTAGGAAGATGAAAAGAAATAGTTTTTGTCCTCAACATGTACTTGGCAGTCCCAGGTACCAAGTTCAAGTGTAAGAGGAGGGTTAGAAAGTGATAATTATGCTTTCAAACTTCCCGTAACAGAGAGAAATCACTATGGGTTGGAGGTAACTTGGGAAAGAGTCCCACAGGCTGAGGAGAAGGAGATAAGCAAAGTCCCAGAGGAGAGACAGGGCGTAGTATATTCAGGGCATGGTGAGTGGCCAAGTCTAGCTCAAAGGGAGGATTCATCTTGTCCATCAATAGAACTTGAAACTTTAGTGAAAGATTGGGCCTAGGTTTAGAATTTGGACTCAATCCACTGACGAAATTTATGCAGAGATATGATAATAAAACATTTTAGGCAATTTTGTTGGTAGGCTATGCAAAATGGTTTGGTCCTAATATATTTTTTCTTTTCCATCTTCCAATCTAGAAAAATAATGTAACTGGAATCTATATTACACTGAAATGATCTATTGTCATTTTCTATATGTTAAGATTCCTCCCCTATCTTGAATGACTCTTCATAATCCAAGGAAAGATATATTTAATAAGTAAGCCATATTTACCATATTATGGAACTCTAAACCACCACATACAATTCTAATTTTAACAATTTCTTTTTTTTAAAAATTTTTTTGATGTGGACCATTTTTAAAATCTTTATTGAATTTGTTACAATATTGCTTCTGTTTTATGTTTTGGTTTTTGGGCCACAAGACATGTGGGATCTTAGCTCCCCGACCAGGGATTGAACACATACCTGCATTGGAAGGTGAAGTCTTAACCACTCGACAGCCAGGGAAGTCCCACAATTCTAATTTTAAATCAAATTCATTTGTGCATAACCAAATTGATCCATCCACTGGTTTTATATTTTATCAGCTGAAAAGGAAGGAAAGTAAGATACCAATCCTTCAGGAAAATGCTGTGATATTATAAAATTTAAACAAACAAACATTTGTAGGTCAAGTAACTTAAAACAAAGTTGTTTTCCAACTTCAAGAACTAATTCCAGCTGTGCACATTTCTTGGGTGAGGATCCATGAATAATGACTTTCTTCTACAGCTGATTAATGTTGAAACTGGATCTCAGACAACTGAGCTCAAGTAACAAATAACTAATGAAAAAAAGGTGCATATAAAATATACAGTGTCCAGCTCATAGTAAGGATTGCTGACACCATCTTAACTACAAAGATCAGCCTCAACTAGCCACCTGGATTCACATTGTCAGGAGGGTCCAGGAAGTTCCTAAGGCAACATTTTCACTCATGAGAAACTCCTAAGAAATGGCCTGAAGTACCGTGAACTAGAATTAGCACACACACACACACACACACACACACACACGCACACACACACACGTGCACACACACGCGCGCGCGCACACACACACGCACACACACAGGAGAAAGGAGTGAGAAATAGCTAGGGTACTTTTAAAACAACTTGGCCATTTTTAGTTTTTTAAGGAACCTCCATACTGTTCTCCATAGTGGCTGTATCAATTTACATTCCCACCAACAGTGCAGGAGGGTTCCCTTTTCTCCACACCCTCTCCAGCATTTATTGTTTGTAGATTTTTTGATGATGGCCATTCTGACGGGTGTGAGGTGATCAGCTCGGTGCTTTGTGACCACCTAGAGGGGTGGGATAGGGAGGGTGGGAGGGAGGGAGATGCAAGATGGAAGAGATATAGGGATATAAGTATATGTATAGCTGATTCACTTTGTTATGAAGCAGAAACTAACACACCATTGTAAAGCAATTATATTCCAATAAAGATGTTTAAAAAAAAACACAAAAACAATTTGGCCAGAGCCAGATCATTTTTTTGTGATGTGACCTGTTGCCAGGTCTTGTCAAGTGTGTGGCTCTAAGTCTGAGAAGAACGTGCGATAACCAGGAGGATCACACAGTGAAGGTCAAAGCATAATGCAGTCAACTTCAGTTTCTTTGGACATAGGGGATACTGAGACCTAAAGGCTACTTGGGTGCCATGCTAGGAACGATGTTAGTTTTCCTTTTCACATATGAATTTAAAAAAAAAATTAGTTGTAGGCACCTAAGGGAAATAAAGGCAAGAGTTAACCAGAGAACACAAGGATTTTTAGTACTGGGGGATTTGATTTTATGGACTTAAACCACCATGATTTGCCTAAATTCTTTCTGAATAAAACAGAGCAGAAATCAAGAGCCAGCCATTGTCAGATGCTAACTCAGAATTGTTTCAGGCTTCAGACTAAATTCCATCAGCCCTCATTGAGAACCACTTTACCTCAGTTCCTTTTTAATCACAGCCACCATTTACATCTTCCATACGGCAGGCACTGTGCAAAGCACTTTACATTTATTATTCAATATTTATAATACTCCCATGGTATAGTAAATATTATTATGGCCATTTTATAGATGAGGCTTAGAGAGGTAAAATTAGTGATTCCTAATGCATATGTGGGCACACCCCAAATGCAAGGCTGGCTGTCAGAACTGCCCAAGGAGTTGATAGGAACACAGATTCTTTGGCTTTACACTCAGAGCCTCTATGTTAGAGATTATGAGTTTTGGCCCCAAAATCTGTATGTTTAAAAAAAAATATTTTGTTTTCCAGAAAATCCAGATGGGTAGGATTCACAGACACTAGATTAGGTTACTTGCACAGTTAGTAAGTCATGAAGAGAGCATCTGAATACAGGTCTCTCTTTCATGACAGCCCATGTTCTATTTGATGAAGCCCTATTTTTCCTACTCTATCTGGTAAATTCTCAGGCTACTCTCATGGACCACTTGCACTTCAGCTACGTTATTCTGGCTTCACTTTGGCCCTCTTGTCTTTACATAATGATCTGACCTCAGGAGAGCTATACTGTCAGCATTTGCTGAATACTTATTAGTAGCTTATGGATCCAGAGACCCAGATCCCTAAAGTGACTGTGTGTGACTCTACGTGATATATCAATACACTCCTTTAAATCACCAATGAAATCATAAGATGAGAAGAAAAGAGAGAATCCCATGGCTAAAATATATTTTAAGAATAAAGACAACATCTGAAATGGATATAAGCTTAGGGTTCACAGCCCTCTTGCTTCTGCTGACATTTAGGATGAGGGATGTACTGACAACCAGGGAGAGGCAGGAGCTGGAACAAGAGACTCAGAGATGCAGGGCTATCCAGCCATATTGTGTAGGTGGCATTTCCATACTGGAAAGCCTCTTAAAGGTGGTACCATGAGGCTCTCCACTGAGTCTCAAAGGTCAGTGTCTTATTCTTTCATGGGAATATATTGCCTGGCCTGTACTGCACTTCGGGAGAGAATAACTATCTGTGTCTAAAAATATCCACAGACTATCAGAGAACTCAACCAAAAGTGCTCAGGTATGGTTTTAGGGAATATTTTTCTTCCAGGGACCCAAGGTCTTTCTTCTGTAATCCAGAGATTGAGTGTGGGTATCTTCTCTTCTACACTGGGCAGCATAAGAAACATCCTTTCCTTCATATGTCCAATGACATTCATCAGAGAGCCAAGGAAAATATCTTCCAAATTTTCCGCTGGCAATGGCAGTGATGTTGAGTGAAACTTTACGAAGACCATTGACAGAGGAGGAAAGAGCGAAAACCAAAAGGACAAGAAAAGAGGGAGATAGAGTTAAAAAGTAGTTTGGTTAGAAAGATGGTTGTGGAAACCAGAGGAGAAATGGTATCAGTATCTTTTGGGGGTTCCTGGACTCAATTCCAACTTAGAGGTGGAGGGGCAGTGAGGGGACTTCTCAACACCACCAAGCAATTCTTGGACACCAGCAGGGGTCTGAGAATTCCACTCAATTCTGACACTATGTACCCAGAGGTAGTATCAGAATCTACAGGATTAAAGACCTAAATGTAATGTCAGACACTATAAAACTCTTAGAGAAAAACATAGGCCAAACACTTTTTGACATAAGTCACAGCAAGATCTCTTTTGACCCACCTCCTAGAGTAATGGAAATAAAAGCAAAAATAAACAAATGGGACCTAATGAAACTTAAAAGCTTTTGCAGAGCAAAGGAAACCATAAACAAGATGAAAGACAACCCTCAGAATGGGAGAAGATATTTGCAAATGAAGCAGCTGACAAAGGATTAATCTCCAAAATATACAAGCAGCTCATGCAGCTCAATATAAAAAAAACAAACAACCCAATCCAAAAATGGGCAGAAGACCTAAATAGACATTTCTCCAACAAACACATGAAAAGATGCTCAACATCACTAATTATTAGAGAAGTGCAAATCAAAACTACAGTGAGGAATCACCTCCCACTGGTCAGAATGGCCATCATCAAAAATTCTACAAACAACAAATGCTGGAGAGGGTGTGGAGAAAAGGGAATCCTCTTACACTGTTGGTGAGAAAGTAAACTGATACAGCCACTATGGAAAACAGTATGGAGGTTCCTTAGAAAACTAAAAATAGAACTACCATATGACCTAGCAATCCTACTACTGGGCTTATACCCAGAGAAAACCATAATTCAAAAGACACATGCACCCCAGTGTTCACAGTAACACTATTTACAATAGTCAGGACACGGAAGCAACCTAAACGTCCATCAACAGAGGAATGGATAAAGAAGACATGGTACATATATATACCATGGAATATTACTCAGCCAGAAACAGGAATGAAATTGGGTCATTTGTAGAGATGTGGATGAACCTAGAGAGTGTCATACAGAGTGAAGTAAGTCAGAAAGAGAAAAACAAATATTATATAATAACACATATATGTGGAATCTAGAAAATTCTATAGAAGACCTTAACTACCAAGCAGAAATAGAGACACAGATGTAGAGAACAAATGTATGGAAACCCAGGGGGAAAGGGGTGGGGTAGGAGGAACTGGGAGATTGGGATTGACACATATACACTATTGATACTATTATAAAATAGACAACTGATGGGGACATACTATATAGCACAGGGAACTCTACTTAATGCACTGTAGTGTTCTAAATGGAGGGGATATATGTATATGTATAGCTGATTCATTTTGCTGTGCAGTAGACGCTAACACAACATTGTAAAGCAACTATACTCCAATAAAAATTAATTAAAAGAAGAAAAAGACTGGGGGTGGGACTGAAAGTTCCAACCCTCTAATTGCATGGTTAGCTCACTGGCAACCCGCCCCCATCCTTAGGTACTTTTCAAAAGTCATTTGTTTATGTAATAAAAGACACCTGTAACACTCCCATCACTTAGGAAATTCCAAGGGTTTTAGGAGCTCTGTGCCAGCAATGGGACAAAGGCCAAATATGTATTTCTTATAAACCACAACATCACATAGTAGGTCATGGACAGCAGGCAGATGGAATTGAATTGTAAAGAGGACAAAAGGCCTTAAAAGAGCTGTAATTCTCTGAAAGCACCATGTTTTACCTTCTTCATCCAACAACCTCAAATCCTTTATCTTGCATTGTCTACCTCATTGACATGCCTTTTAGCATCCCTTCTTGTATTTCCAGAGAACATTGGCATTTGGAGGGTATATTCTATTGTGAATTTTCATAAACAAGTTGTAATTTGAAGTTTTACAATTGTATAGAGATTTAAAAAGATAAAGTCTGGCAAAGGACTTACTTTCCCTTACTCTGCTATAGTCAATTAAGAGCAGAAATAATCTGTCTTCACAGCAAGCCTATTTCTCCAAATGCTGTATGAAATTAGGCAGCTAAAAATATACTCCATCTTTTTCAAGCATGTCAGGTGGTTACAATATGTCAGGTTGTTACTTTGAAAATGATTATGATACCAAAAATGAAAGGTTAGGATTTCAGGTAGGAGAAAAGCAGTGGTAGCCAGGGGAGATTTTTATCTATAAAAGATACTATCTCCATGTTAACAGCCTCAAGAGAGAAAAGCAGCAAGGAATCTCACGGGCAACAAGTCCACTTGATACGGAGAAGATTTTGACCTGAACTCAAAGGTTTTTCCAAGTTTTAGATATCAAATCAACATCTCTTTAACCCTGAAAAGGTAGAACCAGAATGTAATTGATTAATTCAACCACTTCAAGGGGCAGATACCCAGAAGAGCTTTTCTAATAAGGCAAGGAGAAGCAGGGGGCCACAAAGAATATAGTGGTATATTTCTACAAGAATATAACGAAGAAAAGGGAAATGAAAATTAAGGCACAGAACATGCCTACAGTCCAAGTCACCAAATACTATCAGTATCTCCCCTCCCAAAAGGGAAAAATAAAGGGATCGTGGTAAACAAAAAGTGGAGATGCTTGCGAGTCAGAAGGTACTATCTTATGAGATTTGAGGGAGATATTCTCCTTGGGGAAAGATAATTATTCTTCTTAATATGAACTAAAGATTTGCAAGGGAAATAATCCAACTGGCTTATATTTTCTTTGCCAGATTCTGGCTTCTTTGAGGCAAAATATTTCTGCTGTTGTTGCAGAGTTTCATTTTTTAATCCTGAGAAATAAAGAAAGAAGCAGAGGTGTAAGAATTCTAAACGGGGCATTTTAGGTTCATTCAAACATGTCAGCCAATAGCTTACACGTAAGTCAAGATGAAGATTCCTCTTTACACAAAGGGAATTTTATTAGTTCAAGAACGGACAGCTTTGAAATCTAGTATAACTTCTGTGGTTAATTTCTGTTGCAGGGCGGCCCACAAAAATTCCCACAAATCTCTACTCTTATCTCCTAGGCTGATTTTCCCAACCCTAACCTTATAATCATATAATAAGACTTAATAAGATAATGGTTCTTAAGGGATTTCAATAACCTGAAAGAGAGAAGCAATGAAACATATCTTATTATCATCAACATATGCATTTCAGAATAACTATCTTAATGGCTCAATTTTCTCTCTTAATAATGAGGACTACAGTTTTGACTAATTTAACTGGGTAGTGTCTTTCATGCTTGAGTCACTACAAGTGAGATTCCAATAAGTCTCCCTCCCTCCTTTCATTCCTTCCTTCCTTCCATTGCTGCTGCTGCTTTTGTCATTAAGTATTTCCTCCATGGGGAAAGTGTTTTGCCTCCTGTAACCAGCCACTTTATTACTTATGTCTTAAGGTCTCATGCTACAGCCCTATGGAGACAGCCCCACTGTTGGTCATTAGTACCTCCGATGCACTGTTATGATGCTGTCTCTTTTCTCATCTTGCTTCTGTATACTATCTATGCTGATGAACATACGTTCAGAACAGCATCTGTGGAGTATATTTTTATCTGACTTTGATTTGAAGAAAAGGAAAGAACGCAGCCATAGAAGCCAGAGGGGCTAACTGTGCCACTGAAAGAGCCATAACTTTAAAGTATTGAAAATGATACTATGTTTATATGTGCAATTTTCAGAAAAGGGTTAAAATATTTTATAATATTCAAGAGACAAAGTATTGCCAACATGAAGAAGAAGTCAGTACAAATTTCTGCGTCTGGCTGTTTCCTTGCAACGATAAATTGATGCATTATGGGAAAAAAACAGGCCAAAGGGCTCCCCTGGTGGCACAGTGGTTGAGAATCTGCCTGCCAATGCAGCGGACACAGGTTCAAGCCCTGGTATGGGAAGATCCCACATGCCGCGGAGCAACTAGGCCCGTGAGCCACAACTACTGAGCCTGCGCGTCTGGAGCCTGTGCTCCGCAACAAGAGAGGCCGCGATAGTGAGAGGCCCGCACACCGCGATGAAGAGTGGCCCCCGCTTGCCACAACTAGAGAAAGCCCTCGCACAGAAACGGAGACCCAACACAGCCATAAATAAATAAAGAAAGAAGATGTGGCACATATATACAATGGAATATTACTCAGCCATAAAAAGAAACGAAATTGAGCTATTTGTAATGAGGTGGATAGACCTAGAGTCTGTCAGACAGAGTGAAGTAAGTCAGAAAGAGAGAGACAAATACCGTATGCTAACACATATATAAAGAATTTAAGAAAAAGATGTCATGAAGAACCTAGGGGTGAAACAGGAATAAAGACACAGACTTACTAGAGAATGGACTTGAGGATATGGGGAGGGGGAAGGGTAAACTGTGACAAAGCGAGAGAGTGGCATGGACATATATACACTTACAAACATAAGGTAGATAGCTAGTGGGAAGCAGCCACATAGCACAGGGAGATCAGCTCGGTGCTTTGTGACCGCCTGGAGAGGTGGGATATGGAGGGTGGGAGGGAGGGAGACGCAAGCCGGAAGAGATATGGGAACATATGTATATATATAACTGATTCATTTTGTTGTGAAGCTGAAACTAACATACCATTGTAAAGCAATTATACTCCAATAAAGATGTTAAAATAAAATTAAAAAAATAAATAAATAAAATTAAAAACCATTCTGTTAAAAAAAACAGGCCAAAAAGAAATGGGATTATTGGAGTCAAGATTTTCTGTGGTTGGCAAATTCTTAGCCCAGGGCTTGAGGGAACTCAAGGATTAGCAGATATGAGCTCCAGTCCCCTTGTTGATGCTTTCTGTCTATTCTTGGACTTTTAGTTCAACAAACATTTATTGCTGTGTACTAGAGTACAAGGTATTAGGCAGGAGATTCAATAATAACAATAATAATATAGTAATAATAATGATGATGATAAATAATGATGATGATGATGATGTTTCAGCAGCAGTCTAGAGAATGAATAGACAGTTTCCAGCTAAGAAGACCAATGAATGTCTCATGCAGTAGATATGTTTTGGCTCTCCATTAAAAGATAGACATGGGGTTTCCCTGGTGGCGCAGTGGTTGAGAATCTGCCTGCCAATGCAGGGGACGCGGGTTCGAGCCCTGGTCTGGGAAGATCCCACATGCCGCGGAGCAACTGGGCCCGTGAGCCACAACTACTGAGCCTGTGCGTCTGGAGCCTGTGCTCCGCAAGAACAGAGGCCCCGATAGTGAGGGGCCCGCGCACCGCAATGAAGAGTGGCCCCCGCTTGCCGCAACTAGAGAAAGCCCTCGCACAGAAACGAAGACCCAACACAGCCAAAAATAAATTAATTAATTAATTAAAAAAAAAAAAAAGATAGACATGATCTTACTAGAAAAAGATGGGAAGGGGGCAAGGATCCACAAAGAGAAATGCATGGCAAAGATATACATGGGAACGCACAAAGCAGAATTCTATAACAACATACAGGCTATTTGGCAACAGACATATGAAACTATTCTCAATATCACTAACTATCAGGAAAATGCAAATCAACATCACAATGAGATACCACCTCACACCTGTCAGAATGGCTGTTATCAAAAAGAGCACAAATAACAAGGGTTGGTGAGGATGTGGAGAAAAGGGAACCTTCCTGCACTATAGGTGGGGATGTAAATTGGTGCAGCCACTGTGGAAAACAGTATGAAGGTTTCTCAAAAAACTAAAAATAGAACTACCATATGACCCAGCAATTCCACTCCTGGGTATATATCCAAAAGAAACAAAAGTACTAATTTGAAAAGATACAGGCACCCCAATGTTCACAGCAGCATTATTTACAATTGTCAAGGTACGGAAGCAACCTAAGTGCCCATCAACAGATGAATGGACAGAGAATATGTGATATATATACATATACATACATACATATATATGTATGTGAGATATATATATATATCACACATACATACACACACACAAGGGAATAATTCTCAGTCATAAAAAAGAATGAAATTTTGCCATTTGAAGCAACATGGATGGAACTGGAGGGCATTATGCTAAGTGAAATAAGTCATGTAGAGAAAGACAAATACTGTATGGTATCACTTATACGGGGGCAATCTAAAAAGTACAACAAACTAGTGAACAAAACAAAAAAGAGGCAGATTCACAGGTATAGAGAATAAACTAGTGGTTACCATCAGGGAGAGGGGAGGAGGGAGGGGCAATATAGGGGTAGCGGAAAAAAGCGTTATTATGGGATTATATGAAATCATGTGTGTGAAACTTTTGAAAATTGTAAAGCACTATAGAATTTTTCATTCAATAAAAAAAATAGCATATGGGCTATTTGGATTGGCATATAGGGTCTGTAAAGAGAGCAATGAAAAATCTATGTGAAAAATAATGACTTCATTTAAATTTCAACTCAATTTAATAGAAAGAAATGGAGTCACAGATCATAGCTGGGCTATTCTCAACTCCGGTCTCTCCTTAGATGTTACCACCTTTGGTCCCAGTTATTCTCTCTTATTCTGCTGTGCTTTGTTTTGTTTTTCATAGCACCCATGACATTAAAACTATTATTAATAAATTTACTTTTTAAACTTTTAATTGTCTGCATCTTCCTTACACTAAAATCTGTGAGAGTAGAGAAAATGTCTCTTCTGTTTATCATTCCATAACAAGAATGTAGCATGGTGTCTGGTAGCACACAGAGACACTTAATATTCCTTGCATATTTGCTCAAAAAGATTCTTCCAAAGTGGCATTTTAAGAACTTTTTTATGGCTATAGGTTAGATTGGATGAGAGGACAGAGCCTGAGGCCAGGCAGGCACAGAAGCTATAGTCCTATGTAATATCAAGTGATGTGAGCCTTAATCAGAAAACGGAAGTGGGAGAGGATTAGATTGATAGATTCAAGAAGATGAGTCAATAAAACTAGATTTGAGGAGCCAAGAAAATGAAAGAATACCAGATGTCTCAAGCTTCAGATTGGAGAATTTGGGAAGATAAAGATCTCATTGGGGGGAAAGCAGGGAAAGTCAGGAAAGGGGATGATTTGGGGTCTTCAGAGACATTGAACTTAATTAAGATGCCAAGAGAACATGCAGGCGGATGTACTTAGTAAGTGCCTGGGGCCGTGTAAGTGGACAAGACTAGGGATGTAGATTTGGGCTCACTTGATCTGAGATGAGATGCTGTAGCCTAATAAATGACATCTCCAAGGTGAGTGTAAGGGGAACAGAGCAGAGGGCCATAGAAAGCCAGATTCATGGGGAATGCTGAGATGTTGGGAGGAAGGGGAAAAGGCAACAAAAGAAACAGAGCTCAAACACTCGGAGAATTATAATAAGGCACTGCATCAATCACCTACAGTTTATAACAACCTGTAATGAGAATAGCTTCTAATATCCCACCCCCGACCCTGCTCCCACTCCCATCTTAGCAGATCTCGACTGCATGTTCAAACATGTGAACGACACTAGCTGAACTATGAGGCAATTTGGGGGGCTTAGCCCCTCCATCAGCACCATCGGCATT
>NW_006799532.1:2501942-2527052 GCF_000442215.2 Lipotes vexillifer
CCACCGGCATTCCCAAGCCATCCCCTGACAAGCATACCATCTAAATAAAACCTCATGCTCGCTGCACAAGTGCAACTTCCCCAGAAATGTCCCCTGGGTGCCAACCTTCCCACCCAATTGCTGCTCCTGCTTGTCTGATAAGTGGAAAATCTGTAGCTGCCACTGGAACGCACTGAGGGGCAACCTTAGCTAAGCAGGTCCCAGGGACTGTAAGAAGGAGAAACAATCCCTCTCTGGTCATGATCTGTGCACTTGAGAGCTGACAGAGGTAAGATGGCCTCATTGACCATTTTTCCTCAGAGACCCCTAAGATCATCTTGCCTGAGCACACATACACACATCTCTCAATTGAACCCCTATTAGTTATATAATGTCTCTTGGACCAGGGGTTAGGACACAGGTCACCTGTGGTCCATTTTTACTAACTTCCAAGGTGAGTCAGTTTTTCTGGTTACTCCTCACTTCCTCTATTTAGAGAGAATAATGAACTCTTATGATGGAGTTCACTTAAAAATTGGCTTCAATCTGATTGTCCAAAGAAAGTGGGAGAATTTTCATGGGGGACTGATGGTGGGCATAGTGGATTTCATCAGGTTGTGGTCCCCCCAGAAGACAAGCATAGAAACTATGAAGACTCCCCAAGGTTCCTTCCATGTGATGGTTTTCCTTACAAAGCCCTCTTAGTTATTAGGAAGTTAATAAATCAAATTGACAGTATTAATCAATACATGAAGCCATAGCATTGACCTCATATTTGAAAGCAGGAGAAATTAAGGAGAAAATCTTTTACAGTATTTTGAAGCTCTGTTCCAAACTATAATAGTTCACAGTCTTGTCAGGCTACAATCAATTATTTCATAGATTTAACTGGTATGATTCCCAAGATAACACAATGCCAGCCTGTAATCAGGGAGTTTCAATAGCTAATCAGAGGTTATAATTTGAGAAAATCAGGGTAAAACCTGCTTTTGACAAGGAATGATACTTTGCTTTTAAATTTTATGGAGGTGATAAAAATAATTTAGAGAAGTTTTTAGCACCTCTTTCAAAAGGAGCTCAAAGCACTTAGCAAATACCAACTTATTATTCCTAAGAACACTTCCAGTGGAAGGAGAGAAGAAAACAATTATTGGGTTGTAGAGTTTACAGATTCAGCAGAGAAAATGTTACATACAGAGTTCCTTTTCTTTTTCTTTTATTTTGGCTCTGTTGGATCTTCATTGCTGTGCACCGCCTTCCTCTAGCTGTGTCGAGTGGGGGCTACTCTTTGTTGTGGTGCACAGGCTTCTCATTGTGGTGGCTTCTCTTGTTGCAGAGCACAGGCTCTAGACACATGGGCTCAGTAGTTGTGGCTTGCAGGCTCTAGAATGCAGGCTCAGTAGTTGTGGCACGTGGGCTTAGTTGCTCCACAGCATGTGGGATCTTCCCAGACCAGGGATCAAACCCGTGTCCCCTGCACTGGCAGGCAGATTCTTAACTACTATGCCACCAGGGAATTCCCTCCTTTTCTTTTTTAAAATAATACATTTTATTCAAGTTCTTGCAGGCACTTTGGAAATAATCATCAAGCTACAAAACCCACACTGGGAATACTAGCAATAAAAGCACCAGACTTGGGGATCAAGATATTCCAGCTGTATCTCTAACTGGCAATGGTGCCATGCATTAAGTCACTTTATCTTCCTGTAAAGTGAGGGGATTGTTCTAGAACAGGTTTCTCAACTTTGGCATTATTCACATTTGGGGCTGGATAATTCTCTGTTGTGGGGGACTGCCCTATGCATTAGAGGGTATTTAGTAGCACCCCTGGCCTCCATCAACTAGATGCTATTAGCAATCCTCCACTCAGTTATAACAACCAAAAATATCTCCAGGTCTCCAGATACTGCCCCAAATCCCATAGGGACAAGGAGGAAAGAAATGGCCCTGGGAGAGAGCCACTGCTTTCAAAGACCTCAAATCCTTACCTCTTCTACCAACTTATCTCTTTCTTTCAGGTGGTCAAATTGCACAATAGGAGGATGTGACCAAAGGAGCAAGCATATTGCCTTTGACAGAACTCACTAGAATACCACGAGGCAGTGCTTGGCCAGAGCTGACACCCAGTTACATGGCACCTTTCACGACAGTAGATTTGGACCCTACTGCTCAATACCCTCTTGTTACAAATGTCTGGATCTCTCTTCTTGGCTTTATTGATGTGGCCTAGGCAACTGACTTGGCTTCTGGAAATTTGAACCCCTGGTTGGGATGCAGCTTTCATCCATTCTCTGACTCTTCATTTTTGTGTCACTTGGGGCAATCATCTTCGAGAAGAGCTTTTGGTCCAAGGAATCTTTCATCTCACCTCAAATAGAAAATATTAAATTTGGGGGAAACTTTAGGTCAGAAAAATATAACATTTATATTAAAAATAAATGTAAAGTTTCAATGTTTAGTTTATTTTTTTTTTTGGTGGTTTGAGGTACGAAAAAGAAAAAGGGAAGTGAGGGAAGCAGTGGGAATTTGGAAAAAATAGAAAAAAATACTAAACTTTTAAAGATATTATTTATCACGCATTCAATAAATCATTCCTGCATTATTTAGTAATTAACTAACTAAACATTGTGCTAAGCATTAGTTTAAAAAAAATACGGCCAAAAAAAGTTAAAAGCAGGGAGGAGGAACAAAGATGGCAGAGTAAAAGGACGTGCTGTCACTCCCTCTTGTGAGAACATCAGAATCACAACTAGCTGCTGGACAATCATGGACAGGAAGACACTGGAACTCACCAAAAAAGATACCCCACATCCAAGGACAAAAGAGAAGCCACAATGAGACTGCAGGAGGGGTGCAATCACAGTAAAATCAAATCCCATAACGGCTGGGTGGGTGACTCACAGACTGGAGAACACTTATACCACAGAAGTCCACCCACTGGAGCGAAGGTTGTGAGCCCCACATCAGGCTTCCCAACCTGGGGGTCCAGCAACGGGAGGAGGAATTCCTAGAGAATCAGACTTTGAAGGCTAGTGGGATTAGATTGCAGGACTTCGACAGGACTGGGGGAAACAGAGACTCCACTCTTGGAGGGCACACACAAAGTAGTGTGTGCATCGGGACGCAGGGGAAGGAGCAGTGACCTGAGGGGAGACTGAACCAGACCTACCTGCTAGTGTTGGAGGGTCTCCTGCAGAGGTGGGGGGTGGCTTTGGCTCACTGTGTGGACAAGGACACTGGCAGCAGAAGTTCTGGAAAGTAATCCTTGGAGTGAGCCCTCCCAGAGTCTGTCATTAGCCCCACCAAAGAGCCCAGGTAGGCTCCAGTGTTGGGTTGCCTCAGGCCAAACAACCAACAGGGAGGGAACCCAGCCCCACCCATCAACAGTCAAGCAGATTAAAGTTTTACTGACCTCTGCCCACCAGAGCAAGATTCAGCTTTACCCACCAGCAGTCCCTCCCATCAGGAAACTTGCACAAGCCTCTTAGATAGGTACATCCACCAGAGGGCAGACAGCAGAAGCAAGAAGAACTACAATCCTGCAACCCGTGCAACAAAAACCACATCCACAGAAAGACAGACAAGATGAAAAGGCAGAGGGCTATGTACTAGATGAAGGAACGAGATAAAACCCCAGAAAAACAACTAAATGAAGTGGAGATAGGAAACCTTCCAGAAAAAGACTTCAGAATAATGATAGTGAAGATGATCCAGGACCTTGGAAAAAGAATGGAGGCAAAGATCAAGAAGATGCAAGAAATGTTTAACAAAGACCTAGAAGAATTAAAGAACAAACAAAAAGAGATGAACAATACAATAACTGAAATGGAAAATACACTAGAAGGAATCAATAGCAGAATAACTGAGTCAGAAGAACGGATAAGTGACCTGGAAGACAGAATGGTGGAATTCACTGCTGCGGAACATAATAAAGAAAAATGAATGAAAAGAAATGAAGACAGCCTAAGAGACTTTTGGGACAACATTAAATGCAACAACAATCTCATTATAGGGGTTCCAGAAGGAGAAGAGAGAGAGAAAGGACCAGAGAAAATATCTGAAGACATTATAGTTGAAAACTTCCCTAACATGGGAAAGGAAACAGCCACCCAAGTACAGGAAGCTCAGTAAGTCCCGTGCAGGATAAACCCAAGGAGAAACATGCCAAGACACATAGTAATCAAATTGGCAAAAATTAAAGACAAAGAAAAATTATTGAAAGCAGCAAGCGAAAAATGACAAAAAACATACAAATGAACTCCCATAAGGTTAACAGTTGATCTCTCAGCAGAAACTCTTCAAGACAGAAGGGAGTGGCATGATATACTTAAAGTGATGAAAGGGAAGAACCTACAACCAAGATTACTCTACCCAACAAGGATCTCACTCAGATTCGATGGAGAAATCAAAAGCTTTACAGACAAGCAAAAGCTAAGAGAATTCAGCACCACCAAACCAGCTCTATAACAAATGCTAAAGGAACTTCTCTAAGTGGGAAACACAAGAGAAGAAAAGGACCTACAAAAACAAACCCAAAACAATTAAGAAAATGGTCATAGTAACATAGGAACATACATATCGATAACTACCTTAAATGTGAATGGATTAAATGCTCCAACGAAAAGACACAGGCTTGCTGAATGGATACAAAAACAAGACCCATCTATATGCTGTCTACACGAGACCCACTTCAGACCTAGGGACACACACAGACTGAAAGTGAGGGGGTGGAAAAAGATATTCCATGCAAATGGAAATCAAAAGAAAGCTGGAGCAGCAATATTCATATGAGATAAAATAGACTTTAAAATAAAGAATGTTATAAGAGACAAGGAATGACACTACCCAATGATCAACGGATCAATCAAAGAAGATGTAACAATTAGAAATATATATGCACCCAACATAGGAGCACCTCAATACATAAGGCAATTGCTAAAAGCTATAAAAGAGGAGATCAACAGTAACACAATAATAGTGGGCGATTTTAACACCCCACTTACACCAATGGACAGATCATCCAAAATGAAAATAAATAAGGAAACAGAAGCTTTAAATGACACAATAGACCAGATAGAGTTAATTGATATTTATAGGATATTCCATCCAAAACCAGCAGATTACACTTTCTTCTCAAGTACTCATGGAACATTCTCCAGGATAGATCACATCTTGAGTCACAAATCAAGCCTCAGTAAATTTAAGAAAATTGAAATCATATCAAGCATCTTTTCTGACCACAATGCTATGAGATTAGAAATGAATTACAGGGAAAAAAGACGTGAAAAACACAAACACATGGAGGCTAAACAATGTGTTACTAAATAACCAAGAGATCACTGAAGAAATCAAAGAGGAAATCAAAAAATACCTAGAGACAAATGACAATGAAAACACGATGATCCAAAACCTATGGGATGCAGCAAAAGCAGTTCTAAGAGAGAATTTTATAGCTATACAAGCCTACATCAGGAAACAAGAAAAATCTCAAATAAACAATCTAACCTTACAACTAAATGAACTAGAGAAAGAAGAACAAACAAAACTCAAAGTTAGCAGAAAGAAAGAAATCATAAAAATCAGAGCAGAAATAAATGAAATAGAAACGAAGAAAACAATAGAAAAGATCAATAAAACTAAAACCTGGTTCTTTGAGAAGATAAACAAAATTGATAAAACGTTAGCCAGACTCATCAAGAAAAAGAGGGAGAGGACTCCAATCAATAAAATTAGAAATGAAAAAGGAGAAGCTACAACAGACACCACAGAAATAAAAAGCATCCTAAGAGACTACTACAAGCAACTCTATGCCAATAAAATGGACAATCTGGAAGAAATGGACAAATTCTTAGAAAGGTATAACCTTCCAAGGCTGAACCAGGAAGAAACAGAAAATATGAACAGACCAATCACAAGGAATGAAATTGAAACTGTGATTAAAAATCTTCCAACAGGGCTTCCCTGGTGGCACAGTGTTTGAGAGTCCGCCTGCCGATGCAGGGGACACGGGTTCGTGCCGTGCCCCGGTCCAGGAGGATCCCACGTGCCGCGGAGCGGCTGGGCCCGTGAGCCATGGCCGCTGGGCCTGCACGTCTGGAGCCTGTGCTCCGCAACGGGAGAGGCCACGGCAGTGAGAGGCCCGCATACCACAAAGAAAAAAAAAAAGCTGTTAAAAATCTTCCAACCAACAAAAGTCCAGGACCAGATGGCTTCACAGGTGAATTCTATCAAACATTTAGAGAAGAGCTAACACCCATCCTTCTCAAAGTCTTCCCAAAAATTGCAGAGGAAGGAACACTCTCAAACTCATTGTATGAGGCCACCATCACCCTGATACCAAAACCAGACAAAGATACTATGAAAAAAGAAAATTACAGACCAATAACACTGATGAATATAGATGCAAAAATCCTCAACAAAATACTGGCAAACAGAATCCAACAACACATTAGAGGGATCATACACTATGATCAAGTGGGGTTCATCCCAGGGATGCAAGGATTCTTCAATATATGCAAATCAATCAATGTGATACACCATATTAACTAATTGAAGAATAAAAACCATATGATCATCTCAATAGATGCAGAAAAAGCTTTTGACAAAATTCAACACCCATTTATGATAAAAACTCTCCAGAAAGTGGGCATAGAGGGAAGCTACCTCAACATAATAAAGGCCATATATAACAAACCCACAGCAAACATCATTCTCAATGGTGAAAAACTGAAAGCATTTCCTCTAAGATCAGCAACAAGACAAGGATGTCCACTCTCACCACTATTATTCAACATAGGTTTGGATGTCCTAGCCATGACAATCAGAGAAGAAAAAGAGATAAAAGGAGTCCAAATTGGAAAAGAAAAAATAAAACTGTCACTGTTTGCAGATGACATGATACTACACATAGAGAATCCTAAAGATGCCACCAGAAAACTAATAGAGCTAATCAATGAATTTGGTAAAGTTGCAGGATACAAAATTAATGCACAGAAATCTCTGGCATTCCTATACACTAATGATGAAAAATCTGAAAGAGAAATTAAGGAAACACTCCCGTTAACCACTGCAACAAAAAGAATAAAATACCTAGGAATAAACCTACCCAGGGAGAGAAAAGACCTGTATGCAGAAAACTGTAAGACACTGATGAAAGAAATTAAAGATGACACCAACAGATGGAGAGGTATATACCATGTTCTTGCATTGGAAGAATCAATATTGTGAAAATGACTATACTACCCAAAGCAATCTACAGATTCAATGCAACCCCTATCAAATTACCAACGGCATTTTTTTATAGAACTAGAACAAAAAAACCTTAAAATCTGTATAGAGACACAAAAGACCCTGAATAGCCAAAGCAGTCTTGAGGGAAAAAAACGGAGCTGGAGGAATCAGACTCCCTGACTTCAGACTATACTATAAAGCTACAGTAATCAAGACAATATGGTACTGGCACAAAAACAGAAATATAGAACAATGGAACAGGATAGAAGGCCAGAGATAAACCCATGCACTTATGCTCAACTAATCTATGACAAAGGAGGCAAGGATATACAATGGAGAAAAGACAGTCTCTTCAATAAGTGGTGCTGGGAAAACTGGACAGCTACATGTAAAAGAATGGAGTTAGAACACTCCCTACCACCATACACAAAAATAAACTCAAAATGGATTAGAGACCTAAATGTCAGTCCAGACACTATAAAACTCTTAGAGGAAAACATAGGAAGAACACTCTTTGACATAAATCATAGCAAGATCTTTTTTGATCCACCTCCTAGAGTAATGGAAATAAAAACAAAAATAAACAAATGGGACCTAATGAAACTTAAAAGCTTTTGCAAAGCAAAGGAAACCATAAACAAGACAAAAAGACAACCCTCAGAATGGGAAAAAATATTCGCAAATGAATCAACAGACAAAGGATTAATCTCCAAAATATATAAATAGCTCAGGCAGCTCAATATTAAAAAACAAACAACCCAATCCAAAAATGGGCAGAAAACCTAAATAGACATTTCTCCAAAGAAGACATACAGATGGCCAAGAAGCACATGAAAAGCTGCTCAACATCACTAATTATAAGAGAAATGCAAATCAAAACTACAACGAGGTATCACCTCACACCAGTTAGAATGGGCATCATCAGAAAATCTCCAAACAACAAATGCTGGAGAGGGTGTGGAGAAAGGGGAACCCTCTTGCACTGTTGGTGGGAATGTAAATTGATACAACCAGTATGGAGAACAGTATGGAGGTTCCTTAAAAAACTAAAAATAGAACTACCATACTACCCAGCAATCCCACTACTCGGCA
The DNA here is from genome assembly GCF_000442215.2 of Lipotes vexillifer. Taxonomy (NCBI): domain Eukaryota; kingdom Metazoa; phylum Chordata; class Mammalia; order Artiodactyla; family Lipotidae; genus Lipotes; species Lipotes vexillifer. The sequence goes on from NW_006799532.1 coordinate 2,510,244, forward strand.
CATACCCTGAGAAAACCATAATTCAAAAAGAGTCATGTACCGCAATGTTCACTGCAGCTCTAATTACAATAGCCAGGACATGGAAGCAACCTAAGTGTCCATCGACAGATGAATGGATAAAGAAGATGTGGCACATATATACAATGGAATGTTACTCAACCATAAAAAGGAATGAAATTGAGTTATTTATAGTGAGGTAGACGGACCTCGAGTCTGTCATACAGAGTGAAGTAAGTTGGAAAGAGAAAAACAAATACCGTATGCTAACACAAATATATGGAATCTAAAAAAAAAAAATGGCTCTGATGAACCTAGGGGCAGGACAGGATTAAAGACACAGATGTAGAGAATGGACTTGAGGACGCAGGGAGGGGGAAGGGTAAGCTTGGATGAAGTGAGAGAGTAACACTGACATATACACACTACCAAATGTAAAATAGCTAGCTAGTGAGAAGCAGCCGCATAGTACAGGGAGATCAACTTGGTGCTTTGTGACCACCTAGAGGGGTGGGATAGGGAGGGTAGGAGGGAGACGCGAGAGCGAAGGGATATGGGGATATATGTATACGTATAGCTGATTCACTTTGTTATACAGCAGCAACTAACACAGCGTTGTAAAGCAATTATACCTCAATAAAGATGTTAAAATAAAAAAGAAAATATATCCATTCATTTACTCATTGGCTAATACAAATTACACTGAGTGCCCATGTTCCTCAGTTCAACAAACAGAACTCTGTGAGGAGGAAAAAAGCAGAAAAAATCAAGCAAAACTATGGAGAAAATTAAAATATCAGGGTTTGGGAGGGAGGGAAGGATGAATAGATGGAGCACAGATGATATTTATGGCAGTGAAAATACTCTGTATGGTGCCATAATGATAGATACATGTACATTATACATTTGTAGAATGGTTCAACAGCAAGAGGGAACGCTAACGTCAACTATGGACTGGGGGTGATTATGGAGCATCAATGCAGGTTCGTCAGTTGTACCAAATGCACCACTCTGGTGAGGGATGTTGACAGTGAGGGAGGTTGCACATGCGTGGGGTCAGGCGGCATATGGGAAATCTCTGTACCTTCCACTCAATTTCACTGCGAACCTAAAACTGCTCCAAAAAATAAGGTCTATTAATAATTTAAAAATTTAAGATAAATAGAAAAACATTTAAAAATACCAGAACAAAAATAAGAAGCATTGCCTAAAAAGGGAAAGAAATACACTTTAAGTTTGGATCTCCCTGGAACAGGTACAGATGTCTTTCTTCTGTAAAGTTGAATGGGGCAATGATGATGGAGGAAGATAAAGGAGACCCCAGCACTTATGATTGGGAGGATGTCAAGAGACTCTGATCTGATAGGCTGAGCACTTGGCTCTGGCATGCAGGCCAAGTCAATTGTCTCCACATTTGGACAAAGACAGAACTGCACCAGGGCATCAGCTTTGAAGCTGTGAGGTTCTCCAGTAACTTAAATGAAGAATGGCAGAAATGCTGCCAGTATCACAGGTAGATCTGTATCAGTAAGCAAAATGGAAAGCTGCCATGGTTAATGAAATCGGCTTTGCCGTATTAGGAGAGTCTATCAGTTGTACCGTAAGCATGTATGTGGCACCCATTACCTGTGAAGCATTTTCAACATTATTTGAACTTCACTCCCATAACATGTGGGCTGTCCTCCCATGGAATCAGGATCCCTTCCCTAAATTCTGACAAGTATTGTCTCCAGCGTTAACTTGATACTTAACAGTATTTTGCTCTGGGTCTATTTATATGTTGTTAGCTTTTATGTGCAGTCATCTTGTCTTTTTTACTAAACCGTAGGCTGTTGATAGATTTAGCTAAGCAGTATAAGCAAACCTTAAATTCTGCCAGTGAGCTGTCACTTCTCCTTGCCTAATAGAATCATCAAAGGAAAGTTTTCAAATTTAGAATGACTCATGAATATATTCTAATGGGTTTTTTGTTTTGTCTATTTAGAGAACATCCCAGGTAACCTTGACTTTTGTATTATGAATATCACCTTTCAAAAGTGATTTAGAATAGTCCCAAAGAATTTTCTGCCTAAGTCAGGGACTTATTATCCCTTCACCCTTTCTAATGGATAGATTTCTACCATATTTATCATGCAAATAAAGAGATAGATCAGCTGTGCAATTAAACACATTAAGAATACTTGAGGTAGAGCAGCAGACAATCAGATGGCCTTTTCCTCTGGTTGCCTGAAACATTCCCATCAGTTCTCTCTGCTGTCAGAGGAGAACTAAGTTGGACGGAGTTAGGGATAGCGAAATAAATGTTTTTTGAAAACCTGATAGGTGGAAACTTGGGTGGGCTGGTGAAAATCTGGTCCAATTGCTAGATACATTATGTCCAGCTGCAAAGGATAAAGGTTAAACACATTCATTAAATTACCACCATAAGAGGGCTTCCCTGGTGGCACAGTGGTTAAGAGTCCGCCTGCCAGTGCAGAGGATACAGGTTCAAGCCCTGGCCCAGGAAGATCCCACATGCCACGGAGCAACTAAGCCCGTGTGCCACAACTACTGAGTCTGCACTCTAGAGCCCGCGAGCGACAACTACTGACCCCATGTACCACAGCTACTGAAGCCTGCGCGCCTAGAGCTCGTGCTCCACAAGAGAAGCCACCGCAATGAGAAGCCCGTGCACCACAACAAAGAGTAGCCCCCGCTCGCCACAACCAAAGAAAAGGCCGCATGCAGCAATGAAGACCCAACACAGCCAAAAATAAAAAATAAATAACATAAAATAAATAAATTGCAAAAAAAATTACCACCATAAGAAATCACGCCTTGACAGTAAAACCTCAGAGGGCCAACACTGAAAAATTCAAACAGCAGCAGTTATTGCCTAAAAGACTAAATGCCCTTAATGAAAATATCAGATAATCCAAACCCAATTAATTCAGAGCTCATTTTTCTGGTCCCCTGCATTTCAAATTAACAGTTTTTCCTCTACCTGACTGGTAAATGTTTCCTATCACATTGTATTTGCATCTAATTATTTCTCCAGGCACCAGATTTAAGTGGTCTGTGGAACATGGGTTATTAACAGGGTTTCTCTACAGGTGAAGTTATCAACATTGTCAGAGCTCACCTGCATTTGTGGTCCATAGTATCAGTGTCACGTGGTTTTCCCATTTCACTACAAAGACAGGTAATTGCCTTCTAATAAGAGATAATAAGCTGGTGCCATGTGGATATACCAGCATATGTGTGTGGAACACCAACTAATCCCATTGTATTGAGTATCTGCTAGGCCCTGCAGTCTAAGCGATGTTGTGTAGAAGGCTCACAATAATTCCTGCCCTCACAGACAGACAGACAGACAGACACACACACACACACACACACACACACACACACACTACTAGATACTGCATAGTGAAAATTCTATTGCACAGTTTACTGAAGGCAGGAGTTTTAAAAAAATTCTTCATTATCTTCCCTGATAGCTATAATAATTCCTAAACACAATGGCAAAACATAAACATTTGTTGAGGAAATAAAATCATGAATAAAATTTTTAAATGCTAATTAAAGGATAAGCTTCAAAAAGCCTATAAGGATATACAGAACAAATATACTGCTGTGGGTGGGAATATTCATGAAAGACTCTATGAAGGAGATGGAACTTGAGCTGATTCTTGAGACATGAATAGATTCTGAGGAAATCAGCTATAATCCACAGAAATTCAGCATTAGGTTTGTGCTACCTATCAGACACTGTTGAACACATTTGAAAAGGAAAATATGAGTGATGCCAGACTCTTGGACCCTGTGACCTTGTAACTTGGTAAAGAGAGTACAGTAATAAAACAGGGCAGAAAGTGCTATAATAGAGATAGCATACAGTATAGTGGGGAGTCAGAAGAGGGTGCCCACTAAACATTGTCACTTGCCATCTGTTTCTACAAGGATGTAGTCACTAGCTACTGCAGTCACCAACCTTCAACACACCCTGAAAGAAGTTCAGGGTGAAGATTAGGAATGAGGCACTCTGTGTTCTTGGGAAAACTGGCAGAACAGGCCTTCAGATAGTTAGTTTCAAGAGAAGATTTTATGAGCCCTATTTCTTGCATCTTCTCCTAACTGGAAAAGCAGTAAAATTGTTAGCGGAGACATCTGCTTCTCGTGAATCGTAGCAACCTTCTGCCAAAATGTGTGCTTGATTATCCCCCTTCACTAAAATCATAGACATTCTGACCTCCCCCTACCTCTTCAGAGCAGTTCCTCAGAGCTTTCTGAGAGGCTGTCTCCTGGCTATAGTCCTCATTATTTTCCCAAATAAAACTTATCTCACAACTCTCACATTGTGCACGGTTGTTTGTTTTTTTTTTTTTGTAGACAAGGGCTTCTTTGAGGCTGTGTTGAAGGAAGTCATTCAGCTGAGTTTTAGTGGATTAAGAGTAACCAAAAATGTAATGACATGAAAAATGGATGAGAAGAAAATGCCATTCTAGGTGAAAAGAGAACTGTTTCTTGCTAAAAGCGAGAAATTCCAAATTTTAAAGCTTTAACAGGTGAGTAATGTGTCTAGTAGGTTGAATTTTAGATGTGTTTAGCAGCAGAATCTTTTTGTTCTTCACTTATTCATCCAATGGATATTTATTGAACACATTATATGCCAGGTAATGTTCTAGACATCAGGAATATAGTAACCAACAGGACCAGATTAAGCTCCTGAGGAAATACTGAAACTACAGATAATAAAAAGGCAAGACAATTTCAAATAGTCAGACATCTTCAAAGAAGATGAAATAAAATGAATTGTCCTCCACCTTCATCCTTATACCTTGTCCCTGAAACTGTGTGAAAATTCCTGGACGGGAGCCTCGAATTTGCAAAAGGGAGTCATGAGACCTGAGGATTAGAAGGAAAGATGTGGTCTGAATGTGAAGGTTCCCAAATGCCAAGTTAAGCATTTTTCTTATCTTATGGGGAGCCACTGAGGAGCAAGAAGGTGAAAATAACCAAAGCTGTACTTTATCACAGTGCTACTCAACCCCAGTGGTCCAGGTATTGGTTCTGGCTTATGAACTGTATGTTATGGGCCCACAGTGTGACCCTGCCTTGATGTCTAGACATTCAAGCAATGGCCTCATCTCATTGAGCACGTTATAGACACAATTTGCATGTTGTCACACTCCAGTATTGAGTTGCATGTTGTGTCATACACAGGAGGGCCACAAATGTATGTATTAGATGTATTAGAAATTGAACAAACAAAAAAATGGTCCTTTACCACAGAAAGTTTGAGGAGCATTGCTTCTTAGTCATGGCTACTATTATTTCTTGTTTATTATGTGTCAAGAACTATTGTAAGTGCTTCCTGGATTATCTCATTTCATCCTCACCACAAACCTATGGGGTTGGTGCTATCATTATCCCCAGTTTGCAGGCATGGAGCACTGAGATTACCCAGAACCCCGTGGTGGGGAAGGGTCAGAGCCAGGACTGGAATCGAGTCCCTCTGACTCACTCTTCACCATTACCTGCTACTCTCCATGTGTGTCTCTCTCACTCTACCCAGAGTTCCTTGAGGTGTCGTCCAGGAGTTTTCCATTTTTGTTCACTTAGCACCCAACCCAACATACAATACAGGTGTAGTAAACATGGGTTGAATCAATCTGAAAGTGCAATACGGAAGAAACATGTAGGATGGCATGGGAGGGAAATGCTGGAGGACAGGAATCCCTACTTTAAAAGTCCGTGGTGTTGTCAAGAAGCCGAGGATAAATACCAAGTAGTGCTGATGGAAATGGAGAGGAAAAAGATGTAAAAAACGGTGCCAAGGAAGAACTCACAGGACTTGGTAATTGATGGGATGTGAAAATCGAGGAATGAGAAATCAATGATGACACCAATGTTAGGAGCTGAGCGACTAGGAAGGGTGAACCAGGATGAGAACAGCTGTTAAGAAAGGTCTATGGAACATCTAGGGAAAGATGTCTAGGTAGAAGATATCCAGCTAGAAGTATTAAAATGCCCAAAGAGCAGTGCTTTATTTCATGTGCACTGATTTAAACTGTGTAAAGACCTCATGGAATAGTACCAGGATTTCCTCAGGGGCTTGGCAGTATGGAACAAAGGGGGAAACTAGGGAGACAGTCCTGAAGCTATACTTCACTAAGTTGAGAAAATGTCATCAATTGGCCATATCACAGGATGGGGGTGGGGGTGGCATGGGACAGATGGATACTACCAGAGCAGGGCTGAACCATCCTTATTTGTTGCCTGACTCCACCAGCACTCCATCTGGGGGAAGGTACTTTGAACTGTTCCTGATACACTCCAGCATCCATGAGCTTTTGTTATTTTATTTTATTTTTTTAAAGATTTTTTTTTCATGTGGACCATTTTTAAAGTCTTTATTGAATCTGTTACAACACTGCTTCTGCTCCATGTTTTGGTTTTTTGGCCATGAGGTACTCGGGACCCTAACTCCCCGACCAGGGATCGAACCCTCACACCCTGCATTGGAAGGCGAAGTCTTAACCACTGGACCGCCAGGGAAGTCCCGAGAGCTTTTCTATTTAAATGGAGAAATCTCTCTCCTTTCCAAAGCTCATGATTTTTTTCAGAGAGCTAGTGCTGGCCGGAATATTCTTGGCTCTTTTTCAGAAAGAATGAGTCTGTGTCAGGTAAGGGCCCAGCGTGGATGATTTCCCAGTACCCGGTGTCTATGTCAAAGACATAGTCTTATCTAGAAAATGAACAGTCATTTAATTATGTTATGGCCTATAAAAGGATTAGAGGGGACTTACCTAGCTTTCTCCTCTGTCGTACCTATAATTAGGATGACTTCTGTATTTTCTAACATTCATCTATTATCGTTCTTCATGGTATTTAACCTAGTGATCTTTTTATTCATTTAAAGTCCCCTTAAATTTAGCAGAATCTCATTTTCCTTCACAGGACAGTTGAAGCGGCTCTTTTTCTCTTTACTGGCTCATAAATCTTGGCAAGGACACTCAATGGAAAGGAACAGTCCACGGAAGGGACTCTGGCTCAGAGACCCTTAGGAAGATGAAACCAGCTGACAGAAACCTGGCCCTTGTCTCCGGGGAAATTTACCTCAACCCTCTGAGGCTTGGCGAGGTTAAGAAAAATACTGCCTATGCTAATAGAACACTTTATTCGTAGGGTGAACTTTCTCTTCAAGGATAAGACAAGTTTTGAAAGCTGGAAGGGCCAGAGTGGGAGAAAACAAGAAGGGCCACTATATCTAGACTGTCACAAAGAATCTTTGTAGTTCATTAGCTGGGGTGCTGGGGCAAGATGGCATTGGAGTGGTGATTCCTGCAGGTTGGATCCTTCTCAGGTGCAATAATTAAATTATTTTCTCTGCCTGCTATTCCACAGAGAATCAGAAAATGCAAAATTCTGGCTCCTTCTTTTGTGAGTTTGAGGGGTTGACTTCATCCTTGGGCTCAGTTTGCTGATCTGTAAACCAAGTGATGTCTACTAGATGAAACTCGAGGACTCATTTCATTTGTAATGTGCCATAATCAACTGCCCTCGGCTCCCTGCCTGTAGATTACAACCACAGGGTAGTGTGGGGTGCAGGTGCAAGGGAAAGTGGGACCGGAAGCATGGAAGGAAGGACAGTGAAATAGAGAAGGGGTCGAGAGGAAAGCTGGGTAGGGAAGCATGAAGAAAAAGAAAAGGAATAGGCTTCACTCCACAGCGCAGGGGTTTCTATTACCCTCTTTCTACCATTAACATCTCAGAAACAATTTGACCCATGTCATGTTTTCAAGAAGCTTTTCAGAGGTCAAATAATGGATAGCATATTTGAGTAAGAAAAAAATAGAAAAACAGAAGTGATAGCTTGAGGGTAAGTTTCCTTTAAAATTAAAAATAAAAGAATGTGAAAAAGAATATGTATATATATGTATAACTGAATCACTTTGCTGTACACCAGAAACTAACATATTGTAAATCAACTATACTTCAATAAAAAATAAAATAAGAGCACTTCCCTGGTGGCGCAGTGGTTGAGAGTCCGCCTGCCGATGCAGGGGACACGGGTTCGTGCCCCGGTCCGGGAAGATCCCACGTGCCGTGGAGCGGCTGGGCCCGTGAGTCATGGCCACTGAGCCTGCGCGTCCGGAGCCTGTGCTCCGCAACGGGAGAGGCCACAACAGTGAGAGACCGGCATACCGCAAAAATAAATAAATTAATTAAATTAAATTAAATTAAATTAAAAAATAAAAATAAAAGAAAATAACAAATGAGACTGAAAACTGAGGAAAAATCAATTTGAAATTCACATGAGAGAGGGCCATCTGCAGGATAACTACAGACATGTAATTTTCTCTCACATCTTACCCCAAACACATAGGTAGTCAAGCATTCAACAAATATTTATTGAGCACCTATAATATGACAGCAGAATTCTAGACCTACATATATGGCTTTGTATATATGTTCATGGATCCCACATCATAATAAAAATCAAACATCTGATTTTCTATTATTCATTTACCAAAACAAACATTTTCTCACAACCCATGCATTTTGATATGAACATCCTTAGTATGGAATACCTACTGAATTTAGGATAGATGAAATATCTGATGGGTTTTGGGTATTAAAAATAAGCCCAAGTATGGTAAAACGACACTCTTCAAAAAGCTTCTATTATTATGGACTGGATGAAGAATTTATCTAGTACTTAATTTGGAGAGTCAGTCTCAGTGTCTGCGGTAGCCCCTCAGATTACAGGACTCAAGCTGAAGGAAAAAGTAACAAGACGGGCATATTCCTATTCAGTTCAGTTCAGCAAATATATATATATATATATATATATATATATAATTTTTTTTTTTGTGGTACGCGGGCCTCTCACTGTTGTGGCCTCTCCCGTTGCGGAGCACAAGCTCCGGATGCGCAGGCTCAGTGGCCATGGCTCACGGGCCCAGCCGCTCCACGGCATGTGGGATCTTCCCGGACCGGGGCACGAACCCGCATCCCCTGCATCGGCAGGCGGACTCTCAACCACTGCGCCACCAGGGAAGCCCTCAGCAAATATTTTTAAGCAGCTCTTCTATTTCAGGGGTTTGGGAGAGATACAAAGATGAAAGAGACAGAAACAACTTTCCAGATTAGTAGGAGAAGGCAATTTCACAAATAATTAATGAGTTGGAAGATTATGCTAAACTCTGTTAGAGATGCATACGTAAAGGACCACGAGAGAAAATCAAGAAAAACCCTATATGACTAGGGATGAGAAAACTTTGTGAAGTAAGTAGCATCTGCATTGAGCTTTGAAGGATGCTTAGAATTTCAAAGGGCAAAAAAAACATGGCGATGCTGGGAAGCAAAAGAAGCGTTAACACGTTGGATCCCGGGGACATTTCCTGAGCACTTACCCTAATAAGGAACTGAATAGGATTTTCTTTAAATCTCAACATCCTTGTAAAACAGGTGTATCATCAACTCTCTGTCAGGATCTAGCCAGGGAAACAAACTGCTTCTAAAATTTATAACCAAGTGCATGTAAAGTAGGAAACTGAGGCAGCACAAACATTGGCCGAAGCAGGAAAGCAATGAGGGACACAGAAGGGAAGGTGGGCTGACAGGAGCCTGAGGCCAGGGTTGTACTCTCTGAGGCAGTTAGAATCACAAAGGAGACTCAGCCACTCTAGAGAATGTACCTGAGAAAGAGTGCATTGAAGTTCTCTTTCCCACCTCCTGTCTCCCACCAGCTCCTCCCTGTAGCCAAACCCAAGTCAGCAGCCAGCTGACCTGACCGCCTGGGAATCTGCCCCCTGCAGGGTGGACCCTTCCAACATGAAGAACATCAGAAATGCATCTGAGGCCACAGCTGACGCAAATTCCCTTTACCGATGAGAAATTCAAGTGCAGATAGATGGAGGTGACCTGACCCATATCACGCAGTAAATGACAGAGCTGGTAGTGGGGCCCAATGCCGCCTCCAAGTCTCATGCTTTCTGAATATCACAGTTGCCAATTCCATGCATGCCCAGAGTATGCATCTGTGTCTGATAGAGTTGCTTTGGGGAAGGAATCAAAGGCCATTCCGAGGAATCGAAATTCACCTGTATTGCTTGGGAATTTCATGGAGGAACAGAAGCTATGATTTGACGAATAAGAAAACATACTTGAAACCTCCTAGTCAATGCTAGTGAAGATGCACATTCCTCTCCATAGGTCCCTAGGTCCTTCCACATACTGCTCTTCTTTTGCTCACTGAGCAGAAAAAGGAGAACGTAGGTAAAATGGGTTCAAAAAAGAGTTAGTCAAGCCCCCAGGCAGGGCCTAGTTGGAGATGTCAGTGGGACCAAAGTAGCATCCATCGTCTCTATATCCAGATACCATTAAGACCGGGCCACCTGATGATGTTACCCAGGTCGGCTAGATCTCCAAGGACTTCTTCCCCTCCTGGGCAAGTAATGACAACCACATTTTACTCTCTCATGTTACTTTGCTTACTGACACCTATAGACAACCTAAGCTTGATGTGTACATCCTCCAAACATTATCCATGGGGGAGCAAGAGGAAAAGAAAAGAAGCCTAATTTGCAGGTTAAGACCACCAGGCACCGAGAGAGACCCGGCAAGGAGGAGAGAAAGGGAGGGCTCCTGATTCCTCCAGCTCAGAGCTCTCTTCTGCCCCTTCAGACAACCTCATAGCAGGGAAAACAATGCTCCTACGGAGAGGCTCAATTCCAGCAGCCCCTTGCTACAGCCAAGAGATAGATGCACCTGCCCAACAGGAAGCAGGCAGGCTGGAGAGACACCTTGATCCTCACCAACCCTTTATCATTGGGTTTCATTCCACTTCTCTCTCTAGAGATGATAGGATGTTAGACAGAAAAACCTCAAGTTATCAAACTTCCCATGGGCGAGGAAAACCATGAACCAACAAGGTAACTGCTGGAAATCATGTAACTAATAAGTGGATTATCATTTTACTCCCTCTGCCTGGAATATATTCATGCCCCCAAAAGTTGAATAAATAGCTCTGAGCTGGGTAGAGGCAGGGACCCTGAATTGCAGCGTTTGTTGATTTCCATGGCAAACTCCTACAACTATGATTTCAACCAAGGATTGGCCAATCTCTCGTGACATTTCTGAACGCTTAATAATTGGCTCTCGTGAGTCAGTAAAAGCTCGTTCCAGCACACCACAAACTAGCATACCCCAAAACCCCAATCCCATTTGCTGTAGATCTAAACTCACAACCTCTCTCAAAATCCAGCCTAAATGCCAAGCACAGTGCCTAGAATGTGGTTGGTACCTGCCCAGTGTCTTTTCAAAAAATCAAATGCACAGAATGCCACCTAGACCAAGGAGTCCTTCCCAAACTCTGCTCTGACAGCTAGAATTAAGTTCTGTCTCATGTAACCTTAAATAGCATTTATTTTATGTCACTTTTATGGAATTTTTTTACCCTTTTTGATCTACATTATTCAACATTTATTCAACACTTACCTATTTGGTACCTATTTCATCTCCTGAGCTAGATGTTAAACTCCTTGAGGGTAGGAATCATGTTTTGTTCTTCCCTGTATCCGTAAAGGATCCTTGCCTGGGCCTTGCACATGATCAGCACTCAATAAAAGTTGAATGAATGAATTCTGATGAATCAAGGTTTGCCCTGAGCTGCTTATGGATTGAAAATAACTCAGTGCTGCTCTGTCTAAAAGAGGAAACTGATATGTTAATGACTTAAGCTATGGTGTGCCTACAGGAAAAAATGAACACAAGTTGCCTGTCTTGATGAAACTGCAGTCCTTACCAGAGCAAGACAGCAGAAGGAGTTTTCTTTAACAGGGAAAAGCATCCCAGGAGGGTTACTCTAGGGTGAGAAGGTATGACATGGCTCCTCCACTCCGTACTCTGCTGTCTCTTATTAGACACTTCTATGAGTGCCCCTCCCTTGGCTACTACCCATTTTTGAGTCTGCTGATAAGATGGCATGAAAGCAAGATTGGGCAGGGGTTCAGAGCAGGTGTTGACCACAACACTGGTTCCAATGCTTCTGGCTGGGGAATGCAGACCAGGGCTCTGGTTGGAATAGACTGGTGAAATTTCAGAGTTTTCTACGCTAATAGTAAGTCTATTGTAAGAATACTTTTTTATTAACATTTTCAGAATTATCATATTCAATGTGAATTATACTTATTATTATTTTAGACATTATTCTTTAGACGAAGAGAAGTAAAGGAATGTTAAAGTTTTGTTACAGAAAGGGTTGAAATACTGAATAGTTGAAATGTTTGCAGATAGGCAAATCAATACAGTATAACTGATACCGAAAGAATCTGCTGGTACAAAACAAACAATCAAGTAAATTATTTTAATCTTCAAAATAGGAATTATTGGTTAAAATTACAGTATTTCCCCCTTATTTGAATCTAAACTCTAGCATATGATGTTTTTCTCCTTAGCAAATTCTCTTCTTTGGAAATGATAGTACACAGTATTTTATTTTTGTTTATATTATTTTCAACATTGTCTGGCTTCATATCATAAAATACACTATAAAGCCTCCATTTAATCTCCGCAGTTAGTCCTATTTCAAATTCTATGGAAGAGGCACTTCATGGTGGTGTAAATATTCTGCCATAGAATTCCTTCTGTCAATACACTTTCTCAGTTAAGAACATGATATCAAACCATACTTGCTGTGTCTCTGACAGTGGGTGTCCCATTTTTACCCAACACTCTTTACTCTGTGGAGTCATATCAACACTGAATGCAAGTCTGTGATATGGAACCACATGGTGTTTGAACTTATGAAACCTTTGGTGGGGTTGATGGTGGTGCTGGAATAAAAGGCTGTATGGGTGAGAAAAAGCAGAGAGCACAAGCAGAGACTAAGGGCAAAAGACAAGTTTTTGAAAAACTTGTTCAAGGACTTCCCTGGTGGCACAGTGGTTAAGAATCAGCCTGCCAATGCAGGGGACACAGGTTCGATCCCTGGTCTGGGAAGATCCCACATACCACTGAGCAGTTAAGCCCATGCCACAGCTACTGAGCCTGTGTGCCCTAGAGGCCGTGCGCCACAACTATTGAATCTACACTCTAGAGCCCACGAGCTACAACTACTGAGCCTGTGTGCCACAACTACTGAAGCCCGAGCACCTAGAGCCTGCGCTCCGCAACAGGAGAAGCCACTGCAATGAGAAGCCCATGCACTGCAACAAAGAATAGCCCCCTCTCAACACAACTAGAGAAGACCCAATTCAGCCAAAAATAAATAAATTTATTTTTAAAAAAAGAAAAAAAAAGATGTATTCTCTAAAAAACAAACAAACAAACAAAACTTGGTCAGATGTGTTTCTCACACCCATGGCTTTGGTGAGAAGGCTTGCCAAGCACAATGATAGCATATAATGTATGGATGGTTTTTGCATTCAAGGGGCATCCACCTCTGTAGAAAAACTTTAAGTGAGTTTTATTTCTGGGTAACTAAATTGATTAAATGTGTTAAGTGAAATGATGCTTACAGTACCCCCTTGTCAATGCTATGAGTGCTGCATAGTAGATATTGTCTTGTTTTTGATACAAAAATGGGGTTTGTGAATTGACACTGATGGAGGATTATGACTGAGAATATAGACTGAGTTTATAGCTGTCTTGAGCAGAGTCCACCAGTGATCTCAGACTGTGTCTCAAAGGAAGGAAGGAGTTCTAATGGCTGTGATGCCCACAAGAATGCTGTTTGTGGCAGTTCTGAGTTTTGGACACGGATGCTTTTTATACGGTTGTTAATGTTGAACATTCTTTTTTTTTTTTTTAATAAAACTTACATTTTATTTATTTATTTATTTTGCAGTACGCGGGCCTCTCACTGTTGTGGCCTCTCCCGTTGCGGAGTACAGGCTCTGGACGTGCAGGCTCAGCGGCCATGGCTCACAGGCCCAGCCGCTCCGCGGCATGTGGGATCTTCCCGGACCGGGGCACGAACCCGTGTTCCCTGCATCAGCAGGTGGACTCTCAACCACTGCGCCACCAGGGAAGCCCTGTGAGGGACTCTTAAATGTTCGTTTAATAAATGAAATTGTTGAATGTGATGTGCCAGGACAGTGCAAATGGAGAGCATGAAAATAGGACACAGGATTTATCTTCACTGAGGGATGGTGGATCCAGATTGTATCCTGTTTCATGTCTAAGAGCTACTCAAATCTTCCCCTACCAGTTCTAGGTTCTTATAAGAGAAAAACAACATGCTCTGTAGAAATGCAAAGGAGAAAACTTCTCCTGCATTTCCCAAATCTTTTGCAAGAGGCAGATGAAGCAGAAAATCGCGGAGTTATATCTGGCGCCTCTACATGCCTGCTGGTATCACACCTCCCTGATCTTAATAATCCCTTACATTTATAAAGAGATTTATGCTTTTCAAAGTATTTTTGAAATGCATCTCTAATATAGAATCGCAGGGGTGGAAGTTGTCTCAAAAGTCATCCCAGCGGAACCCACGTGTTCCATTTTACTCCATGTGTGTGACTCAATGTAACCCCGTGGGGTGGGAAGGACACAGGCTGGTGACCCCATTTCACATGTGAAGAAGCAGGACCTCTGGACAGCCAGTGGTAGTGTGTGGATGGGAGGACATGCCGCTGGAACCCTGAGGCAGGATTGGTCCTTCTCTAAAACCTCAGATCTCCATGTAGAGAGAAGAGCCAGTAACCTGGATTGTCTCTCCATCTTTATGAAAAATGTCCAGGGCCTCTCAGTCTTCTGAGAGTAGAGGGAGGAATCCCAAAACAGTACAAAGATGCTGCCCTTAACGCCCTTTGGCTCCGTCCTCTCTTCCCATCACATCCCACAGTTTGTGCCAAACAGAAGGCCTTGGAGCCCAGCAGTTGCCCTGGGCTTGAATTCCAGCTGCACCCCTCACCACTAGCCCTGGGACTTTGGGTCAGTCACTTTGCTACTGTCATTCTGTTCTCTCGTCTATGAAATGTGGTCAAGGATACCTACTCTCAGCATTCCACGGGTGATGCTGAGAACCGGGTGAGGGGAAGAGTGTGATCACTTGCCTCCAGGCCTGGCACATAGGAAGCACTCAGTAAACACAAGTACCTCCCCAGAGAAGCCCCCGGAGGGCTGGATTCGCCACCTCCAGCCTCAAAGTCAGAGGAAGTCGTGACACAGGAGTGTGGGCAGGAAACCGCACAGCTTCAATTTCCTTTTAAATGATTGGCAAATAAGTGTTTTTCTAACTCCATTATTAATATCATGATTGAAATAAAATGTGTTGCAGTATCCTGTTACATTGTGCAGAGGCAGAACTGCTGCCCTCAAGGAGGAAAAAGGAGAGGTCGACAAGCAATGATAAAGAGGAACATCGGGATGGTGTTTAGTAGCTTTTTCTCCCCTTTGCCAATAAATAAAAGCTATTTTGTGCAGTTCCTCAATTCTAATCTTATATTTCTCGCCTTTCTCGTTGAGTTCCCAGAGGGGAGCCATCCTATTGTTGACAGTTAATAATGCCAAACAATAATCAAGGACTCATTAGGCCAGAGGAGGCTGGGTGTGCAATGTCAGCTGCCTCTGGGTAGGGTCCCATTTAAACCATTTTACAGACAGAAGGCTCTATGCCATTTTTAAAGCTGTTCTGAGAAAGAAAAGCCACAGACTCTGCTCCAAATGTGAATCAAAGATGATGAAGATAGTTCTAATACACACAGCCTTGTGTACAGGCTACCGAGGCTAAACATAGGGGGAACTCATAACTTGAACTTGACCTTAAAGGAAGGGTAAGATTCAGAGAGCTGCGGGGAAGCAAGGATGCATCTGTACTGGCGCTGAGTGAGGAAAATGTACATCCTGCTCGGGCCACAGCAAGTGGACTAAACAAATTGCTCCTTGGGATTCCTTGTTTCCAGGTTAAAATATTTCTTTTGCTAGAGAGGACAAAGGTTGAAATACGATTTTTCTCATTTGCAGAGGTGAAACGTATTCAAAGCTTTACCAAGTGGTATCCACATACCCTAACCCACACACTGCTGCCATCCCCCTGTGTCTCTCTCCTCTTGAGGAAGGCGTGGGCACTGCCGGCCACACGGATATCTAATATCTGCATACCCTGCATCCCTATACTAGGATTAGAAGAAAATATAGGATGGGTGCGAGTTGGCCTACGATCACGTATGGGTGCTCTATGGGTTGGCCTCTGATTCAGGTTAGGGTTAATAGGTCTGCGACTAATACTCAGAATAGAAGTTGGCTGAAGGGTCGGAATATTATGCTTCGTTGCTTAGATGTGTGGAGTATTGGGGTGAATATTAGGATTAGGATTGAGAGTAGTAGGGCTAAAACTCCCCCTAGTTTGTTGGGAATTGATCGTAGGATTGCGTATGCAAATCCTACGACTGCATGCAGCCAATCACACTGGACTAAAATACTTAGGGAATTGGGGGCCTGTGTCGGTATTTAAGAAGCAGGGTTTCTGATAAACTGAATTTTCCACTCAACTCAGAGTTAACAAGTTCAATGCTTGACACCGAAAATCTTTCTAATAATAATTAAGCCCACCCTTCCATCTCAATGGACAGGCTAGTGACGGGCACTGAATCCTTTCTTGGTGGTCTAGGAAGCCAGAGATCCTTAGGTTTATCATTCGTTTGAGCATCGTGTTTTATTGCCTCACACCGGAGATGGAGAAAGAGAAATGACAGGAAACTGGACAGATTGAGAGTCCATGGCAATCTCAAGAAATCAAGAGGGATTATTGCTTTTCCTTTTCCCTCTTTTTAAATCTAAATGTATGGTACCAATTTATTTTCTTGTGACCTGTCTCTTTCC
>NW_006799532.1:2527062-2551328 GCF_000442215.2 Lipotes vexillifer
AGGAAAAGAGAAAAAATAGTTAACTATGATTTTTAGAAGTTGGAGCGTGGTTAATCAAGGCTTTACTATATTTTACGATCTCGTCAAAAGCCAAGACCTTAACTTTATTTTCTATGTATCCACCCACAATACATGGCACAGTAGCAGGGAATAAATGTTACTTATTATAGCAATACTTAATTTATCTGATATATATGAGGATGACTTATTTTTTCAGATAAGTGAAACACCGGCACTTTTTTAAGTTGTGATGATTTTGACATAAATTGTTTTAAATGCATCTTTTAATTTCCTGGTTTGTAGAGCAAGTTTCATTTATGCTATAAAATAGTGATACCTTGAAGAGGCTTCTTGATAGGTCGGGTAAGCCTCTCTACTCCTTCTTGGTCATTTAAAATATGCTACTGTATTGCAAAATGAAAAAAAAATTGATATCCAAGATTATATGAATTAAATACAAGAGTAAATTGTTCTTAATAAAAGACCTGAAAAGATCACATATGAATATGATGACCAAATATTTAATGTCCAACATATTTAAAAGTGATCAATGAATAGATCTCCGGGCTAACAGGGTTACACCATAAAAATGGACAATGCATGTATACTTGTGCGCCAAAATTTCTTCTTTGAATTCTAGTCTGTCTCTTGACAGTATCCCAGATAGCTTGTTTATTCATTCATTCTAAGGTAAAAGGCTTATTAGCTAAGCCTTTTCTATGTGTAAAGCTTTGTTCTAGGCACTAGAAGTATGTAAAATGGAAAATACACACACACGCACACACACACACACACACACACACGCACGCATACACACACATAGACACACACACGGAAAGAGATCATAGACGTTCAGGCTGCCAGAACTACTGAAGGGCTTTGATTCACCCTCCCAAAAAGATCAGTTAACTAAAACTTTGGAATTGACTATGGGCTACAACCAGGATTCAAGGAGAGGGTTATCAGCTGAAGAAAATGTAACAGCAGCGATAGAGCTAGGAAACAAAATATTATTTGGGGGTGGGGAGGGGTCAGCAGAATTCTACCTTTCATTCTTAGGGGGTTCACACTGTCTTGTCAGGCATCAAACATCAAAGTCTTTGAGACAGCGGTCAGGTAATTGAGTGTTTCAAGCTTCATTAAAGAGTGTGACAATTATAGGAAGAGAGAGAAATGGACTGAACTGAAAATAGCCCAGGACACGTATCCCCAGACAAAAATGGCTATGTAGTTACCTCAACCTGTTAAAAAAAAAAATTGTCCTCTGGAGAAAAGACACTGTCATGGAAAGACGGCGTACACAGTGAACCTGGCCAATGTTTGCAGAGCGGGCAGGATGAGGAAGGAAGCTTGAGAAGAGGACTCCATGAAGAGCCAGTATTCACTCTGCTAAGGACTCTCTGCATGGACCTGGGGGTCTGATTAACACCTCTTCTGAGAGGGAATCTTGCCAGGCCCTCCTTCAGAAGCTCATCCTGGCAAGGCTGCCTTGGGCAGCTCAGAACTCAGTCACAGCCAGATGCCACAAGAGCCCCAACATTAAGGGACCACTAGTGCAACTTAGGCTCATCTGCCTGACTGTGGTCATTTTGAATTGATTCCTTGAAACTTTTGCTGGAAGAAGGTACTAGACTAGACAGATGGCTTCCAATATCCCTATGTCTACAACCAAGGGAGTTCCTTTGCCTATCCCAACATGCTGAGGAAATGGTGATGAGATGAGGGGTCTGGGGGCCACAGCAGGTCCTCATTCTCATCCTTTGTGACTTTCTTCTCAAATTCTGGAGCTGGTCTGGTTGCTTCTGCCACCATTGCTTATAACTCCAGTGAGCTTATGTTTCCCTCTATACACATGTGTACCATTGCATGGAGAAATCACCTTTTGCTTTGCTCAGTTGAGACGGGCCTGGAGATTTTCTATGAAATGAAGAAGAAAACAAATCTGAAAGAATGAAACACCCCTAGAAGCAGAGAAACAAGTTAATTCTATAGAACTCAAGTCCCAACCCTATGTCCACCGAATAACCTAGGGAACATAAATACATATTCCCAGACCCCTACACCAACCTATAAATTAAATTTTCAAGAGACAAGTCCTATGAATCAGTATTTTTCAGTATTTTTCTTTAAATCCTCAGATAATGCTAATGCATCAGCCAGCACTATCTTGGGACCAAACTTGGGAACCACTGCTCTAGTTTCTTGATCTTATCCAACTTAATCTAGCCAAATCATAATTGATGCAATTTTTTCTTAATAGTAGCTGACAGCATCCATACCATCATCACAAAGGGATGCACGAATTTGTAGATCAGTTATTACAAGCCAAGTCCCCTTCTGGGTAAATTATAAAATATATCCTAACTCAAAACACATGTATTGATTGTCTCATCCTTATTGATGTTAAAAAAGTGATAGAATTTCAACACTGGAAAGATTTTATACACTAAAGTTGTATGTAGCTAAGAAAATTGTCATATAGCATTCCTGACTCTTGGGCATCTGGCTTCAATATGACTATTTCAAGTATTCCTAATTTTATAATTTCAAAGATATCTCTATCCACCTATGAATAGCTCAAATTGATGAACTATTTTTTGTTATATTGAGTCTATATATCGCTTAAAACTTGCTCGTATTTGTCTTGTTTCTGCCTTCTGCAGGAAAAACCAGAACACGTTGACCCCTCTATGGCAACTCCTCAAATATTTGAAGACCACAGGTAAGTTGCAAATTTATCTTTTTAATCATCCCTTTCCCTTATAACCTTTTAATTAACTACTATCAAGCCATCCCTTACTCATCCGGAATTACTGAGTAAGGGATCTGAGTAATCTGAAGTATAATAAACACCACCTTCTACAGAGGTTTATAAGACATTGATAAAAGTTTTGAACAGGAGAGGGCCATGGATAGAATTTGACAGCACTATCCCAGAGGCTTCTTTAATTTGATTTATCTTCTTTCGGTGAAGGGTGTTCTGTATTAATAATATACAAAGCAATCAAGGCCAGGCCTAGACAAAATAATCTAGGACTTCCAAATTTCCCTTTCTTCACCTCATCCTCCCTAACTTCAGAGTCCATACAGAATCATATCACACAGAAAAAGCTCCTAGGGTCTCCAGGGGGAAGCAACCAGCACATGGACACCAAAGGTAACCAAAAAAAGTTACCAGCCCCGTTGAGCAGAAAACACTGAGTACAGTATGTTCTTTTGAAATTGGAGGTGTGATGGCCCGCTAGGCACTTTTTCCCATAGGGCCCCTGGGACCCCTCCTCTCTTCAGGCAGAACTGTTAACTGTTAACGATTTGTATGAACCATTATCATGGTCACCAACAATTCTCTGAGATCCTCAACATATCTTAGTTCATGTAATATGAACTAAGAAGTTCTTATTACTTCTAGAAGTGACAGCTAGAAGAGCCTTAGAGGTGGAATGTTTTAACTCCTCAATTCCAAACTCTAATGCATAAACATATGCATATACACACACATACACAGTTCACCCATATACCAAGGCCCAGGGAACTGGGATTACCTAATTAGTTAATGGCACAATAGGACAACATCCAAGTCTCCTCATCCTTGCTGCCATGTTCCTTGCTCTTAACAGGTAAGGTGGTGATCACACCAGGCGATTCTCTACCACTCTGCCTTCAGTCGTGCTGTTTCTGCTGTCTAGAAGGATTCCCCTACACCTTTCTCTGTGAGGTGAGAGTCCACTCACCCTTTAAGATTCAGTGCTACCTGGTCAGCATAAGTTATCCATCATTTTATTACCCCTGTATCCCTTAGCACAATATGGACTTAGGACGGCGCAAAATAAAAGGGAAGAAAATCTGCAAGAGTCTGAGTAGACGGTATACAATTTTCACCACAGCTCACAAGCTAATTCTTCAGGGCTATTTTCAGCTCCAGTTTGATAGCCATTGTGAGCCCTGGAGAAAGTCTCTGATGCTCTCAAGACTGGACAGTGCAATAGCAGTAGTCTTATCAACTCTGTCCATCTGCCAAACAAGACAAACAACAGAAATGTATCTTGAGTATACCAAGATCTGATTAATGCATCTTACTAAAGAAAGTCTCACTTGGTAAGATGGCTTTTAGAGTATTATTGCTATAAAACATTCTAGAAAATGGACTGTATGCACTCTGAATTCTCCCTAATGATCTTTAGCATTTGGAGGTGATATTTATTCTACTCCTTTTCTCAACCAGAGATTCCTAGAGGGTTTCTAAAAGTATCTACTGGTCAGTCTTCACTTAGAGAACTCAGCTGTAGGTATCAATTAGGCCTGCTATTAGCCTGTGTTCAAATATTAATGACTCTCATGTTTCGTACTCTAAAAACGAAATCAGACATAGCCTCTTGTGAAATAAGAAATTTAAATTTATAAAAATAATTTAAAACATCATCATAGCACCCCAACAGGTACTCTCACAATTAGTAAGGTGTAAGTGCTACAGAGCTTAACCAAACTAGTTTTCCAGCACTTCCAATATAAGAGGCAAGATTCAGACTTAACAGACCATCTACATTATTTTCAAGACAAAACAGAGCTCAATATTAAGACTTCTAAGCCCCAAAACTATTTTATATCACAGAATTTTAAGTAATACATGAAGTATTATTAAATATTCTCATTTGTTTTACTTTTTGGCACCTAGGTTATAGAAAATTACTGTCTAAGATCTGTTATGAGTGGATATTTTAAAACAAATCTATAGCAGTGGAAACAAGTGGGGCATGACATTCAGAGACACACCTTTCCAAATTTAAAGATTGTTTAGCTTACTGCCACTAACTAGTTTATGGCTCAAAACTGGGAAATATAAGAAATATATGATGCCAATAAAAATTAATTTGGTATTCAGAGGGTCTTTATACTTTCTGGATATTTCAACGGCCGGGTATTGTTAACTGGCCTCCATGCCTTGGCTCTTTCCTTGAGGGACTTAAAATCTACTAGGCAAAGAAAGACACGTTCTGAAATTTGTATAAATGGAGACATATGTACAAAGGAATGAGGGCATGAAACACTCAGGTGTTTTAGGGAGCAGTTAGCACTTCAATCTGGCTGGACCACAGGATGAAAAGGAGAATAAAAAGAGATGAGGATGGTGAATGGGACAAGGGTTTCATCACAGAGGGTCTTGGGCTGCCATATAAAAGCACCTAGACTTGGTATTAAAAATGACAATGAACCCATAGAACAGTTTTAAGGGGGAGAGGAGATATTATTAGATCTTAGTTGTTTTTTTTTTATAAATTTATTTATTTTATTTATTTTTGGTTGCACTGGGTCTCCGTTGCTGCACACGGGCTTTCTCTAGTTGCGGCAAGTGGGGGCTACTCTTTGTTGTGATGCACGGGCTTCTCACTGTGGTGGCTTCTCTTGTTGCAGAGCACAGGCTCTAGGCATGCAGGCTTCAGTAGTTGTGGCACGCAGGCTCAGTAGTTGTGGTTCGTGGGCTCTAGAGCACAGGCTCAGTAGTTGTGGCACATGGGCTTAGTTGCTCTGCGGCATGTGGGAGATTCTTAGCCACTGCGCCACCAGGGAAGCCCGATTTTAGTTTTTAAAAGATAACTTACCTATGGTATTCTAAATTGCTAAACTGCATGCATACTATTATATCATTGATATAAACAAACCTCTATGTATGTTTTGGTATATGGTTTATTTGCATGGAAAAATGAGGATATTCAAAATGGACTCAGTAGTTATCACCAGGAAGTGGTTTTGCGGTGATGAGGGAGGACTGAACTTTATTAAGTATCATATTATTTAAATTTTCCCAACAAGCATGTCCTTACTTTTTAAATTAAAAAGAAAGTTCACTCTGGCAGCAGTGTTGATGTGTAAGATCAGCCTTCAAGAAACCAATTAAGAAGCTGTTGAAATTTAATTGTCCAAATGATAGACAATGAGAGTCTAAACAGAAGCAGTGGCATCAAGGGAAGCGAGAGGAGGAGGTGGATTTGAGCAATTTTAAGGATCTAGACTAAGGAACGTTGTGACATTGGCTGCGGCAAAATACAAGGAGCAAGAGGACATTAAAATGACTTTCAGGTTTCCAGCTGGAGTGACTCAGTCACCAGCATAGAACACATAGGGTGAAAAACAATTTGTGGAAACATATACCTTCAAGTTTGGAAATGTTTAAGACATCTGAAGGATATCCAGGCAAAAACGATCTAGTTATGGAATTGGATTTATATGCCTGGAGCTGTAAGAAAAAGCTGGGCTTGTTAGTGGCAGAGCTGAGTGTAGACTCAAGTATGCTAGCCCTAACAGGTAGTTTCCCAGCAAGAATCAGAATAAACCCCAGATGGTTCAAAAGCCGAGGGATTAATAATAGGAGTCTGGGAGAAGGGAACAAACCAGGTAAATGAATCACCCTGCAAATAGCCACAGTGGGGAGCTGCTACTGCTTGGACGGCCAAGGGAGCAAGGGGAAAAAATTAAGTACTAGTTACCACTGAGAAATGAAACCATGGAGGAGGGACACCAGCTCAAAATTTCAGTAGTTGAAAGACTCGGTGATGACAAAGTTGGCCCAAAGCAGAGATGAAGCATGGAATAAATACCCTGGCCTCTCTCTCCTCCATTTTCTTACCTCCATTTTCCTAATTCCCAATGGCCAGACTCAACGAGAAGGAAAGCCAGGGTCAAGGGAGATCTGCATGATGCAGTTCACAGAAGCCAGCCTCCTGGGATACAGAGGTAGACAAAAATATAGAGAACAAATCTAAGAAAAGTCATCATCATGCTGACTCCTATTCAAGGATTTTCTCCAGGGACCTTACAGTGATCTGGGGGAGGGAGAACAAGCTGACATATATGAAATAATTACAAAGGACCTAAAGGTAGCAATATTCTGTCCTGGAATAATCATCAAGACTTGGATTCCAATCCTTACTGTGCCAGTTACTGGCTATGTAATTGTGGATAACTTAGCATATTTCTTTAAGCCTTCATCTGTAAAAAGAGATAAAAACACTACTGAATTCATGGAATTAATGAGAATTAAATTAGATATTTTGTTTA
This sequence comes from Lipotes vexillifer, assembly GCF_000442215.2. Lineage (NCBI taxonomy): Eukaryota > Metazoa > Chordata > Mammalia > Artiodactyla > Lipotidae > Lipotes > Lipotes vexillifer. The sequence goes on from NW_006799532.1 coordinate 2,534,116, forward strand.
TTAGCCCAATGCTCATTATAAAGTAAGTGCTTAGTGAATGTTAAGAGGAAGCGAGAATGATGACAAGGACTATGAATGGCAGTGGTCACTTATTCAGATCCTAAAGAGATTAGTCTAAGCTGGCACAGATAGAGGTTTTCAAGGTACAGCTTGAATGATAGGTAAGATTTAGGGCCATGTATAGGGGAATACGCACATGCTTGACTGAGAATGTGCAGCTGAGAACAACGTAGTGTGTGCAGAGGACCACAGGAGAACTGATGAAGCTGGAAGGCTTACTCACTCTCATGCCACCTCTGAAAGCCAGCATTGCAAAAAATAGACACACCTCCCACACACATATCACCCTGATATCCTCCTGCCAGCTGTTCCTTGTGGCCATTAAGTCTCACTTATCTGTTGACAAATTATTTTTGAATATCTTAATAGGTCTGTGGCTTGAGGAGCTGAGTACAATTTTGCAAGCTGTAAGTACCATATTAAAAGGACAATCCTATAGAAGACATATTCTCCTACTCAAGTCAGAGCAGAGAATGCAGCAGAAAAAAACTGAGCCAAGACCTAATTTTCAGAAAGACTTCCGTGACAAAGAGCGGCTCCTGGTACTCTCTAAACACCTTTGATTTCCAACAGCAAAATTTTTATCTACTCTTTATAACCTCAGGTCTCTTAGTATCTGCCTCATCTTATGTCCTAGTTATTGCAAGTTATGTTCATGTTAACTTCCCTAACACAGCCTAAGGTCATTAACAGAGGGACACATGCTCCTATTCCTAATCCATTGCAGTTGTGGTTCCCAAATGCAAATTTGTACCAGAAACACCCAGGACACTTGTTAAGATCACAGACTCAAAGACCAGGTGCTTTAATTCTGTCAGTCTAGGATAAGACTCAGAGGTCTAATTTTGTTTATTTAATTTTCCAATGGGTTCAGCTACACATTCATTTTGAGGAACCTCTGATACTCAGCCAGTAGGACATCCTCTTCCTGATCTACACCCAATGGCTAGTACAGAAGGGAGGGGAAAGAAGTGGCTCAATCAGAAGAGAGAATGAGTGTTCTTTTATGCCATGCTGAGATGTTTTCTTTTGTTCCGACGACACAGAAAGGCTGAGAATGTTGAGGAAGGGAAGTGACATGGTAAGATAAATATTTTACATAAACCATTCTGACTAACATAGGGATGGTGCCCTTCCAGAATTAGAGATCATTTCTGAGGCTGAGCAGTGATTATTGCAAACTGTGCGGTGGGTTTGAATTAAGGGGCAGCGGAAGTGGAGAAAAGGGAAGAGATGTGAACCTCTTCAGCAACAAGAGACAGGATTGAATGATTTAGGGGATGTGGGGAGCAAAGGCAGGCAGGAGTGACAAATAACCACAGTATTTCTGACTTGAGTGCATGGGTGGGCAGAGATGCAGAGGGGAATACAAAAAGAGTAACAAATTTGGAGTTGGGGAAGTTGTTTGTAGGAAGGATATAGGCTGAACGATTGAGTTTCATGATCCAATATGATACCCAAGTGATTCTGTATCATTTGATACATGAGTCTAAGGAGAGCGATCTGGGCCCCAGGTTTAAATGTATACAGGTGTTAGGTGAAGCCACACGTGTACCAAGATACTCCAGGAAGTGTATGTTGATTGAAAGAGCACTAAGGAAGGAAGACACCTGTGGAACAGGTTGAAGACAAAGGGCCACGAAAGGAGACTGGAAAGAGTACACAGAAAAGCAAAAGAAAAATGAACACAAAGTTGTAAAATCATACATAATGAGCTCCTAGGAATTATTCATGCAGAAGACATGTCATATTTGTACCTTTGTTGCATTAGGCACAGGGCTGAGTACAGTGTGGTGGGGAGAATATCAGTATAGAGCTCTAGGAGAAAAAAATGAAATCAAAAGGATCCACTTTTCACCACTTACTATTTCAGTGACCTTGGATGAATTACATAATCTCTTGAAGTCTCAGGTTTTTCACTTTATGCTATAAGGTATCCATTACGCAGGACTATTGTAAAGATTAAAAGGGTATGAAAGGAGTTCTTTACATGTTCTTTTCCTCTTCTACTTTTAATCCATATATAAAAATTTCAACAGTGTGACAAAACTTCTTTTTCATTAGATAAATGCCCAAGCCTTGCCATTTTATAAGGCCCTAATGACTTCACACAACTTAAAATATATTTGTTGTCATTTTTTCCTATGTGGATAATGGGTATTTTTTGGATGGTGTAGAAGAGATTATTATGTTGGGAGAAGATTTGACAATTCTAAACCTAACATTCTTATTAATGCATTCAGAAGATAAGAGGAAATTGAAACTAAGCTTTTCCCCAGGCAGTTTGTAAAACCATTCTTTTTCTCTTTCTGAATTTTGGGAACTTTACCCATCTGTTTCCTGGCATCTACCCCATTCTCCATGATTTCTAAAAGATTATTAGTAGGTTATATACAAACCATTATAATTTTTATAGCAGAAAATACCTTTCCCTCCTAGGTAAAACAACAAGTTTTCATTTCCTTTACATAAATGCCACTGAAGGAAAAAAGCCATTTAATTATTTGTTTTTCAAAACATGTTTTTCCATTGCATTTGCAAAGGTTTACAAGGAATACATCTAGTGCTTAATTGCTTGTGGCTGGGGAATACAATTAGTCTTCTGGAGTCTACCAAATATTTATTGTGATTGCCTCAGCTGAGGCTTCAGGCTCATACCACAAAGATTGAAACTAATTGAGCCCAAACCCCAAAGCTATTAAATGATGGCAGATTCATGTTGAAAAACAGGAGTAATGTCAAGCCTTTGACACTGGGGGGTGGAAGGATTGTTAATGTATTTTCTGTGCTGCAAGAAAAACCTGATTGACAGAATTCATTCTTTGCCACATAATTATCTACTTCTTTGTTGACCCATCTGGTCCCCTTAACCATGTGCTAATACCATCATAAAACAATCAGATTAAACTGGTTGTCTGTTGATCAACTGTTTCATACAAATTTTTCACAGACTGTGAAGCCTTTCCTATTAAAACTATAAAGAGAGCACTAGATATTGACAGGGCTTTTCCCAATATTTGGGTGTGCAGACTAGAAACCGTAAAGTATTTTGGCATCTTTTTGACAGACAACATTTTTTACAGAGCACTGTTTAAACTTAAAGCCTCCTGGGTGACACGTTGCTTTTATCTAACATTCATTATGAATATAAAATTGTCCATTCTGAGCTGTTTTTTCCACCCGGTCTCTACTTAAAACCACATATGGCTGATGTGCTTTGTTGTGCAACAGAAACTAACACAGTACTGTGAAGCAATTACACTCCAATAAAGATCTATTCAAAAAAAAACAAAAAACAAAAAAACACACAGAAGCTCTTATTATTAGAATAAAAATCTTACCAAGAAGAAAATAATTAAGGAATTCTAAAAGAAGTCAACAGCCACGGTTGTTAAGGAGACAAGAAAGGGAACGGTAGAATGAAACCAAGCAATTTTAGAGTTCCAGAACTCAGCAGAAAAAGGGCCCTAAGTTGCAAAAGAGGTAGCACTTTCCTACAGGAACCTCAGCTATTCTGTCTCCTACATGGCTCTTGATTTCCATTCTCAATGCCCTGATTCAGAATCTCATCCTCTACCTTGCCCTGCAGACACTCCCTATCGACTCCTCTTCCTAAAACCCAGAGCTAATCATCTTGCTCCCCTCTAGCTTCTTTGACGATTTCCCATCGCCTATACAGTTCCAATTTCCAAGAAAGGCATAAAGGTCTTCCATATTCTTGTCCCTACCTACACTTATCTACTTAGTGCAACCTCCATACACTCAAAACTCCAGCCACTCCTAGGACACACTTTCCTATCTCTGTCCCTTCACCACGAATTCTTTTCTGTCTCCACCTCTCTTACCCACAGTCTCTTTTGTTAAATCCTATTCAACCACCACTTTGGAGAACAGTTTGACATCACCAGGTAAAGTTAATCCTAGGCATACCCTACGACCCAACAACTTCATGCTCAGATATGTACTCAAAAAAATGCACACGCTTGTAAACCAAAAAGTATGTAAAAAATATTCATGGCATCATTATTTGTAAGCACCAAATGCTGGCAGAAACAATCAGTTTTTATTAAGAGTAGAGTGGATAAATTGTGGGATATATATATCATCAAATGAAATACCGCAGAGCAAGGAAAATTAATGAAAAGCTACAACATGCAACAACACTCACCGCACTGAGAAACAAAATGTCAAGCAAAAGAACCTAACGTGAAAGAGTACACAGTGTGTGGTTCTGTTTATGTAAAACTGGTCTGTGGCGTTAAATGTCAGGACAGTGGTTACTTCTGGGGAGGAAGAGGAATAGTGACTGAGAGGAAGCATAGATGGCTGCTGGCTGCTTGAAATGTTTGACTTCTACTTCAAAATAACTCATCCACCTGTATGCTTAAGGTTTGTGCACGTTTCTGTATGTATGATATGTATCGTGAAAAGTTTTTGTTCCTATTTATTTTTCAAAGTCAAGATCAATTACTATCTTTTCCATAATGTCTCAGCTGATCTCTCCCATTCAAAATTAGTGTTCCTCTTTTCTTTGAGTTCCCTATGGGGCTGATTTTTCTCTCAAGGCATTTGATTAACATGCCTTGAATTTTAGGCATGATGACTACACATGACATGGGTTAGGTAATTAAAAAGAAAGATGCTTTTATTTTATTTTTTTGGAGCTGAGAAAGGTTTATTGCAGGGCCAAGCAAGAAGAATGGGGTGGTTCATGCTCAAAAGACCCAAAATCCTCGAAGTGATTTTAAAGGCAAAGTGATGGAGGGGAGTTGCCTGGTGTGTGATCAGCCTGTGCACAATTCTCTGATTGGTTGATGGCAAGATAACAGGGTAGCGTCACAGGGCTTAACATTTTCAGTCTTCAGGTTCAATAGGTCTGGGGGCTATACGTGTTTATGGTCACTAAATAGTTAACTTCTTCCATTTGGTTGGGGTTTTAACATCTGTAAAACAACTCAGGAAATGTGCATCAGATACAGTTATCTAGGTGCTTGAAAGATGCTTTTAAAATGAAGCAAACCAATGGTGAAAATTGAACAATATAATGACTTAGTTCAAATTTAGGTTTTGGTTGACCCTTCAGCTTAACAATGGCACATAAACAATCATCCTGACTAGCTCCTTCTGCTGAAGGCAAATTCCTCTCCCTCCCACTTGCCCTTTATCCAACTATGCAATGGCATTTTTTGTTTTGTTTTGTTTGGGGGGTGGAACAGGGTGCAATATGGTGTATGTTTCCAGATGTTAGAAAGCAATGAGCAAAGCCACTTATCTAATGAAGCATGTTACTACTGACCCAAGGTTGTGCCTTCAAAATGTTTACCGGGACATGGTTCATGAAAACAAGCTTAGCCATCTCCCAGAGCTCAGCAGTGACATTCAGTCCTTAACTCGAGTTTTCCATGGGCATGGAGTGAAGCTGTCGGCTTCATCTGTAGTTAGCAAACCCAGATCTGCAGGAACTCTTTCTATTGCCCACATCCTCAGAATCAGCCATACTTCTGCAGGAAAATCCATTTCACTGCCTCTTGCAATCCCACATGGCCAAGATACCAGCTTCCCAGGGAGCATTTGTGAATTGCCTTGAAGTCATTTTGCCTTGAACCTCTTTTCCCAGAGCAAAACGGTCCTCCTGAGACTGAGTTTTTCATAGTCATGGAGCAGTCCTAGACGGCTGCATCCCTTAGCTCTCTGTGCTCTGGCCTGTCTTCCCCTCTACCCCGCACCCCTCTCAACACACACGTACTATGAGCTTACTAAGGATAATCTGTGTCACTCCCCACAGCACTCTGCCCATTGTAGATGATTGTTTCTTAACCAACAAGATGAAATATGGCACAGTATGGAAATCATTCCATTCCCCTGGCTAGTTTTTCAAGGTATGTGGAATGGGTCATTCTTTTGAGCCAGAAAGATGCTCTTAGCTTTTAAGTGTCCCAATTGCACTTTTTCCTTTACTCAATTCCAAGTTGAAGGAAGGAAGGAAGGAAGGAAGAAGGAAGGAAGGAAGGAAGGAAGGAAGGAAGGAAGGAAGGAAGGAGGCTTTCCAAGTTGCTTTTAGCCATGCTCCCCCAAGCCTGGAAGCATGTTTACATTGCCCAAGATGTGACCTTCAGATTATTTAATCAATACATAAGAAATGCTCATTCATAAGCTTTCAACAATATTGTCTTGTGCCCCTTGCTCCCTACTTTTGTACCACAAAGTTCTCTCTGACTTTTACTGTCTACTTCTTTTTAACAGATTTAAAAGCTATCTCAGTGTTTCTTCTCTTATTTTCACTCAGAAACAGTATGGTTTGGAGTCCCACTTTTTAGACTAGGCTGGCTGTTTTGTTGTATTCTTGTTTTTGGTTTTGGTTTTCGTTGAACTTTAATCTACTCTTCTGATAGAACCTGCTGGTTGAAGTGTCAAGTTCCTAAGCGACTAAATCTTATAAATTTAATAAAGTTAATGTTTTTTTAAAGCAATAATTTCCAGTTTACTAGATGAAACAGACTGGCAGCATAGTCTACATGAATGCAAAATAAGCCATCTACAGCAAGTGATAAGGAAACTGGGCAAAAAGGAAAAAAGCATACATTGGAAAAGAAGATTCTTTCAAAATAAAAAAAATCAAGCCATTGTTGTAAAGGAATTTAACAAGACTTGCTGTATTTCCCCCATCCCATTTGCAAAAAGTCAACAAGACCATCTAGCACTTTGTGTTCATGTCAAAAGTCAGATCAGAGTATCCTAACACAAAGCGGAGAAAAAGAAAAAGAAACAGAAAAGAAAACCCCTAACCCCCTCCCCCATGCTGCAGAACCATAACTGCAGAGTTCAAATTCAAAAGAAGAGAAAGTGGCAATGGAAAGAGGTGACGGTGACTGGGGACTTGGCAACACCAATCCTCCTTCATTGCTTTTATTGTTGTTGCTGGGGTTTTTTTGTTTTTGTTTTAAAGAGACGTGGATCTAGTCTTCCCTTACGCAGTAAAAACACTAGGCTTTTGTGGTCAGGCTGGCTGCTATAACAACCAGCCCCCAATTTTCAATGGCTTAACACATCCAAAGTTTATTTGATGCATATGTCAGTGTGTGTTGTATGTGGGAGTGACAGGTCAGTAAGCAGCTTTCCTCCAGGTAGTAATTCAGAGACCCATGCTGTTTCTGTCCTGGGAATATACAGTCTCCTGGGGCGTCAGAGACCTCTCTGCATCCAGTCAGTGGAAGGGGAAAGAGACTAGAGAAGGCACAATGTCTTCATTAAAACCAAAAGCAGGCCCAGAAACTACAGCATCCTCCTGTCCACATCCCTTCAGCAATGGAACTGGGAAATGTAGTCCAGGAGGGGTCACTGCCTCCTCATAAAAATTCCAGATTATGGAAGCGTAAGCATGAGATTTTGGTGGACAATTAGCTAACTCTACCATGATGCGCAAAAGGATCTCCTCAACTTCTTAACTGATTCATAACATTCTCATCCCATGACGTCATTCATCATTTAATGAAACACTTTTCGGAAATTATTATATGCTAGAAACAGTACCAAGCCCTGGGAATATAAAAATGTGGTCCTTGCCCCCAAGGACCTCAGAGTTGGTCCTAAATAGAATACAGAGATTGGATCAGTAAAGGAATATATTTGAACACCTGTGGAAGAGAGACATTAATTATTAAATATATAATTTGATTTAAAGTAATGAGAAGGAGAACTGGGGGCTATAGGAGGAAAACAGAAGGATTTGTCTTAGTTTGGAGGGGAGACTGGGGGAGCAGAGGGTAGTGGACAGAAATGATTGTTATGAGAAAATAACTCTCCATAGAAGAGCCAATATTTTGGTTGACTGGTTTTCAACATTTTGTTCGCTTTCCCTCAAAAATAATTTTGCACTGCTGTGCACTCAGTCCCATCTTTAAGTTGGCATCTGAAGTTTTACATTGTAAGTTGACATGAGCAAAGCTTTCACACTCAAATGATTTTCTTTTTTCCCACAAATTTACATTTTTCTTATTCAACTTCTTCCTTAGAATATCAGGTGTTTTATGCTTGAAAGTTCTCTTCATTTCTCACCCTACAACATGTCTCTGCAAAAATATATTCGTCTAAAGTAAAATTTAATTTTTAAAATATTTTAAGTGTAAGACTAAGTTTTAATGGTTGTTTTATGTATTATGATACTATCAATACATAATTGATGGCGGTGGAAAACAGAGAAGCAGTTACCAAGGGTCAGACTGTGGGACTTTTTTTTTTTTTTAAACTACAAAAGAGAAGCTAGGACAAAATTTGGGGCGGATGAGGGGTATTGTTGTATCTTGACTCTGAGGCAGTTACACAACCCTATGCATTTATCAAAATTCCTAGAACTCAATACCAAAAAGACTGAATTTTTCAAATAAGTGTATACAAATTTAAAAAAAGGTATCATTGATGTTTGAGCTTTTTTCTTCACAGCTATTCTTTTTCCTTCTGAATCTTCAAAGATTGCATTTTAGCCAAATGTAATTTTTCTCTGAAGATATTTTTCCTCACCAATATTACCTGTGTTTTCCTCAAATCACTATCTCATCTTATTCAGAATCAGCAAATTTTGCAAAGTATTAACTTTGGATGCTGCCTAATTGAGAAGTTTACTTTCCTCCCATTTGACAGACTAACATTTGAAAAGAGATTAAACAGTATGAGTGACAGCAAAACATATGCCATAAAGAGAAAAAAAATCAAAGTATGCGTAGATATTATCTTTATTGTTATTTTTTAGCAAATTATTCTTTTAATCATTTTAAAAAGCCTAAGCATTAGAGTTTGGACTCCAGATACTTTCTCCCAACATTGATGAAAGCCTATTTAAACCTCATTGCCCAACTTTTCTTTACACCTCTTTTTATACAGTTCACGCCTCAAAATTTTTTAAATAATTAACTTCTTTCTCTGAGTTGTTATGCACAAATACTGTGGTTAGGAAACCTAATGTTGTAGAACTCAGCCTGATGGGTCAAGTATTTCACCATCAGACAGCCAATTCACCATCAGACATCCACATCAGTCAGCGGTTACTCCATAATCAAGATACTATCCAACTGACTTGTACAACATTCACTGCCTAAATCTATTACTCCAACACTTTGGACTGATTGTATCATGTCAAAGTGGTAGCCTGGGTCCAGGTCTAGCACAGCCTACTACAGTTATGCAGGATAGTGAGAGCTGATTGGCTGGTATCCCATTTACTAGAGAGCCTAGTCCACAGCTCTGTAGATCTTCATGGCAAGAGGAGCTAGCTACCTGCTACATGAAGTGAATTGATGGGATCAGTAGAGCTTTTCTGACTACCGAAGCCTGATTTGCTGTTTAACACTTCCAACGGAAGCATTAGAGTTTAATTCCTTTATCTCAATGATATCCCTCTCTTGAGTCTGTGGCTTTTGTTTGAGATTTAGGTAGTTCTTTGCAGCAGGGCCCCAGGCAGAAGAGGCATCACCCAAGAGAGGGTAGTGCCCGGTTCTTAGATGGTGAGAGAAAGTAGACAAGAACGTTTGGTAAGTATTAATCAAACGAATAAGTAAATGGGGATAAAGGAGGTAAAGCTCGTGGACACTGGGATATGAGATGGGGGCAGGAGAAGGTGGTGAGAGTGGATGAGTCGGGGGAGGAGTGGACCTAATTAAAATAGGAGGAACCTGGCTTGAAGATAAACTTGGCAAATTCTGTAGTCAATTGTTGACTCACCTTAAGGAAACACAAAAATGATTCATTAAGGAGACATTAGATACTTTTAATTTTAAATTTTTTTTGCATCAAGTGAATCTTTTTGTCTCAAATTAGAAATTCAGGTGTGGAAAATAATGTAGTTCTCAATTCAGCATATAATATTGGGTTAACTAGGTACTGTGACTCCTGAGGGCCCGTGCTAACAGACGGTTCTGGGTTAAATCTGCAGGAGTGCTTTCTCTGATCAACAGTGAGCTTTACAGTAGCAAATTATTTCCTCTCTTTTCTCACCACTCTTTTCAAAAAGTTTCCATGTACCATTATTTTTCACAAAAATGACTCCACAAGAAAAGTTCCCTAAGAGGTTTTTCCCCTTAGAAGACTGAAAAAAAAAAAATCAAACATTGAGCATCTCTTTTCTTCATTTTTACCCTCATACCAAGAGCAGGTATGTATCCTCTCCTTCAACTTACCTTTTCGAGTTTCATCAATCTTTGCTGCATTTTTAACATGAACTTTAAGAAGGGAGTTCAGTATAATATGGGTTTGTCACCCGCTGCCTTCCAGATATATTGCACTGAATTATAAACCCCCAACTCTTTATTTGATAAGTTCATATGGTTTTCTGAAAATAATATAGACCCTGCAGAAATATTAAATCATACTGAGGTTAAATTTGGTGTCAGTAAAGCTAGTTTAGACAAACCAGAGGCTTAATGTATTAGTTTCATATTGTGGGTAGCAAGGCACGTAAGCCTTGAGATGTGTAGAACAGGGGTGGGGACAGCGAAGAACACTGGCTGGCTTTAGAGTTGCCTCGTCCCCGGGAATAAAAGCCAATTTACATCATGGTTCAAAGAGTGGTGTTAGTTCCAAGCTTCCCTGATGTTACTGAGGATCCCATCTGCTGGACACCAGGAGTCACCGGGCAAAGTTGATGCACAAAGTCAGGTGGGTGGCAGCCTCTGAGTTTTGGGTGGTCCATTTAATTTGGAACAAGACCTCTGTCAGTGGCTGGCACTAAGGGAGATAGCATCCAGCTGCCAAATTACAGGGAATGTCAAGTGTTAGGCGTGTTGACAAGATCCCAGTCAACTGGGCTGGTGTTCAAGGCAGGTCTCCAAATCCAGCACGGGAACCAAAGAACTAAGCAGAAATAAAGAGATGAAACCAATCATAGAGACTGTCCCACAGAGCAGGCTAAGACTGGATGGACAGACAGCTGCTCACTACAGGGAAGCCAGACTTATGGGCATAAGACCTCAGTGAAGTCCCCTCTGATCTCGCATATGATTTGATCAAAATTGGCAAAGGAACTTGGTGGGACAGAGCTGAGGGGGGGTGGTGAAAGCATAGACCATGCAGATGAATGGAGCTGTAGGAAGCAGAAGTAGACCCTTAATAAATAAGGGCTGGATTCTGTCTCAACTGTAAAATTTAATCTTGTTCTTTGACATAGTCACTTGGGATTCTGAATTAACCAGTTTATATATATATATATAAAACATCTTACAGAAAAACCTGAACAAACTTTTTGGCCAACCCAATATATTCCAGCATCAGTAAAAGTAAAGTAAAACAGGCACTCCGGTATACTCTCTCCCTGATCAAGATCTGTCATTTCAAACCTGGTTGTGCATCTAAATGAATGCTCTGGAGAGCTCGTTAAAAAACACACACTTTGGGGCTTCCCTGGTGGCGCAGTGGTTGAGAGTCCGCCTGCCGATGCAGGGAACGCGGGTTTGTGTCCCGGTCCAGGAGGATCCCACGTGCCGCGGAGCGGCTGGGCCCGTGAGCCATGGCCGCTGAGCCTGCGCGTCCGGAGCCTGGAGAGGCCACAACAGTGAGAGGCCCCCGTACCGCCCCCCCACAACAAAAAAAAAAAAAAAAAAAAAAAAAAAAAAAAAAAAAAAACCACACACTTCCAGGCCCTGCTCCACACCAAGAGTACCAGAATCTCTTTGAATGGGCCTGGGATGCAAGAGTTTTAAAAACTCCCCAGGTAATTCTGAGGCCACTAGTGTATGGACCATTGTTTAGGATCCATCTTTTATGCTCCATCATACATTTTCCGATTTGTATCCTATTTGCGGTTAATAGACTTCTAAAAATCAAAGCTATGATAAAGCAATGAAGAGTTATATTAATAATAATCATACTCATACAGCCTTTGGGCTGCACCAGGTGACAAAGCTACAGCAAACTGAACCGATCCCTGTCTTTCCCCTTCTGTCCTGCTGGACTCTGTGCCAGTTGCGAAGACACGGCCCTTCGAAGGCAGGCCCGTTGTCACACCGATGTCTTGAGTGATGGTGACTGGCACACAGATTGTGCCAGCCTTCTTACCATCTTAATTAACCTGCTTCAGTTCTTAGGAAGCATTCTTCATGAGACATGTGAAGCAGGAGTGGCAGGGAAATGCACTTCTTCCTCATTTCTTGGTTCTACTTTGCATCACTGGTAAGTGGTACAGTATATCATTCCCAAAGAGGCAGGGTCAAAGCTCATGCACAGGACCTTTCCTGCCCACTCCAGCCCACCCTGACCTACTCCTTCCTTTCTATCACATATTCTCTGTGCCACTCAACTTTGCCCTCTAAAAGTATCATTATTCATTTAACCTTCATAGAAAGCAATTTTGCAAAGATATGTATCAAGAAGTTTAAAATGATTTATGTACTTGAGTAAGGAGTTCGATTTTTAAGTATTTATCATAAGGAAATAATGAGTATTTTTTATGAGGAAAGGACACTTATTGCTACATTATATATATAACCTCTGATTATGGAAAAGGAATATGTAATGTTTATGTAAAAGGATATTTATTGCAACATTATTTATAATCCTCCTGAATTTAGAAACACCTTAGATACTCAACCAATGGCTAATGGTTAAATAAAATCTCAACAGTTAGATGCCAGAAAACTGGGAAGATGTTAAACTGTATGTTTTTGATTTATAAGATAGAAAAGGGAAATGTCCATAATAAACTTGGGGGCATAAAAAATTGCGATGCAGTATCATTTCAATTTTGTTTAAACTAGTTGTATGTGTGTTTTATAAATGACTTGAGGGAATATACCAAAAACTGGACAATCTGGGAGGTAGAATTAGGGTAATTTTTATTTTATCATTTTTTTCCTTGGATTTCCTCTAATAGCATGTTACTTTTTTGGCTTAAAATATTTTAATTTAATTTTAATCTCAAAGTAATAATTAAACATAATAACGAATAAATGAAAAATTACTCTCTCCTGAATTAACCCATGCTCACCCAGTCCTGTTCCCCAGAGGCAAACACTATGCCTTGTTCAGGTTTTTTCATTCCCACAGTTACCTCTGTAATGCCAAATAATACTCATGTCATACTATTTATTGCTTACTAAATTGCAAATATTCTCTTTGTCTTATTAAAATAGATGTCTCATTTACATCTCTTATGCAATACACCTCATCTTGCCCCACCCTCATAATGGAGATATGTCATTTTCAGTTGACATCATAAAAGGGTTTTTATTAGCATAACTATGTCATTTTTATTTACTGTAGAGTGAAATAAGATGACCATGAATATATTACATTTCCTTTCTTATTTGATGTTTTCTTTTGTAACAGCAAGTTCCTTGTCTTTTTATCTTTCTCCAATGTCTTTGAAACAATAATGTTTTGAGCTCCTTGACAGATATTGTATCAAGGTATTCTACCAGTGTCCCCATTTGTCAGTCTAATGAGACTGATTCATTATCATCCCCAGAAACCTCCACTTGCATTCTGGTCTCTGTATCTTTAGCTCCTATTGCTGTCCACCATTTAGAATATCCACCTCCTTCTAATCCAGTTATCGTATATAAATCTCATGTAGCTTTTAAGATGCCACTAAGCACATATCCTCTGATCTGCAGGAGGTAGGGTACACTTGGTCAGGGCATGAGGCCGAGTAGCCAGGGAGCAAAAGGTCACAACTGGTGTGGAGGTTTTTAGCATTCTCATGGTGCTTGGGAGATAAAAAGTAGAGTTCAGAACCCATCCTAAATGGAAACTCTAGGAAACCATCAAGATTCTCATGTGAGTATGTGCTTGAAGTAGGGACAATCCAGAAGTAGGCTGAGCTTTGCAGGGTGCAGACTGGCCTTGAGTTAGCTCAATACCAGATTCAACTGAGGCCGTTGTCCTTCTACTCTAACTGGGTGGTTCATCTCTAGGCCTGTTCACTGCTGTTATCATTGGATGCTTTTTTCTAAATCCGAGGCCATCTGTTTCCTTGGATAAGTTCCTCATTTGTTTAGTACACACTATCTTTCAAGGCAAGGGTCTATAAGAGATAAATGTTCTGAATTCTTATGGTTTAAAATGTTTTTATTATACCTTTACAATTGACAGTGTGGTTCAATTTCATTTTTTTGCTTTATGTTTTTGAGTTATTAGGAGCACACAAATTCAGGATTGTTATGTTTTCCTGTTGGATTAAGCATTTTATTATGAAATGGCACTCTTTATATCTAATAATGCTCAAAATTTACTTTTCCCCATATAAACATAGTTATACTCAGCTTTCATTCAGTTGATGTTTACATGGTATATCTTTTTTTATCATCTTTTAACTATTACTTTTGGGTTCTTTTATTCAACATGTGTCTCTTTTAAGCAGCTTAGAGGGGGGTTTTTTTGCTTTTATTTTTAATCTACTCCGATCGTTTTTTCTTAAACAGTCTATTTACATTTAATGAAATTACTGATATATTTGGGTTTAAATCTATATATCTATTTTTAAAAATTTTTCTCATCTGTTCTTTGTTAGGTTTTCCGTTTTTGTTTTCTTTAACAAGTATTTTCATTATTATAATTTTTCCTCTATTTTCTTCTTAGTCAAACATTTCTTAACTATTCTTTTGGTGGCTACACTGAAGATGACAACATATCTCCTTGACTTATTAGAGCCTGCTATCTTGTAGGAAATTCTACTGAGAAGTTATAATAATGGTACATAGGCCACATTGTCTGAGTTGTCACTAAACAGACAATGCAAAATCCTTAAAAACAATTCAACCCCATTACCCACATTCTAGCCTTGTGTTTTTATTGTCCTGTATTTTAATTCTACATACACTGTAATCCTTAAGAATAATTATTATTATTGGTCATTTTCCTTCAACACTTTAAAAATTATTTTAGGGAGTTCTCTGGTAGTCCAGTGGTTAGGACTCGGTGCTTTCACTGCCATGACCTGGGTTCAATGCCTGGTTGGGGAACTAAGATCCTGCAAGCCATGCAGTGCCACCAAAAACAAAAATTACTTTAAACGTGTCATTATATAGTCTTCATTTCTATTGAGAATTTAGCTGTCAAACTTGTTACTGTTCATTTAAAATTTAGGTACTTTTTCCCCTTCTGGCTGTTTTTAGGATTTTATATTTTATTTTGGTTATTAGCAACTAGATAGCAATGTATCTATGTGTCCTTTTAAAATTTATCTTGCTTGGTGTTCACTGAGATTCTGGAATATGTGGGTTGGTATTTTTCCTTAGGTGTGGATTTTCTCAAATAGTATTTCCTCAAATGTTACTTTTTCCCATTGTCTTTCTCTTTTCCTTCTGAAAACCTAATTCTCTGTATATTTTCAATGGATCCCTATGTCTTTTACTTTTTTGTCTATATTCCGCATCCTTTTTTTTCTCTCTGGGCATATTTTACTGACCTATCTTCCTATTTACTCATCTCTTAACTGTACCCAACCTGCTGTTAAACCAAGCTATTGGAATCCTAATGTCCATTATTAAGCTTTTCTCTTCTAGCATTTCAGTCTTGATTCTTTTTTTTATAAAATTGGGTAAAATCAAGATCTTTCCATCTATTTTATTGACTACATTACTTATAGTAATTTTAAAGGCTGTGTCTGATAACTCCAACAGCTAGGTCACTTGTCGGTCTGATTGTATTGTCTATGTCTTCCCTTGCAGTCATTTTTTTTATGCCTCATAATTATTGATTGAATCCTGTTTATGTACGAAAATTTATAGAAGCTCTGAATAAGTTTGTTTTCCTTCAAATAGGACTCATTCTCTCTTCTGGCAGTTATTACCTCAGTTGAATCTGTATTGACTTAACTCAAGGCCAGTCTGCACCCTGCAAAGCTCAGCCTACTTCTGGATTGTCCCTACTTCAAGCACATACTCACATGAGAATCTTGATGGTTTCCTAGAGTTTCCATTTAGGATGGGTTCTGAACTCTACTTTTTATCTCCCAAGCACCATGAGAATGCTAAAAACCTCCACACCAGTTGTGACCTTTTGCTCCCTGGCTACTCGGCCTCATGCCCTGACCAAGTGTACCCTACCTCCTGCAGATCAGAGGATATGTGCTTAGTGGCATCTTAAAAGCTACATGAGATTTATATACGATAACTGGATTAGAAGGAGGTGGATATTCTAAATGGTGGACAGCAATAGGAGCTAAAGATACAGAGACCAGAATGCAAGTGGAGGTTTCTGGGGATGATAATGAAGCAGTCTAATTAGAATGATGTGTGTGTCCTCAGAGATACTGGCAAAAAAATTCTAGGAAGATGAATTGGCATCAGTCTGGAGAAGATTTTGGAATCCAGAAAGGCATATCTGGATTCTATTTGGGAGGCAACAGAAAATCCTGAGAATCTTTATAATGGGTAGATGACACTGTAGAAGCAATATTTTAGAAAGATTATTTCAGTAAAACTGCAAAAGTTAATATACATTGAGCAGATATTTTTTAAAGCAGGGAGAAAATTTATAATTTTTAGATGGGCAAAAAAAAGTGCCAAATGGATGGGATGAATTGGGAGATTGGGATTGATATATATACACTAATATGTATAAAATAGATAACTAATAAGAACCTGCTGTATAAAAAAATAAATAAAATTCAAAAAAAGTGTCAAATGGATAGTTTAGAAAATGTAACATCAACCAGAGTTAGATAACATTTATATAGAATAAGGAAGTCATAGAACACAAATAAAAGAAATTTATGCCTAAAGTTGAGGATAGTAATTATTTCCTAGAGGTTCTCTAGAAAAGAGTCTATCAAAGAAGAGTCTTTGCCTAAAATAAGGATCTTCAGAAGTCTAGCTCTCTTTCCCCCATATGCTCTGGCACAGTATGAGTATAAAGGAATTTATTCCTGTGCTATCAAGAGGGTGCTAATGATGGTTTTTTATTCCTCCCCTGCTTAGGGAAAACTAGCTGACTATTTATAATACTCAGGTATTTTATATGAATAAATCTATAGTGAAAGAAGATATTACCATGTTATTCAATCATTTGAAAATTATCTTTTCGAAACTTATCAAAGTCCAGAGTGCTATGAGTTATATATTTCAATGCTAACACTTAGGAGCGTCTGTCCAGAATGGGGTTGTATACTAATTGCCTTTGTTAACAGTTCTGTGTTTATGTGCTTCAGCAGGCTGGTAGGAGGCATG